>NW_020664540.1:12894215-12925824 GCF_002925995.2 Terrapene triunguis | reverse complement strand
CAGAACCCCTCGCGGCACTGCTTTGCATCATCCGGGCATTGCGATCTCAACCCATAATTCCAATGGGCGCCGGAGGCTCCGGGAACTGTGGGATAGGTACCATAGTGCAATGCGCCGGAAGTCGACGCTAGCCTCGGTACTGTGGACGCGGTCCGCCGACTTCATGCACTTAGAGCATTTTAGGTGGGGACACACACAATCGGCTGCATACAACCGGTTTCTATAAAACCGGCTTCTATAAATCCGACCTAATTCTGTAGTGTAGACATAGCCTAAGAGCGGCCTATGTGCTTAAGGAAGGGCAGAAACACGTCCTTATCGTTTCGGAAGTAATGCATTTGATTATCTAAAGCAATGTAATTATATCAGACATTTATCTGTGAGTAGCTTTTTCCTTTCAGGGGGGAGGAATAGAAAAACTTTTCACTTCATAATGAGCCTTATTGAAACTCCATTTTTGCCTTTGGCTAAGCGCCATTATCCAGCAGAAGCATGCAATCATCCCAAAAATGGATAATGGCAGGGAAAACGGACAAGTATTTTTTTTTTAAATATTGTTTGTAAAAGGCTTAATTTATAATAGGGATTGTTTGTGATAGGGGCTTTTTGGCATCGATGGTTAACAAGAACTTGCTGTTCTACTGCCAGTTCATTTAATCAACAGAGCCTTGTGTAGGCCTCAGTTGATATGGCCTAGAAAACAATGCAAGCTTTTTCCCAGAAACTGCCCCATCGTGATAGAAGAGCACCCTGCTATTTGATCTGTCATTGTTCTTCTTGACAGACATTGTTGCTGTCACTGCACCACATCAAAACATACACGCTATCAGATTCACTGCACTGTAGGATTCCTTTTTTTTTTTTTTTTTAAGAAATTATCTGATAGCACCATTTATTGAGGACAATAATGCAGCTATAGCCTCTGTGTAACAAGGCAATTGAATAAACAGCACTTTACCTCTGCAATAGGTGTGCTTCAGATTAGGTGCTTGTCTGAATAAACAGTTTGATGTTCAGAAGAGCACGTTCTCCAAAGAGAATCAGGCAAGGTTTCAGTTTTCAGCAGGAATAAATACTCTTGACCTATTTGGTCATTGGCATAGTGGAGTTTGACCGCACTTTGTAACCCAAAGATGGCAAATTTAACTCAGAATTGGCTATTTTTTCTACATGGTTAATGCTTTTGCTTTATGGCTAATCAGCTATTTTTTCTATATAGTTAATGCCTTTTTGAAACAACTTGGTACAGCAGTTATGCATATTGGCCTTTGTGGCACAGAAAGATATTCCATAATCTTGTGTTTATAACACACCTGCAGATACCAGCTGCTATCAATGCACAAACATCTCACTGAAAATATATTGCTATCATCACATGCTCGTGCCTTCTCATTCAGGAGGAATTTATGGTCAAGTCTACACGTTGTCTATGGCAGATCCAGTTAATAGGCCATGGGTATGTCACTTCAAAGCAGGATTTAATTAAATACACAGGAGGCTCAATTCTCCTTTATCCTGCAACTTGTGCAGTCATTTATCCCACAGTGCAAACTGTTCCCATTCTGATTTAGGTAGTGTTTCACACCCACTTTTCACTGGTGTAAATGACTGCACACGATCCAGGGCAATCGGGAACTGGATCAAGTGTGTGCACATGTGTATGGTGTCAGGAAACAGCCCTGGGAAGTCCTATCTTGCTACATAGAGGCATTCCACTAGGAGCTATTTATTTGAATTGTGGCAGAGCCTAGAAAACCCAATCATGGATTGCATCTACTGTGCTTGGCACTGTACATATTTTATATATATATACTATTTAAAAATTGTAACAATGGCAGAATGGCCATAATTAAAATGCAAACAAAGTTACTGTAAAGCATCTGTATTGTACTCAGAGTGCATTCGGCACTTTGCAGATAGATATAAATTGCAGGCATGTTTTTGGTTTGCTGAATTCATCGGTATCTCCCCCCTATAAAGAAACAAGGATCTTTATTTGCTCCCGAATTTTGTTTGTACAGTAGGTGCTGTTACTTAAGAAAGAGACTCTTCCTTCCCTAGCCAAATAAAATGATCCCTTTGGTTATTTATAGTTGTCATGGCCCAAAGACATCACTTGGCTCTCTACCACAAGCCCAGCCATGTGTTACTATATTAAAAAATGTGAAAAAGTAATTATGGGGTACTGAAGCCAGTGTCTGCAGACAAAACCTGCCAAGAGGGAAGCGACAGGAAATGTGTGCACTTCGAGGCTGCACGACCATTGGCCAGGTTCAATATTCCGCAAGAACAGAAAAAGCAGAAAGAGGGGTTGGCTTCTGCACACAGTAAGTCACGTATAGTATTTCAGAGCCAAGTCATTTGCTGCCAAGAGTGGGCACAATCCTGCAACCCCCCGGCCCACACACACAGTCCTTACAGTTGACTCAGTTGGGAGCCCCCTAAAGTGCCCACACAGGGAAATAAGGGAGCATAAGGTGGAGTGAAGTGCAGGTTACCCACATTGCTGGTCTGTGTGCGCAGAAAGAGCTACCAGTGCAGGGCCATTTCTTCCCCTCCCACACAGGTGGATGGGGAGTGGGAGGGAAGAGGTTGGAGTGGGAAGAGTCTTGGTTTACTTCCCTTTCCCCTCCCTCCTGGCTCGGATAGGGGTGGGGAGAGAAGGAAGTAAACTCTGCCAGGAAAAGGGCTGGCACAGCTACTTGCCCTGTGGAGTAAATGGGCAGCAGAAACCAAACTGTGGTTCTCAGAGACATTACTCCAAGAGTCACAATTCAGTCTCTGTTCTGCTCCTGGGGCAACATAGCTACTTCACTGCCCCTTTCTCAGCATGAGATGCAAGGTGCCAATCCAGCCCAGTATTGAGCCCCAACTAGAGACACAATACATACTGGGTAGCACATTTAGGAAGCCAGAGGACCTGATTTTCCTTTCACTGGCGCCAGTGCACCTACATTTATTTTATTCCAGATTCACCGTAGTGTAAACAGGAGTAGAAGCAGGCTAAGTGGCGTCAGGAAGCTTACAACACCTTTTTCTATAGTACCTCAGAACACCTGAGCAAGGTAGCTAGCCAAGAGAATGAATAGTTCACCTGGTGAGACAAATGTTGCCAAAAAACTTTGGGGAGGAATTTCAATTGGACTGTCCCTCTGAATAACCCCTGGAGTTCCAGAGGACTCTACATCCAAATTGTCTTTCAGAACCTACTAAGAATCTCCCTCTGAATATCAGACAGAATCCTCCTCAAAATATACATAGGTTCTAGAGTAAGGAGATGGATAGGTGGGAGTTTTTCTCATTCTAGTGCCACCCCAGAGGTATGAGCTGTGTCACAGCAAACTTCTTTGGGAGTTGATATAGGGTTTTTTCCAATGTCTGTCTTCTCTCCTACTTTGGTAACCATGGCCCATCAACCTGCTCATCTCTCTCTCTATTGAATTAACCATGACAACAGTGATGCTTATTTACTGATATAAGGAGGTGAAACAAAGAAAGGGTTTTTTCCAAGGATAAGATGGGCTGTCAGCGGAACTGGGGAGGGGCTTGAAATGCACATCTCAGAAAAAGTGCCAAAACTTGTGCCTGGTTTCAGGTCAAAACCAGTGAGTGTTCCACATTTCCCCACCCAAAGCCATAAACCAGCCTAGGGTCACTTTAGCACAGGCCAAACCTCCGGGTGGATTTCATTCATACTTGGGGCTAGTAATGAAACCCAAAACTTTCAAAGTTTTGCAGTTTATTTTGAAGACAACAGACTAAAACTCTTGCAAGTTGAAGACTAAATATTGAGGAACACTACCAGTATCCAGAAAAATGCACATTTAAACTGTTGCCTTCTATATTCATGCTCTTGCTTAGTAGCGCTCTCGGATCCCTGGTTAACATTCCATGGTAGCAGTAGGCTAATTTGCATTAACTCAGTATCCTAATATTTCCTCCACTTTCATCTTTTGCTTCCTACAGGGACTGCTCAAATGCAGTATCCACAGTGCCACCTGCTGGCTCCAACACACTACTACGTGAATGAATAGCAGCTCCCTGCTGAGTAACCGTAATACAAATGTTTGGTAATTTGTTTATTCATTTCAAATGTGGCTGACTGGGATAGCCTCATAAAACCCATACAATATCTCACTTTTGCAATGGTCCCAAGGGAACAGCAACTGTGCAACTTTAGTCCAGCATACTTTCATATTCTGCTCTATTCAGATTCTTCTATTATGCTCTACATAAGCAATACAACAGAGGACGCTCCATATAGAATAGTAGACCCTAATCTGCCCTGCAGCATAGCCCTGAAAAGTTCTAGCCATTTGTCAAGCACCATACATTCTGTACACCAATTCTACAGCTTGGCTATCCACAGACTGTTTTCCTCCTCAGAGGAAGATAAATAAGCTAATTCCCCTTTCTCCTCTGTTGGCCTAGTCTATCAGGACCTGGAAATAGAGCACTTCTTTTGCCACAAGTAGTGGTGCATGAATTATACTATAGTGTCAATCCAGTGTATTCTGGGTGTAACAGCAGCTCTGCAAACTACAGTACAGTAGTATAAACACCTAGCTTTTTCTGTAACTGCAAGAACTTTTCAAATATTTCACATCCTTTGTGCATCAGGTATTTCCACTGAGAAGCGTCTCAGATTTGCATCACAAAATGCCACAAGAAACAAGAACATGTAGATGAGATGGTAGCCTATAAAAGGCAATGAATAGCACCTCAATTCTGTGGAGTAATAACCCATTGGATATTAGTACTGAGAATACATCAATGTGGGTGTGTCTTTATGATGTTCACTGTAATTCAGCATTAATTCTGTCCACCACTGTTTTACAGCGATACTAACAAAGGAAGAGCTCCATGGAGGTTCTCAGTTGGTTTCAGCCACATGGAAAAAATACAGTTTCCTGATGGTTGTATCACACTGGCAGCATTCCAGCAATTGGAATGCATCTCTTCAAACTAAGAATCAGGGCCTGCTTCTCATTTACAATAAGGCCCCTTTACATCACTCCAGGAGTCCGAAGGGGCCTTAAAGTTGGAAGTGTAATTAACGTTGGTACTTGTTGGTTGATGTTTTGGTATTTACCAGATAGGGTCTTGATCACATAAATCCCTACATTTACAATTAAATTCTGATGCTACAATCTTCTTGCTGGTGATGCTGTACAAAGCAATTAGCGACTTTGTGATTCAGGCACTGAAGTGGGACCCTGGAGATCCTATTCTAACACCCTGCTCTACCATGTTCTCACTGCGTGACTTTTAGCAAGTTCAGGGCCGCCCGGGGGGGGGCGGGCAAGTGGGGCTTCCGCGGCAATTCGGCGGCGGGTCCTTAACCCGCCGCCAAAGTGCCCCAAAGACCCGGAGCGGAAGGACCCCCGCCGCCAAAGACCCCAGGCCCCCTGAATCCTCTGGGCGACCCTAGGCAAGTTATTTATCTCTCTGGCCTCCGTTCCCCATGTATAAAGGGGGCATTTAAGCATTACTATAAAATTAATAATACATAATGATAACAATGCTTAGATGAGTGGTGTTTACTCATGTGAAAAGTCTCATTGGCTGGCTGGATAAACCTCAAGGCTTGGCTTGGGAAATACAACTGGGAGATGTAATCATAACAAAACCTAGGCCTTTATCCCAATGGGAATTTCTCCAACTTCCATTTTTTATTCCCCCATGCAAATAAAAATATATTGAAACCAAAACTAGCAACCTGTACATTTCAACTGAATTCAAGGTATTAAAAAAAACATTTACACACACAATTTTTGTTTTAAATTGGCAAAGTTCCAATGCATCTATCACCACGGCAATTAAAGTGATTTTTCCATCTGAATATAACCCTGACATGGAAAGAAATTACACTATCACTGTATAAAGCTGTTTTGAGAGATCAGTTCCCTCACTGAGCATATTTTATACTCATCAAACACATTTATACATCCTCACATATCAGAGCTATTCGAGGAATTTCAAATCTGAATAATATTAGTCACTCTTGAAAGAGCAAATAGATTTGGCATCCTTACTAATGTGAACTACAAATACCTTAAAAGAAACCAAGTCTCTCTTTTTCCTTGTTCTTGGGGGGAGGAGGGAATCACGCATCTTAATATAAAGGAAGACAATCTATTTAGTTTAACAGAGAATTAAAGCAATATTCTTTTTTCACACACAGGGTCAAAACTCTTTAGCACATTCTTTCATTTAGATGCTTTTGAAAATCCCAGCACAAGAGAATTAGGCACTCAATTCCAAGTGAATTTCAATGGGATTTGGACACCTAACTCCCTTAGTCTTCTCTGAAACATCCCAGCCTTAACCAATACAAGGTTCATTTTCCAGCTGAGAAATACCTTAGTAATGGTACACTTAACACTCAACAGTTATTTGACCTATTTTACTAATGTGTTTGGGAAGGAGGTTAATAACAGTGGATAGCTATATCCTTAAGCTTAATTTTTCCAACAACCCTACTCATAAAAGGAAAAATTGAGTACATATTAAAGGAAGCAAGCAATTAAGTTGCACAAATAGTGAGCTCATTGAACTGCAGCTGACTTCTATCATGTCAAAGAACAACTAAACACAGAAGCAATGAAAAGATTGTTGCCGCGACCACCACTGAGAACTGACTGGCAATAAAGATGAATAACTTCCTACTTGAAGATTACTGATTAAAGCTCTTCAGAAACCAAAAGGTTAGACATCGGCATAACTGGAGACAAATATTTTAATCCATGTTTGGCAGATTCCGAAACATTTTTATAGTGGATTTAAAACAAAGGTTTATCCAACACCAGTAAACTCTGCTTCAATCAGCCTTTAAAAATCACTGCCGTTCCAAACATCGCAAGGAACTGGTTCTTTGCATTGACGCTTTGAGCAAGGAGCTCTCTCCACGCTGCTAGGCTGGCTCGCCCTACTGTACTGAAGGAGAGGAGTGGGGAGGAAATGGATGGTGGAGTTCTGAAAGATCAAACAGTCTCAGGCCACAGCACATTAGTGCAGGAAGCTGTGCCCAGCTGGATGAATGGCGTTTATATAAAGCCTGGCTAGTACAGGCCAACTGGTTTCCATGGGTTTATTCCCATAGAGCTGGTTGCTGAGTTCCAGTGAGCACTAAGTTTGGGGCAGTACAAAGCTAAGCTGCCCCAGGGACCAAATTGTGATTGAGAGAACTACGGTTTGCCCTCTGCTTCCCCCTTGCTCCGGAGGAAGGCTCTAACAGCCCTATATCTGGAGCAGCTTTCAGGGCCGGATTAACCTTTTGTGGGCCCGGCGCCAAACGTATTTGTGGGCCCCCATGGAGGCAATGGAGCACGGTGCGGGGGGTCGGTCCCTGGAGCCAGTGGTCAGCCAGGGGCCTGGCATGGCAGGGGTGGCCCCGCTCCGCCCAGCCCAGTGCGAGGGCACGATTTACAAACCAGCAGTTGCCAGACACACAATGGCCCGCCTGGCCCTGTGCTGCCAGCATGCCCCTTTCCCTCGGGGGTGGGCCCATGCCACGCCACACAACACCTCTACTTGCCTGGAGGGGCCCAGCCAAGCCCCCCACACTTTCTCCCCTCCCTCAATTGGCTGAGACCAACCAGGCTTCAGCACCAGTCCCAGGCGGCTCAGCTCCTGGGAGACAGGTGGAGTCCCACAGGTGGTGGGAAGCAGAGACTGCCCAGAACCAGAGGTGCACTGGGGTCCAGCCAGGAGGCAGAGAGAAGCTGGCGGGTGGGGGGAGAGGGTGGAGAGGAGCCCTCGTCTGGCCGGCAGGCAGGCTGAGAGGAGCAAGTGGTGGGCGGGGTGGGGGGGGGAGCCAGCGGGCTGGTGGAGTCTCAGGGCGCAGTGCAAGCAGAGCAGTCTGGGGCCACTTCTGAACATGGGCCCAGCTCTGTGGTGCCACTGGCGCCATTGTAAACCCGGCACTGAGCTTACTTCTCTGTGTGTGTCGGCTCTGCTGCAGTGGTGAGGGAGGCGATAGAGCCAAGTCTCCGCCCCCTGCACCACCCGGGAATGCTCTCCCTGCTGCATACAGACCAGCAATGCAGGTTGCCTGGAGCAAGAGAGCTGCCCTACACTGCTTTGCCCCCTGCAGAGCAGGGTAAGCCAGCTCACAATTGAGGCCATAGATAGGATCATCCTAAGGCAGCTTTGCAGTATTCTTAGATCCCACCACAATGTCCACCACAGAATCTAGTCACTTGAGGATTCGTCCAGAATAGGGGAATACCTGGTTGGCATAAAACCACTATAGTGGCTCATATGCCAACCCCCATTGCTAGACAGCGGGTGCAATTGATGGAAGATGTCATGGCTGGGCATTCCAGGGTATCTATAGCTGACAGAATGCCCTTAGGCGGTCATTGTAACTTAGAGCAACCATCAGCCTCTTTCCCTAAGATGCACCAGGCACACAAAGCATAGACCTGAGGATCTGGCCCAGCAGGTGCATTGTACCTAGGGTGTTGCATTGCACATTTGGAAAGCAGCAGTAGACCCCAAAGGTCAGGAATCTCTGCCTAAGACCTAACTCGGAGCTTGTGCAAGGCAAAGCTACCTCTCCAAAATCTGGGCACTTAGAAAGAAGCAGAATTTTTTTTCATCTTCTGCACCAATAAGAGCCTGCAATTCCAGTAGCAGGCGTGCTCAAAGTTACGTGCTTTTCCACCACTTTTTATGCCTTCTGTGTGTGCTGCCTCACACAGAAAGGCTTGTTATTTATGAATTTTACTTTCAACACTGATCTTAAACAGTTCATCTTCAGAAGAGTTGGTGTAAACCATTATTCAGTGTGTCACTCCCTCTGCATCTCACCCACAAAGGATGTGACTCTGCTACAGATACCAAAGATGGGATTTAGTTCTTTAGCTCTAGTGGCAAATGTTCTTAGCTGTGTAGGTTGCGAGTTCAATCCCCAATGACGACCAAGACAACAGTCATTACGTTAGCAATTAGCAAACCTGCCACTTTAGGAGCTTCTAGACGAAGAATAAAAAAAGTGAATCTTTAAAAAAAATTAATCATTGCAGAAGAGATTTTGAGCAAGTCATCGGGGAGGGGAAATGTCTTATTCAATAAATCTAACAATGTACATGAAAGGTTCTGCACTGAAGAGCTCTTCTGGGAAAGAATAGGGCAGAATCAATACAGTAAAGAGGTGTGTTTCTGCATCTTGACAAAATAGCCTAGACAGATGGGTACAGTTGCTGAGTAAGGAAATCACAGCGCAAAATCCCTGGGCACCGGTGATCAGGGCAATGTTACCATGCTGCGATCATAGGAGCCAACTTTTCCAGGTGCTCGCGCCCTCTCCGCCCCCAGCCCCACCCCGACTCCACCTCTGCCCCGCCCCTGAACCGCCCCCATTCCTACCCCTTTCCCCAAAGTCCCCGCCTCAACTCCGCCCCCTCCCTGCCCCTACTGGACTCCTTCCCCAAATCCCCACCCTGACCCTGCCTCTTCCCCGAGCGCACCGCGTTCCCCCTCCGCCCCCCCCCCAGCCCTTGCTGCCGTGAAACAGCTGTTTCACGGTGGGAAGCGCTGGGAGCTAGGGGGAGAAGCGGCGCGCTTAGGGGAGGAGGCAGAGGCGAGCTGGGGCGGGGCAGGGAGCTGCCAGTGGGTGAAGAGCACCCACCAATTTTTCCCCGTGGGTGCTCCAGCCCCAGAGCACCTACAGAGTCGGCGCCTATGGCTGCAATGGAGGGAAAAGGAGTTAAATGGGTATGTGGGGGCAGGAACAGAAAGTGAGAGAACTCATGCACTAGAAATGCGGAAATTTTGCTCAAATAAAGTTCTAGCTATTTGCAGTGTTAAACATGAGATAATAAATAATAATATAATATATGGAGATATACCTATCTCATAGAACTGGAAGGGACCCCAAAAGGTCATCGAGTCCAGCCCCCCACCTTCACTAGCAGGACCAAGTACTGATTTTGCCCCAGATCCCTCAGTGGCCCCCTCAAGGATTGAACTCAAAACCCTGGGTTTAGGAGGCCAATGCTCAAACCACTGAGCTGTGTGCAAACGTAACAAAACTAAAATTTGCCAGGGAGAAAAGCATAGAAGTCAGCTTCACCCAATACCTAATGGAGCAGCGAGCTGGTCTAACAATCAACAGTTCATCTTAGGTACATGAAGCAGAGAAACCAAAATCAGTTCTGTGACACAGGGCTCTTACGCTACTTAACCATCTCTCTAAGTAGAGCTGTCTTGATGCACTAATAACAGAAACACTGAGCTCACATTTTTACCAGCAGTTGCACACAGAGGGAGTGAAGGCCCTGAGCCAAAAACAACCATTAGCATATCAGCATTAAGCACTTGATCCCAAGGCCACTGAAGTCAATAGAAGTCTTTCCACTGAATTCTGTGGGCTTTGGATCAGACCCGAAGAAAGCAAATGCTTTGTTACTCAGAATTATGAGACTTGCTTTTGTAGGTCTTTTCAACATGAGATGGAATGAACAAATGAGTGTAGAAGAAAACATCCATTTCCACATCGCTTTCCCTTTCCTCCCCAACATTTTCTGAGGCAATTCTCCCTGCGATGAATCACATTCGGAAATGAAACTCTTAATTGGACCATGGAAGTGAAACACCAAGACATGACTTCATTACGGTAGAGATAATACAAGGGCAAAGGATCAGTGGCATCTCCACATCATCTTAATTGATGGACTGCTCTGATTTATTACAACACTAGCATATGTGCGAGCATGGAGGAATTAAAAAATGCTTTTATCTGACTTGTGTGTTCTTAGTATCTCTCCTTGTCTAGTTTCACCTCAGATGGACTCTTCAGCTTTGCAAATCATGTGCTACTCCAGCCTGAGTTACTAATGGAAAACGGTGAGAAAATGATTCAAGATTGGCCAAGTTCAAATACCCAGCCTGCCCATTTACTTGTACCAAAGTAAGGACATGTGATTACTTAACCAAGTATTGCTAGATTAGCATGCAGGTGATAAGAAAGTACAGAAACATAAAAGAGAAAGAAGATAAAAGGAGAGCAGAAACAAAGACTCCACTTGTTCCCTAATTACCTTTCTAGCAGGAAGAAGGACATTGACAGCGTAACCCACTGGTCAGTGTGTGTTACATGTCTCTCATGACACCCAATCCACAGAGGATCAGAGTCTGTTATTGCCCCCAGCAACAGAACCTGGCTCTTTAGCTCATGCTGTAGAGACTCCTGGTTTTACCTCTGGAGGTCCCCAGTGTTGGCCAAGATGGCAGTCGTTACAAATGCAGCCTTCGTGAGGGTCCCTTCTGGCCTTAAAATCCTTCCAGTGTTTATGGAGAGGAAGCAGCTTCTCTTTAGTTAAGGCTTTATATTGTAAGGCAGATTTGCACTCACCCTTTTCCCTCTCACAGCATGCACTACAATCCCCCCACCCCAAATTCTTTCACATTTTGCATGTGTTCTGGAGCCAGTGGGACTATTTTCAGCCAAATGGGAGGTACATCAGACAAGCCATTCCTTAGCTGGGGGAGTTTTTAAAAAATTAGGTGTCAGAGGCATTTTGCAAATTCTTATAATGCTTTTCTTTTAGTCCTG
This sequence comes from Terrapene triunguis, assembly GCF_002925995.2. Taxonomy (NCBI): domain Eukaryota; kingdom Metazoa; phylum Chordata; order Testudines; family Emydidae; genus Terrapene; species Terrapene triunguis. The sequence goes on along the minus strand of NW_020664540.1, from coordinate 12,914,264 downwards.
TCCTATCTCAAAAATAGTTTGGCATAGAAACTGAGTTTATCCTCAAGTTTTTATAGTGATCTAAGGACCAAATCTTCAGCCAGTGCACATCAGTTGAGCTTCACTGAAGTCAATGCACTTATACTATGCACATCTATGCTGTTTGCAGCTATGCAGTGATGAGTATGTATGTTATTGCAAGAATTGAATAGGAAATAGATTTCCTTGGGCAAACCTACTGTGACAAGAATTGCTGAGAGGAAATAAGGGCACACACCATTGCTTGGTTCTGTTTGGCAAATTTTGCTTTTCGTGACATTTCAGGGCAATGGATACTTTTCACTTTGAATGGGGGGGGTGTGGAGATGAAAAGCCACTTCTGCCCAGAAAAGACAGTTACCTTTTCCGTAACTGGTGTTCTTCGAGATGTGTTGCTCATGTCCATTCCACTTTAGGTGTGTGTGCTCGCCACGTGCACCGGTGCCGGAAGTTTTTCCCTCAGCAGTATCCATAGGAGACCGGCTCTGGCACCCCCTGGAGTGGTGCCCATATGGCATGGTATAAGGGGTGCCACCGGCTCCCCTCACCCTCAGTTCCTTTTCTCCAGAAACTCTGATAGTGAGGAAGGAGGGTGGTTCGTGGAATGAATATGAGCAACACATCTCGAAGAACACCAGATAACGGTCTTTTCTTCTTCGAGTGCTTGCTCATGTCCATTCCACATTAGGTGATTCCCAGCAGTTCCCGTGGAGGCGGGAAGGAGTTCACGGCAGCGCAGATTGTAATACAGCTCTGCCGAAAACCAGCATCATCTCTGGCCTGCTGAGTGATGTCATAATGAGACCTGGACATGTGGACCGAGGACCACATCACGGCTCTACAGATGTCCTGGATTGGGATGTGCACCAGGAAGGCTGCTGAAGACACCTGCGCTCTAGTTGAATGGGCCCTGATGATTGGCAGCGGCAGGACCTTTGCTAGCTCGTAACAGATCTTTATGCAAGAGATGATCCAGTTGGAAATCCTCTGTGAAGAAACCGGAAGGCCCTTCATCCTATCTGCCGTAGTGATGCAGGGCTGGGTCGATTTACAGAAAGGCTTGGTACGCTCCAAGTAAAAAGCCAAGGCCCTCTGGATGTCCAGCGCATGCAAACGCCTCTCCTCAGCAGTCTTGTGCTGCTTGGGACAGAACAGTGGCAGGAATACGTCCTGGCTCATGTGGAAGGAAGATACCACCTTCAGTAGGAAGGCTGGGTGGGGCCGCAGCTGGACCTTGTCCTTATAAAACACTGTGTAAGGCGGTTCCGAGGTCAAGGCCTTAATCTCTGAGACTCATCTCACCAACATCACCGCCACCAGGAAAGCAAACTTCCAGGACAAGTAGGAAAAGGAGCAGGAGCCCAGCAGCTGGACAGGCGGGCCAGTGAGCCTGGAGAGGACGAGGTTAAGGTCCCACTGCAGGACAGGGGTCCATACCTGCTGGTAAAGCCTCTTGAGGCCCCTTAGAACCTGACAGTCATGTCATGAGAAAAGACCGTCTGACCTTGGATCGGCTGGTGGAACGCAGAGATGGCCGCATGGTGCACTCTGATGGAAGAATGCACCAGATCCTGGGTCCTGATCTGCAGTAAGTAGTCCAAGATGGACTGCACTAAAGAACACGAGGGAGAAATGCTGCGCTCTGATGCCCAGTGGGAAAACCTTGTCCACTTGGCCAGGTAAGTTAGTCTTGTGGATGGCTTCCTGCTTCCAAGGAGGACCTGCTGGACCTCCTCTAAGCAGGTACGCTCCTCCGGGTTCAAACACAGAGCATCCACGCTGAGAGGTGTAGAGACTCGAGGTTGGGGTGTAGGAGCCGACCGTGATCCTGTGACAGCAGGTCCGGACGGTAGGGAAGGGGCAAGGGAGGGGCCACCGCCATGTTCATGAGCATGCGGAACAGTGCTGGTGAGGCCACGCAGGGACGATCACAATAACCCGTGCCTTGTCCCTCCTGATCTTTACTAGGATCTGGCTGACGAGAGGGATCGGAGAGAACACATACATCAGACCCTCAGCCCACGACAGGAGGAAGGCATCGGAGAGGGAGTCCTTGCTCAGGCCCTGCCAGGAACGAAACCGATGGCACTTTCTGTTTCGCCTGGTAGCAAACAGATCTACCTGGGGAGTTCCCCACCTCTGGAAGATCATGCAGGCCACCTCCGGGTGGAGTGACCACTCATGGTCAGAGGAGAAGTCCCTGCTGAGGTGATCTGCTAGAGCATTCCTGATGCCAGGGAGGTGACCACCTTCCAGATGGATGCCGTGGCCGATGCAGAAGTCCCAGAGACGGAGCGCCTCTTGGCAGAGAGCCGACAAGCGCGCTCCTTCTTGCCTGTTGATGTAGAACATCGAGGCCTCATTGTCCGTCAGGACTCTCACTGCTTTGCCCGCCAGGTGCAGCAGGAAGACCCCGCAGGCCAGCCGGACCGCTCTGAGCTCCTTGACATTTATGTGTAACGTTATCTCCTCCAGGGTCAACATCCCCTGGGTCCAGAGATGTCCAAGGTGCGCCTGAGGTAGGCCGTGACTACTGCCATGCACTTGGTAAACACCCTTGGTACTGTAGCCAGTGCAAATGGAAGGACCGCAAACTGGTAGTGGGCCGAACCAACTGTAAAACGGAGAAAGCGTCTGTGTCCTGGGAAGATCGCTACATGAAAGTATGCGTCTTTCCGGTCGAGGGCAGCATACCAGTCTCCAGGAGACAGTGAGGGGATAATGGAGGCCAGGGAAAACATGCGAAACTTTATGTTCCTTAGGTATCTGTTGAGGTCTCGCAGGTGCAGGATGGGATACAGACCACCCTTGGCCTTTGGGATCAGAAAATATGGGGAATAGAAACCCTTGTTCTGGTAAGGGGGCTGGACCTTCTCCACCGCCCCAGCTATAAGAGTCCCTGAACCTCCTGCTCGAGAAGACTCTCGTGAGAAGGCTCCCTGAAGAGGGATGGGGAAGGGGGATGGGAGGGAGGCTGGAAATAAATTGGAAGGTGTAGCTGTGTGCCACCATACTGAGGACCCAGCGGTTCAAAATTATCGTTGACCACACCGGGAGGAAAAAGGAAAGACGGTTGCAAAAAATTGGGAAAATCAGATCCAGGAAATAGACTGGTAGGACACACTCGGACATACCCTCAAAATGACTTTTTAGCTCCTTGCTTGGAGCAGGTTGAACCTGACTGGGCAGAGGGTGGGGGCGGGTTGCTCATGCGCCGTCTGTAGCCCTTGGGCTTTTTGTGCAGTGGGTCCTTCCAGGGCTGGCTTCCTTGCCCCCGGGGAAATTGCCGTTTGAACCACTTCTGTGCCGGGCCTGGAACATAGAGCCCCAGTGTTTTAAAGGTGGTTCGGGAGTCCTTCAGCCCATATAATTTGTTGTCCGTCTGCTCCACAAATAGGGCCTGGTCATCGAAGGGGAAGTCCTGAATCGACTGCTGAGCCTCAGAGGACAACCCGGAGAGGAGCAGCCAGGACGCTCGCCGCATGGAGATGGTGCGGGTGGAGGAGTCTGCCGCATCAGATGCCGCTTGAAGGGCCGCTGTGGCAACGGCCGTGCCCTCGTCGAGGATCGCCCGGAATTCTTTACGGGAACCTTCCGGGAGGGCATTCTCAAACTTGGCCATGGTCTGCCACATATTAAAGTGGTAGCAGCCCAGGAGGGCCTGGTGGTTGGCCACCGTCCACTGTAAGCTAGATGAGGAATAAATTTTCTGTCCGAACAGTCCAGTCTCCTGGAGTCTTTATTTCTGGGGGTAGCTCCGGGTTGCCCCGGCATTCCCTGTGGTTAACTGCCTCGACCACCAGGATATTTGGGGCAGGATGGGAGTAAAGGTATTCGTGCCCCTTAGTCGGGACAAAGTACTTACACTCTGCCCATTTGGAAATGAGGGGCAGAGAGGAGGGGGTTTGCCACAAGGCGCTGGATATCTTCAATACCCCTTCATGAAAGGGAAGGACCACCCTAGCAGGGGCTGTGGAGGGGAGCACGTCAAACAGGAAGTCCACTTGCTCCTCCAACTCCTCCGCCTACAGGCCAAGGTTGGATACGACCTTCTTCAACAGTTCCTGGTGCGCCTTAGCGTCATCCTGAGGAACTGGGTGAGGGAGCTCCGTGATGGCCTCCTCCGGTGACAACGAGGAGGAGGCCAGTACCGTGGGTTCCAAGACATCCATTGGTGGTCCAGCAGGCTATTCCCCTTGGTCCACATGTACTTGCGGGGTCTTATCCCCTGGGGCCTCAAGCACCGTAGGGAGTTGGGTCGTCGAGGCCACAGGTTCACGACACCGAGCGGGCAGGCTGGGAGTACCCGCCCAGGTTCCACAGGCCTGGCCACTGGGCCTGGGGTCATGGGGCAGGTTTCAGTACCGACGATGCAAGTGGCAATAAGGGTCTGGGAGGCTGCCCCGCCGATGTGGAGCCTTGCTCCATACTGGAGCCATATCTGGAGCGATTGCTATCCGCTGACCCAGATCCATTGGAGCGGTGACCCCGTGCCTGGCAATAATCGCAGTTGCGTCTAGAGAAGGACTGGTCCGAGTGGGACGTGCGCCTCCGTGGGAACCTCGGTGACCAGCGGTACTCAGCGGATCCGTGACGGGAGACCGGCGATCCATGCCTCGCACTTCAAAACCAGTACTGGGATGAGGAGCAGGACCTGGAGATATCGTAGGCCGGGTGGATGTCCCCGAATACTGTGACACCCATCTTGGGGATCATTGGCAGCGCCTGAGGCTCCAGTCCTCCGATCATTCCCAGGATCTGTAACGGCGTTCCAGTGACACGAAGGGCCGGTCCACACATTCCTTCCGGACAGCGCGTGCCTCCATGGGTCTGCGCCAGGTAATCGGCGAGGTCCGCCTCGAATCCCGCTGCCAGTGCCCAAGGTCTGGTGACCGTAGAGGGCTCCCATGTGTCTGCCTCCCTAACTCCAAGGCATAACGGCTTCAAGCGGGTGAACAGTGGCAGGACATCCCCCGTGACGGGGAGCAGTACCGTTCGGGTGGGGGTGGATGGAAGGACCTAAGGCAGGCTTACCCCGAGGTCTGGGCACCACCGGGGCTGGTGTGGGCAACACCAGGGGCGTCAGGATTTCCTGCACAGCTTGGAGCAGTTCAGACGTCAACGGCACCCGAAGCTGATGAAGGCCCGCCTCTGTGTCCAGGCTTCCAGGCAAGGAATGGGGTGGGCTGCATCACTCAACACGAGCTGAGGCCTTCCTGGCGCGGGAGATGAGCCACCCGGTGCGGTTCTTAGCTCACCCCCAGCCCTGTCCTTCCCCTTGTGGGGAGTAGGAGACCATCCCCTACCGGCCTCCTTCGACTTCTTGGACAGGGCCGTGGATGGGGATCGGTGCCGCCTCGTCGATGGCACTGGTGGGGCACTACGCACCAATGCCGCAGTGCTGGGTGCCAAGTCGGACCTTTGCTCCGGGGCTGGAGTGAGCACCGACTCCATCAGGAGTGCTTTGAGTCCGATCTCAAGCTCTTTCTTAGTCCTAAGTTTAAAGGACCTGCAGATTCAACACTTATCACCTATGTGCCCTTCACCGAGACACCTGAGACAGCTACTATGCGGACTGCTCATGGGCATGGGTCGTTTGCAGCGATCGCAGGGCTTAAAGCGGGGCATGCCCCGTCCCCCGGCTAAGTCCCACGGGACTAACAAAACTAACTACTGCTAGGGGCTAACTAACTCAATTACTACATACGGTAACTTTACAAGAACTTTAGTTCGTATGAACGAAGCCTAAGCAATGCCAGTAAGAGCAGCGAACGTTCTGTGCACCGTCACTGGCGGCAAGAAGGAATTGAGCGTGGGGGGAGCTGGCAGTGCCCCTTATACCGCGCCATGCAGGAGCCACTCCAGGGGACGTCAGAGACAGTCCCCTACGGATACTGCTGAGGGAAAAACTTCCAGCACCGGTGCATGCGGCAAGCACACACTCCTAAAATGGCATGGACATGAGCATGTACTCGAAGAACTTTATGGCTACAAAATTTCATGCAGACGTGGAAGTTGGACAGCAGCCACCTTGGCCATTGTCCTTTGAGGGGGAAGCCATAAAAGTGGAAAAGACAACTTGAGTGGGATTTTCAAAAGTACTGAAGTGACTTAGGACCACAAGACCCTAGACAAATTGGAGGATTGGGCCAAAAGAAATCTGATGAGGTTCAACAAGGACAAGTGCAGAGTCCTGCACTTAGGACAGAGGAATCCCATGCACTGCTACAGTCTGAGGACTGACTGGCTAAGTGGCAGTTCTGCAGAAAAGGACCTGGGATTACAGTGGATGAGAAGCTGGATATGAGTCAACAGTGTGCCCTTGTTGCCAACAAGGCTAACGGCGTATTGGGCTGCATTAGTAGGAGCATTGCCAGCAGATTGAGGGAAGTGATTATTCCCCTCTATTCGGCACTGGTGAGGCCACATCTGGAGTACTGCATGCAGTTTTGGGCCCCCCACTACAAAAAGGATGTGGACAAATTGGAGAGAGTCCAGCAGAGGGCAACGAAAATGATTTGGGGGCTGGGGCACATGATTTATGAGGAGAGGCTGAGGGAACTGGGCTTATTTAGTCTGCAGAAGAGAAGAGGGTGTGGGGATTTGATAGCAGCCTTCAACTACCTAAAGGGGGGTTCCAAAGAGGATGGAGCTAGGCTGTTCTCAGTGGTGGCAGATGACAGAACAAGGAATAATGGTCTCAAGTTGTAGTGGGGGAGGTTTAGGTTGGATATTAGGAAAAACTTTTTCACTAGGAGGGTGGTGAAGCACTGGAATGGGTTACCTAGGGAGGTGGTGGAATCTCCTTCCTTAGAGGTTATTAAGGCCCAGCTTGACAAAGCCCTGGCTGGGATGATTTAGTTGGGGGTTGGTCCTGCTTTGAGCAGGGGGTTGGACTAGATGACCTCCTGAGGTCTCTTCCAACCCTGATATTCTATGATTATATGATTCATTAGGTCGGCTGAGCCACTCAGCGGCCCTTTAAAAATACCATGTTCGTTTGACCTGTTGTGAACCCCACCCAGCCGAGCTCAGAACTCAAGAAAGCTGATATCAACATCCAGAAAAATGAGGGGGGGGGAAATTGTGAAAAAGATTGTAGGATACATTGCCTAGTCACAGAAACGCTGCAAACTCAGAACAGGACAGAATTCAGGTGCTTTCAGATTTAGCAACTAATTATTTGCATTGCAGTAGCCCCAACCAAGGCCCCAGAGTCCTAGGGTTAAACCACAAGCCGTTTCATGATGGTGTCACCTAGTGGTAGTAGAGGAAAAGATCAAGAGAGATCTCTTAGATGTTCCCAACATCCAGGTACTGACACAGACAGCACACAGACACTACTTCCTTGTGAGTTCCAATGCCACATTAGTTATTTTTCTGTAACACTCCTTCCATCACTGGCACCTCTAGAAGAGAAGCATGTTGGCAAATGGCCTTTCAGTGCTGAAAAGGCTGACGCCCTGCTGAGATGACAGGACACCTAGGGACTTCGTGGGGGAGAGAATGAGAAGGTGCAGTGCAGAGACAGAGCACCACCTATTGGTACTGAGTCTTTACTTGACCCAAACCAACGCTATTCAATACAGGGTCAGGTCTGGCTCAGCTTGAGATGTGGGCTGGTTCTTATTGTTTTTCCCTGAGCCAATTTGGCCATCATAAGTGGGACAGGAGCTTCTAGTGGGAGGAGGATTCCACACAGACAGAACAAGGGAAGGAGAAAGAGCCCAGAATGACACAGGGAATAAAACTGCTCCCTCCTGGACAAAGTATGTTCAGCTCCTCAGCATTAAAGAAATTAATTCTACCCAGACCTACTTCCAAGGCAAGATCGTTATTAAGCTAAATCAGGACAGAAACTGGAACACTCAATGTAAACCCATTTGGGCAGAATTTAGGCCATTTGTATAATATTGTCAGCTACAACACCATTCCTGGCAAACAAAATCCACTGATACTGCCTTCTTCCCCAGTTCACTTTTCGTAACATGGAAAAGGAGGAGGAAGAGGTATCTAAAGTCTGGTGCTTCCCATTTAACAGAAGACAAAATAGTAAGAAATACACATCTTCTGCTCACTGAACTGAAATTTTTTTTTTAAATAAACAGCATGAACGTATGTGATTTCTTAACAGTAACTGATTGCAAGTCCTGGACTCATTAGAAGAAACTATGAACTTTGTTTGATCACCGCGTTGGCTGGAGTTTCTGCAGGGATGGGGGAATCTGAAAGCGCAAAAGGATATTAAATACACAGGATTATGATAATAAACAATAAGGCTAATTTAATGCTATTCTAGCATGTTTTTTCAAGGAATTTTCAAATACAGATGAAAAATATATGCACATAAGGAATTCAGGGTTAGATATTTTTCCCCCCGGGGTACTTGGTTTCTGCTGGGGGTATACTGCTTGCAGAGCAATGTTAGCTGGAAGCAGTTTATCTTCATAGATGTTTTGCTGGTTTGTTTGTGTTTAGATAAAGTTTTGATCCTTTCTGGTTAGCATCTTTCACTGGCAATTATAGGCAATGTACCGTGAAAAGGTTAGTTTGGTCAGCGAAGCAGAGGATTGTGGGGGGAGGGGGTTAAAAGAGCTTATCAGATGTGCAGAGCTGCCTTGCTGGTGCTTATCCCTTGTAAACAATAAGAAATGTCAGCATTGCTGGTTGCTGTCACTGCTGACAGTATAAAGAGCAGAGAGTGTAGCATTCTTTTGGATAGCTGGTTTGCTGGGAGAAGAAACCAGGCTGTAGGATGAAGGCACTTCGTGGATATCCGAGTACCTTGGGAAAAGAAAGGAGTTTAGGCTTTTCACTCAGCAACCTAATGAAAACTAGACAAATAGTTCTTGCATTTAATATATAGTTTCCACCAATTCATGGTTCTTTTGTTAGGAACAATTCCAGTCTGTATCAGAAAGAGGCAGTTAAATATAAAGAAATCATTTCACATTGACAAGTGAGCTTCAGACTGGAAAGCCAAAAGGAGGTTTAAGAAAGGAAAGAGTCCTGCATTTGGATTAGTAAATATCCACTGTCCAGCCATTTCATTCCTTTAACTTTGCAAAACAACAACCTATTTTAGATGCCTGAACAAGTAATCAAATGCTAATGGGTAAAATTAAATAATGCATCTGGGGTATTAAGTGCTGGGATGCAAATAGCTATGAGTCAAATACAAGCCTTTAAATTACTCTGAATGAGAAATTGGGGTGGAGATGGGAGCGGAACTTACAAAGCAAAGCTATACCTGCAGGCAAACATTTATTTAAAGGAAGAGAATGTTCTGCTCTATGGGATACTCTAAAAAAACATGTCTTGTAAAAACATGGACTCATTTCCAGGATTCAACGGAATCAGTAAATTCAATCCACTGCATTATGCAGCATTTTTAACTCGTGACTGAAATTCTTAAACTAAAAACACAGTATAAAATACATTTAGATTTCCTCCAAAAAGGCTAGCGTGCATTGTAATAAACCACATACTGTCAAAACAGCATTATTTAAAACAACTGGCAATGTGCCGCCTTCACTGTTGATTTGACACTCAAAGTACCGAATAGACTGATAACTCTCAAAATCTATCAGTCACCCTAGGAGATTTATTGCACTCAAGTCAAATAAAACTCAGAACAGTTTAACTTTTGATCTTCTAGGTCCTGTGGAATAAAAAAGAGAGTGGAATTAGTCTGGGGGAAAATGCAGACTCTATGGAACAGAACCTCAGCTGGTGTAAATTCTCAGTTCTCATGATGGACCTATGACAATTTACAAGAGCTGAGGATTTGCTTTTATATTATTATATAAAAAGACAACATTTTCAAAAGTGATTAGGGATTTTGGATGCTTCTGTTTAAATGCTGAGCACCCACCCTCCAAAAATCAGACCCCAAATCAATAGTCACTTTTTGAAAATTTAGGGCATACGTTTTACATACAGATAAGTCTCTAGATCAAGAGCCCCATTGATTCCAGAACCTCAGTGACTCTCTAAAATCTTCCCCGTGATTCAAAAATGCTTCTTTGAGCCACAATGGCACTAATATACTTGACAGTACTGCAGATTAGGCTAACAAGCTTCCATCCATGCTGTTATAGGGCCTGTCCGGCTACGGAAGTCAATGGGAGTTGTGCCATTGCCTCCAGTGGGCACAGGATTAGGCCCATAAACAGCACAGCTAGGAAAATGCTGGATTTTTTCAGTCCCTTTCCATGTATAATACCAAGAGTGAAATCCTGGCCGCCCCATTGAAGTCAATGGGAATTCTGCCTAAAAACCAGAAGGCCTCATTTTATTTCCTTCGCTCCTCGCTGTGCGCACAACCGAACGATCATCTCAAAACAAGGCTACCACCAGCAGTGACCTTACAACACATGGGTGTAAGTGGAGCTTCTAAAGATTTCTTTTTTTAATTGCCAAGTCATGTAGGAGACTCTCTGTTTGCGTCCCTTTCATCAATAGCAGTAAATCTACAGACTCGTAATCGCTCTCAAGCTGCTTTCTAAAACTAACAAATGGTAAAAATAAAATAAAATAAAATAAAATAAAATAAAATAGCCTGTCATGGGAGTTGGTCAATAAAATGCAACAGTGTTTATTACAACATTTAAAGTCTGTGATTAAGAACACCAAAAGGCCTAAACTAAAAAGGGGTTTTAGCCTGTAATTTCCCTACAGTCCTGGCCTGTACTTCCTTATGAGCTTGCTCAGTGGGGCTTTTTTTCCATGTCCATCATCAGCTTGTAATTATTGCCATTCTCAAAGCTATGCCAGATGGGCTCTTTAGAAGCAGGCATGCAGCTTGTTTATGAGAAAGAGAGCTGTAATATTACTCTACACAGAGACCTATCTGGTCCTAGTCAAAGAACCATGGTCCCCCCACCCCCACCCCCAAATCTCACTACTTCTGCTACAGACCTCTCAGTTTCAGCTTGCTTTCCCAACTGAATGGCACTGGGGAGATGGGGATACTGTATCCCGGAGCTTGGAGGCTGATCTCCATCTCTCACTCTATTCACTTTTCTAAAAGGCGTACGGAAACAGTGCTAAACCGAAAACCCAGGGGAGAAACTTGCTTTCCTTTTTTTTTTCTCCTCACATCTGAGCTTATGTTTCCAGCTTAGGGCTGGCCACGAGATTGGAAGACTGAATCTCCCATTGCTTCGCCTAGTGGAGAGGATAAACATTTGTGAAGAGGTTGAGGGTAAGCAGTCGTGCAAAGCAACACAGGGAATGGCAAGAGGGAATAACCCAGAGTTCATCTTGTTATAGGCAGTGGGTGTTAGATATCCCAGAAGGCCAAGGCAGTGCTTCTATCAGTAGTTAATGAGGCAGGACTTGCAACAGATAGCCACATTTAACTTACAAAAGCTTTTAGATGTCTCTGTTTACTTTGATCCATTTCAGTTCATTTGAGCCTTTTTTCCTTTCCTTTTTTTTAACCTTCTCCCACCCCAGATAAACTACCCTTTTTTTCCCCTTAACTCAAACAATAGTATCATTTACCAACTTTATATTTAACAAGTTTGGAGATCTTTAGTCAAGTTCTGCTACAATGGAATAAAGAAAAAACATGTATCTTGAGAAGGATATCATAAAAAAAGAGAGAGAAGGGGGTCTGGCTGCAGAACCGTAATTAAAAAATCCAACTGCCGAAAGATAAATGAAGGGGTGGGGAGGGAGGGGAATAACAGGAAAGGCTGCATTTTCAGGAGAGATTTAAAGTTATTTGTTCCTGATTGGGTAAAGTGCTCATTCTTTTATCCCTTGTTATTTTATCCATGTGATGCCAAAAGAACTTTCTTTGTTAAAATGTTCTCAGAACGGATAAAACTAATTTGCTGGAATGTGAAATAATCCAGAAAGTAAGAGGACTGTGCCTAATGTTCACAGACTGAGAACGGCAAATTAACCGGCCACAGTTTCCAGTCCCTGGGGCACAGGGCTGGAATTTAAAGCTTCCGAAGAAAGCCCTGGTGCTAATGGATTTGCATGAAGCTTGGCATGCTAATGGAGATTGTCTCTTGTAATGAGCTTTTAATTAGGTCTGCTTGGTGCTTGACCTTCTTGTAATATGGGGCCACTCCTCGGATGACAGCATTTCTAACCCACAGGTGTGGATAAACAGAGCTTGTAAACACATAGAACATTCCCAGCATTCTCCAAGTTGGCCTCCCAACTTGGCTCCTTTCCCCCACCTAAAATAGCCTGATTTCTGCATCATTTCATTTATCCTTCCTTCCCTGCTGCCAGCAACCCTGGCTCCCTGATTTTATAAAGATATTTCGATCTGTTTTCATTTTCCTGTCTTTTTTTAAAAGATAATCCTCTCACCAAATCAAATCAAGCACCATCTAATTTCATAAATACCCATGGGCATACCTAGTATGAAATATGCACTGGATGAAACACATGCTCTACCAGAATTGTTTGGATGCCCATAGTCTTTCCAGAAAATATCAAATTAACATTTTCCCCCAAGTTAAAGAACCAGAAATAGCACTTTCCACCCCAACAGCCTCACACACACAAACCAGCAAAGTCAAGGATGGCCGTACATCCATTGATACACTGAGTCACATTTTACTGAAAGAATACAAGTTTTCTTTGTCCCCCATAAAAAAAAAAATGTCTTGATGAACCATAGTCACTGATAAATAAATTTCTTTTCTTTCTTTGAATTGGCCTCTGTATAGTCCCCTTTTTGGGAGTGTAATTCATAGAATCATAGAATATCAGGGTTGGAAGGGACCTCAAAGCAGGACCAATCCCCAACTAAATCATCCCAGCCAGGGCTTTGTCAAGCCTGACCTTAAAAACCTCTAAGGAAGGAGATTCTACCACCTCCCTACGTAACCCATTCCAGTGCTTCACCACCCTCCTAATGAAAAAGTTTTTCCTAAGATCCAACCTAAACCTCCCCTACTGCAACTTGAGACCATTACTCCTTGTTCTGTCATCTGCTACCACTGAGAACAGTCTAGATCCATCCTCTTTGGAACCCCCTTTCAGGTAGTTGAAAGCAGCTATCAAATCCCCCCTCATTCTTCTCTTCTGCAGACTAAACAAGCCCAGTTCCCTCAGCCTCTCCTCATAAGTCATGTGCTCCAGCCCTCTAATCATTTTTGTTGCCCTCCGCTGGACTCTTTCCCATTTTTTCCACATCCTTCTTGTAGTGTGGGGCCCAAAACTGGACACAGTACTCCAGATGAGGCCTCACCAATGTTGAATAGAGGGGAATGATCACGTCCCTCAATCTGCTGGCAATGCCCCTACTTATACAGCCCAAAATGCCGTTAGCCTTCTTGGCAACAAGGGCACACTGTTGACTCATATCCAGCTTCTCATCCACTGTAACGCCTAGGTACAACCCTACAGGAAGGTGGCCGGAGGAGTTTAATTGAACAAAGGTTGCAGAACTGACCTCCCAGTGGTAGGAGTCTGGAAGTAGCAGCCCTGCCATAATGGAAACCATTATGAAGACAGGCCACTGAAGCCACTGTAAGCCCCAAAACCTTCAGGGGCTGACATCCTAGCCAAAGCATACGTCTCAATGTACAATCGAGCCCATTATAAAAAGGCACTGAGCGGAAATGGCGTTCCCCTCACATGGATGCCTAAAGGTACAAAAAGGTTTAGGTGACTTCCTAAACACTTTGTCCCTACCCTCCCTAACCCCCGCCCCCCAAAAAAGCTACCCTCAAAGCCCACTTACAGCCAGGTCATGGAGCCTAGCTTCCCTCTAAGGAGATATAGGTGCTGGAACTCGGGGTGTGGCCGCACCACCTGGCTTGAAGTGGTTTCCATCATATACAAGGTTTATAGTTTGGCTCATTGGCTCTCAGCACCCACACTATACAAATTGTTCCAGCACCCCTGGAAGGAAAACAGGATTCCAGAAGGAAGGCCTGAAGGTTAATGGTCTAGTTTAGAACTCAGACATTGCTCTTGGCAAAGACTTTGGCTGAGGATGTAGGACAATTCTGGATAAGGGTGCAGGACAATTTTGTTTCTGTGGAATGGGAGAAACAGCTGTCAAAGCCTACAGTTCTTTCACCTCTTCTCGCAGACATCTTTATGATCAAGAATGGTGTCTTGAGAGAGAAGAGAGGTGGAAGAGAGAGCACTCCCCGAAGGTGCATTCATGAACTCTGTCAGCACTAATGTGAGATCCCATTTCAGGACAGGTTACCTGACTGGTGGAAAGACAACAAAGAATGGTTGCTCACCTTGCAGTAACTGTAGCTCAAGATGTGTTGTCCATAGAGATTCCACTCTTGATTCACAGGAGCCCCAAGATCAGATTATTTTGGCCTGCTGTGTGCATAGCGGCCACACCTGTCCCCTAGAAACCCAGGTGCCCCCCACCCACCCAAGGGCAAAAAGTGCAGAGTGGGCCCAACCATACCTCTGTTCTTCACGACTACAGAATCCCAGAGGAGCAGGACTCCCTAGCAGCAGAGAATGAGGGCAGGCTGTGGAATCCCTGTGGACAACACGTTGAAGAACCACAGTTATTGTAAGGTAAGTAACTATTCTCTCTTTTTCTGCGTGATTGTCCACACAGACTCTACTCTTGGTGATTAACAAGCAGTTATCTGTTTGCTTGGAGGTGGGTAGTAGGTGTCCTATTTAAACAGTAACTGCCAGACGGCCCTACAAAAGCAGACATCAGAACTGGAAGCCTCTACCAGAGAGTAGTGTCTTTTAAAGGAGTGGACCGAGCTCCATGTAAGCCCTACAAATTTCAGAAATAGGGACATTCCTCAAACAAGCAAGAGAAGCTGTCTGAGCTCTCATGGAATGAGCTCTAATGTGACTAAGTGGATCTAACCTAGCTAACTCATATTCTTATACAGTTGTGGGGACCCACTTAGATAACCTCTGAGATGATACTGCCTGACCTTTAACCCTCCCTGCAGAGGCCACAAATAGTCCAGGTGTGTGCCTGAATGTTTTTGTCCTGCCAGTGTAAAAAAGAGTGCCCCTACTACATCAAGTGTATGAAGTTTAGCTTCCCCTGCGGTGGAGAGAGGCTTGGGGAAGAAAACTGGGAGATGAATAAATTGGTTCACGTGGAACTCTGAGACAACTTTGAGCAGGAACTTGAGATAAGGCCCAGCAGTGACCCTGTCCTTATGTAACACTGTAAAAGTTGACCCGCTATGAGGGCCTGAATCTCCCACTAAAAAGGCAGTCTTCACAGGTAAGTGGTAAAGGGAACAGGCTGCTAAGGGCTCTAAAGGGGGACTCATTAATTCTTCTAATACTGTACTGAGGTCCCAATGGAGGGAGGATCTTCAACTGTGGGAAAACATTAATAAGGCCCTTAAGGAATCTATCCACTGTAGAATGAGAAAATAAAGTGTGGCATTGGAAAGGAGGGTGATGTGCATATAATGTTGCTAGATGAACCCTTATGGAGCCAATGGAAAGCCCCAAATGTTTCAAGGGTAGCAAACAGTCCAGTATTGCTGAAATGGGTGATAGGAGAAAGCTGGCGCTCAGATGCTCAAATAGAAAATTTCTTTCATTTAGCTTTGTAAGTCAGTCTGGCTGAGGGTTTCCTGATTTGGAGCTGAATGTCCTCAATTTCTGCTCAACAGCTTCTTTTGGTGGACATCAGATGTAACAAAGCTGGGTCTGGATGTAGGATCTGATCTTTGTTGAGCGATTGTAGGGTAGGGCAGGTAAAGTAATCGGGGGGCTGTGTTGAGAGGTTCATCACATCTGAATACCAGAGCTGCCTGGCCTATGGTGGGGCTATCATAGTCATCAGTCCTGTGTCTTGACTAGGTTTCTCAGAATGCTTGGTATCATGTAGATCGGAGGAAAGGCATATATCAGTCCCAGTGTCCAGGGGCAGCTGACAGGAAGCCCAAACTGAACCCCTCTCTAGAACAAAGTATCTGTCACTTTCTGTCCTGCTCTATGGCAAATGGGTCTTTTTCTAGGAATGCCCACAGGCGGAAGATATACCTTGGGATTGAATTGTTGACAGACCACTCGTGGTTACTGGAGAACTGCTTGATGAATTGATCTGCCAATGTGTTCTGAAGCAGAAAAGGTGCAGAGCCCCTGTTGTGACTTGGTTCAGTGTACACCAATTCCATAATTGAATGGACTCCTGAAAGAGCAGAGATGACCTGGCTACTGACATAATGCATAGCTGTGGTGTTGTCTGTCAGTTCTTGGATTTTGGATGCTCACACTACAGGTAGGAATATTTTGCATGCCAGACTGATGGTTCTGAGTTCTAGGATGTTTATATGCAGAGGAGCTACTACAGGAGAGCGGCGCCCCTGAGTTTGAAGGTGATCTAAATGAGGTCCTCCTCCCCATTCGTGAGTGGAAGTGTCCATAATCAGAGTCTTGGTAGGTAGAGGTGCAGAAACAGGTACTCCCCTGCTCACTTGAATTGGGTCTTTCCACCAGCTTAACAAGGAGATGACTTCATGCAGGACTGTGACTGTCTTGTCCATGTGGTTTCTGTGGGATAAATACACTGATTTCAACCAGCCTTGCATGAAGCGTAAGTGAAGTCTGGCAAACTGTATCACATAGATGCACAAGGCCATGTATCTCAGAAGTCCGAGGCAGGCTCTTACTGATGTTTTTGGATCAGCTTGATATTTGATGAGGTTTAGTATCATCTGGAATCGTTCCTGTGGAAGGTAAGCTCTTACTGACCTGAAATCTAACATTGCTCCTATGAACTTTATGCTTTGAGTCAGAGTACGAGTGGATTTTTCTTTGTTGACCTTGAGGCCCAGTGAGGCAAAAAGCTTTAAGATTACTTGGATCCAGTTATTCACCCCCTTTGATGGCTGGCTGATTCAAGGAAGATCATCCCAACAGAAAATTGTCAAGGTATGTGGAGACCTGGATTCTTTGTCTTCTTGGATGTGCTGCCATGACTTCCAGGCACTTGGGGACTACCTTTGGTGCTGTGGAAAGGCCACAGGGCAGTGGTGGTGAGTTGTTCCTACAAGGAATGAGAGGTATTCCCTGTGGGCTGGATGAATGGATGTGTGAAAGTAAGCCTCTTGGAGGTCGAGAGCCACAGACCAGTCCTGAGGATTTAATGAAAAAAATCATCCTGAACTTGAAATGACAGATGAATTTGTTGAAATGCTGAAGATCCAGAATGGAAAGCCAACCCCCTTTCTTCTCTGTGATGAGAAAATATTGGAAATAGTAGGGAAAATACCCTGCATCTTTGCAGAACATGCTTAATCAGATGTCAGTGTCCAGAGAGGTGAAGTGACTTAGGGCTTGTCTTCACTATCGCACTAAATCGGTGCAGCTGTGCCGATGTACCGTGTCTGGTGAAGACGCACTATGTCGATGGAAGAGTGCTCTCCCGCTGACATAATTACTCCACCTCAATGAGAGGCGGAAGCTATGTTGGCGGAAGAGCGTCTCCCACCAACATAGCATGGTGTAGACACCTCTTTAAGTAAATGTAACTTACGTTGCTCACGGGGGTGGTTTTTCACACACCTGAGTGACATAAGTTACATCAACTTAAGTGGTAATGTAGATAAGCCCTAAGAAAGTCTCCCTTAATAAGGAGATCTGGAGATGCTGGTAGACTGCATGCAATACCTTTGAAAAATCCAGGAGATCTGCATACCAATATTGCCTAGCCTAGAACAAAGTGATTAGACTGCCAGCCTTGTCCAGTTTGATCTTCATGATAGTTCTGGAGCAAAACTAAGATCACTTTGCATTGCTGCTTCTGGCAAACAACTCTACTGAAGGGAAACTGCACATAATGAACAGCAGATCCAACAATAACTGCTTCTGAGACCACTTGTGCTATTTTGTGGTATGCAACTAGCCTTTTCCCAGTCATTTTCTTCACCGGCCACAGGATGCATTTGATGAACTAACCACCAGTCCCAGAAGGACACTGTTTCCCAACAGACTATCTGGGAATGAGCTCCCACTGTTCATTGAGATAGAACATTGCCATGGGGTTGTCTGTCAGTACTTGAACTATGTGGTCCTTGAGTGGAGGCAAAAAGCACTTTGGTGCTTGTCTGATGGCCTGCAGTTCTAGAGGGTTTATGTGGCTTCTCACATCTTCCAATGACCATGAGCTATCAGTTTTCGTAACTGAGACCCACAAACTCAGATTGCGGGCATCTGTGATAACCTCTGTTCATGGAGATGGAGTGTCCATACATTGTTTTTTAATTCCCACCAACAGAGAGGCTCAAGAGCTTTTGAGGGAACAGTCACATCTGCACTTATGCTGTTGTCAGTTCTTGGCTGCGTGTGTGCTCTCTGTGTGCTGCCTCAGCTCTGCACAGACAGCTGACACAGCAGACCTCGAGCAAACTGCTCAAGAAGACCACAGACTCAGTTCAGCAATGAAGGCGCTCGGCCAGGTTTACAGCTGACAAAGCACAGTACTAGCACCCGGCGTACTCTACAGGGCCACTAATACATGTATGCCCCTGCCAATGGACTCAGCCCAGTGAACAGCAGGACCTTCCGCTCCTCCCTCGGCTGGACAAAAACACCCCCTCCGTGATCCCTTTTTTAGACACTGATACAAACAAGTTATGTATTGCCCCTCTGACGTGGTTAGGTACCACCCTTTACCTTGTATATTTTGGTTCGATCAAAACATCTCTATCCATCACCCTGTTATCCTGACCTTTTCGTTAGGAGGAGTCAGTGTGTCCCTATATCATCTTCGGGGACTGTGTTTACACCATAGCCTGGAATCGGGGTGTTCTGGTGCTACCCTTCTGGAATGTGTTTACATGAATACTTAGTGCCTAGTAGTGCTTGTGTTTTTGCAATGTGAGCCCTGTTCTTGCCAAGTTAACAGGGCCTGACTTTTGCTCATAGCTTGACTCTTGCTAACTTAGATTTATCTCAACATGGCCTGACTTTAGTTCAGGCCTTAGGCCTTACACAAGGCCCTTTATACCAGGCCTCATGTCTCAGGCTCTCTCTTTCTACTACTACATGTGTCATCTACATTTTACTTCTGAATGTAACATGGTACCACCTGATATTGTAATGATCTCAACCACAATCAGGAGGTCATGAAAGCCATAAGTCAAGAGGAAAAATTCCATTGTTCTCTGAAGATTCACTTTCAGGATGATCATTGTTTGGTAAATGGCCCAAAATCTTTCCCCCTAAAAGGAAACCTCGTGTTTGTATTGAGCCCACAATGGCCCCAGTGAAGGATATTCTCTGAATGAGTATCAGGATAGATTTTCCCCAGATCTGGGGATTCAAACAGATTGCACATTCTTCACAGGGATTCCTCTAATTCTCAATGAGTTCAGGCCTGAATCAGCTACTGGTCCAGGTAGGCACATATACTCCCTGGACTGGTAGCAACTGTCTCCCACACAAAAGCACAGGTCAAGAGCCCTGAACCTATCTCACAGGGAAAGGGGAGGGATAATAAAAGCCAGAGTCAACATACGGAATTGGAACATTCTATTGCAACCACTCCATTTTCTTAAAACCATGACAGAATGAAGGCCACCCTCCTTTTTAAGACTGAGGCAATACCTCCAACAGATGCCTTTCCCTCTGTACTGCTTTGGCATCTCTGGAATAGTCTCCACAGCTTGGGGCAAGGACTCCGTCTCCCTTCCCCCTCCCCCCACCACAGAGATTCCCAGAGGACAGCCAAGCTATTCAGACTGGACCCTGGAGTTAAGAATGACCCCTTATTGTCCTCAATATTATTGTTATTCACTCTTTTGCACACTGTCACTACACTTTGCAGTTTAAGTCAGACACACACTGTGTTGCATCCAAAACTGGAGCACGGTGCAATTATTCACCCAACACTCGGCTTTAAATAGGGCAGTGATTAGAGGGGCCAGCAGGAACTATTACTGTCTTTGTTGCCAGCTGGAAATATGACTTTTTAAAAAATACAGTTTTATTTACAAAAATGGGTTGAGTAAACTGAGCAATCTGGATTTCTACTAGCCTTACACAGGCTCAAACTACTGGTCCAGTTACATATTGGGCCGCCGGAACCCC
>NW_020664540.1:12850346-12893815 GCF_002925995.2 Terrapene triunguis | reverse complement strand
TATCTTATTTGTGCACATATATTCCAGAACAGCCTTTGGAGTTGATCCTGCTGAAATGTATCTTGAAAGGGCTTTCAGTTCATCACCTAAATCCCTCGCATCAATATTGCGCATGTCATCGTGTGTCAACACTGTCTCTAGTGCCCTGCATTGCTGGTGTAGGTCTTCTTCAGGTATAGTGAGGAGTTTTGGAATATCATACAACATCCCAAATATACTGCTGTGTTCCTTGATCTGCATGAAACGTTCAACTGACTGTATTGCACAATCTAGCAGCTGGTTAAAGAATTCAACTTTGAACTGTTGTTTGGGGTCTCTTATGGGATTATCCCGTGCCTCGTAATCCAAATGTCTTCTTCTTTGGTGACTCTTGTATTCTTGAATGGGTAGGGAAATAGTTTCAGTGTGAAGTTCCTCTGCCAATTTCTGTGCACTCTTCAGAACGTTTTGAAATCCCTCATCTGACTGGTAAAACGGTAGGTATGACTTTGCTTTGTCCAGTTGTTCCATTGCTCCAGATATATCAAGGTCAACACCTTGGAGTCTCTTGCTTACAACATTTATTTCAAACAGTATGTCATGCCACAACACTAAGCCACACAGAAATTTGAAGTTATGTATGTTTCTGGAGATTCCATTTCCTTCTGCCACTGTTCTCCCACAAACAGTTCCTGTCATAGCATTATCCTCCATAATGGCAAATACGGCATTATCTATCTTCCCAATTTGGTGTTTGATAGGCTTTATTGCCTCCCTTCTACTTTCCCATCATGTGGCACTCAGTGGTTTCAGTGTCAAAGAAGATGTTCCCAGATGTTGCTTTAAAATTTGCCATCGATGAGTTGATGCAGAGAAAAATACATAGATGCTTTGAATTACATTAAAAAATTCAGCAGCCTCACTAGAAACTGATGCTGTATCACTGATCACCAAGTTCAATGAATGAGAACTGCATGGGACAAAAAAAGCTCGAGGGTTTAACTCTCGGATCCATGTCTGCACTCCTCTGTTCTTTCCTCTCATGTTGGCACCATTATCGTAGCCCTGACCTCTCATGTCAGCTGTCGCAATTCCCAGATCTTCCAGCTTTTTAAGAAGCACATTTGTCATACTAGCTCCTGGAGTATCATCAATGTCAATAAATTCTAGAAAATGCTCTCTGACAGTCACCATTGCAGGGACATTTTCACTAGGTTTTGTTGTTGTTACAAAATGCACCATTAAAGTCATTTGTTCCATATGGCTGATGTCAGGTGTGCAGTCCAGAATAACAGAGTAATATCTTGCTGACTTCAGATCTGCCACAATCTTCTGTTTGACTTTTGTTGCCAGTAACTCTATGATCTCATTTTGAATTGTTTTTCCAAGGTAGTGGTGTGTGTACATTTCTTGGGTGGTGTCTCTTCTTAGATGCTCCTGGAGTACAGCATCAAACTCAGCCATCAGCTCCACAATTTTAAGGAAGTTTCCATTGTTTGGCACATACAACTGATCTGAAGTGCCATGCAGTGCAAGGTTTTGGGTAGCAAGCATTCTCACAATGGTAATGAGCCTTTTCAGAACATTTTGCCAGTAAAGAGACTCTGATACAATCTTCTTGTGATGCTG
The DNA here is from genome assembly GCF_002925995.2 of Terrapene triunguis. Classification (NCBI taxonomy): domain Eukaryota; kingdom Metazoa; phylum Chordata; order Testudines; family Emydidae; genus Terrapene; species Terrapene triunguis. Next base: position 12,892,207 of record NW_020664540.1, on the reverse strand, counting down.
ATCATCTATGATGACCTTTAACCTTAGTCTCATCTCAAGCTCTTTCTACCTATGGAATGCTCTCTGGTGATTTGCTGCCTTCTCATGGCATGCCAGATTTCTAGCCAGATTTTTCCAGTCCTTTGTTCCTGTAGAACCCAATGTGACTGGAACATTAGACTGGAAGAGTTTGCTACAAAAACAATATGCAGCATTCTGGGGTTTTGAGTACATAAGCCATGGCCTCTCCACTTTGTCACCATTGGGGATTTCACGCCAGTAATGTGTTGGATGGAAACTTTTATTTTCATTGTCTTTGGGGAACATGAAGTTTTTCACTTGCTGTGGCCCATGCAGTACAAGGAAGTCCCTCAGGCTACTGCTCAAGTGGGTCCATGGTCCTGAATCATCTAGACTTAAGGAACTAAACCCAGCAGCAGCTGTTTCTTGCGCCTTTACCACACTCTTCTCTGATCTACACTTTTCTTCAGGAATGTGCATGGTTACATCCATTTGAGATGGAGATATGGATGCTGCAGTAGCTGCACATGTCCTGCAGCACATGCTTCTCCCATCCACTGACCAGGCCCCAATGTGCCATCACACAGACCATACTGTGAAGGCTGCGGACTAGTGCAAACACCAGATTTGTACATGAAGGAGGCAAGTGTGGGTCTGGTATGGGTGACATAGCTAACAGGCTTAGACAGTTTTTTGCTCAAAGCCTTGAGTATGGGCATAGCTGCCCCTCCCCAGGAAGAGCCATGAAACAAGCTATAACTTGAAAGTCACAATTCCTTCCCTGCTTACCCCTTGACACAGGGGAGGGGAATAATTGACTGCAGCCCTTAACCAGGTGCTACTTACTTCTCCCTTCACAAAGGCTCAACTCTACTGGCTAGCATGTTGGGAGGGAAGGAGGTGGAGCCAAGGATCCTCCTGCCATTATCTGCCACCTCTCTGTTCAGTGGGATGGGAGAGAGAATGAATGCCCAGCCTCTGCTCTCCCACTACACCCAAGTTATACATGAACCCCACAGGCTGCTCTACTGGAGGGGACGCATCTTAATTCCTCATGCTGCTGCATTAGGGCCAGTCGCAATCTAGCTCATAATGAAGAGGAGATTTGCTGAGATATAGGCTAACTGTATGCTAAGTCTCTCTTTTACTTTTAAAAAGTTAGTTAGTTAGTTAAGTTACTTAGTTATTAGCCTGCAGTTTTCAGAGGCAGACCAACAATTTCTGTAACCCCATTTACAGAAATGAAAAGTCACCACTAAAAATCTGCCCTGGATTTCTGGAAAAAATGACTTTCACATCTATTTTTAAAGTACAAAGGAATTGTGGTTCTCTATGTGGTTTTACAGCTTATGGTCCCACACACTTTGTGGACAGTAAAATATGGATGTTTCCCTAGTGGATGAACTTTACTTTAAGAAATTCACAAAGCCTCCTATTTAGGGCCTTAAAAGCTATAAATATTAAAAATATATACCCCTTAAGGAAAAGTCCAATAGAATTTAACGGAAAAGGAAAACTTTCCATGGGCTTTTTTAATCATCCTATAGAATTGAATAGAGAATGATATTCCTTCCACAGAAATCTATCAGATAGTTCAGAAATCCCTTCTACAGTTTTCTGAACTACCCTATAGAAGGGACAGCCTTTTCGGGGGGAAGGTCTACACTTAAAACGCTGCATCGGCGCAGCTGCATTGATGCAAGAATACACTAGGGGTTAGGTCAGTATAACTACATCACTCAGGGTGTGGATTTTTCACACCCCTGAGTGACGTAGTTATACCGGTATAGGTCTGTAGCATAGCCCTGGCCTGAGTAATTTCTATAGAACACTAGTGGATTTACAAAATCCAGTTGGCGCCAACCCTGTTAAATCCTATAGGACTTTCCCACTAGGACAGGACAGAGTAGGCACACTACAAAGAATGCATACACACACACTGCACACCCACGCAATGGAGTAAGGAATAAAATCTCCCCTCACGCCATTTGGCAGGCTACCCAGACTTGAGTCCAGGCGCACATAACAATTGGGACTAGTCACGGGCTCACTCCCGCCACAGAATAGCTGGGTGGGAATGGACAGAGCCTTAGCTTCTCCCCCTCTCACCGCTGGGTCGGCGTGGGGTTGTGGTAACTTACTGATAAGGCCAGTAACAAATAACTTCTCCCTAGAAGCAACGGGAGGAATTGTGCCTCAGACAGGTGTTTCTGAGGCATGTTTTCCAGGGCTAGTCCTGGGTCGGTGCAGCCTACGCATCAGCCCTTACTCAGGGCTGTGGTGGCTAATGGTACAATCTAGCCCTGCATTGCTACCTTTTATCTTCCACAGTTAGCTTGGACACAGGAGAGGACTTTTCATTCATGGCTGTGGCAGGATGACCCTCTCTCACTGGCCAGTGCAAGGAAGCAAAACTGACAGTCTCTCTACCAATTGGGGTTGGAACTGGTCACCTCCCCACCTAGAGGAAAGCAAGATGCTAGACTGCAACAAATAAATAAATAATAATAATAAATACTGTTCACTTATGAGGCACCTTTCACTTGAGGATCTCAAAGCACTTTACAAACATTTATTAGGTAGGCTCTCCAAGTGGTTCCCCAGCTTTTTCATTCTGTGGATCATTTTGTATTTATTTTTATTTAAATAATAATTTTTAAAAAAACCTATACAAGGCTATAGGCTCCCCAGGGTGTAATTAATATTAAACACAGAACCCCATTGGCATTAAAATGGTTATTCCGGCAGGAACACTGCCACAACTACATCAAAGCTCCTTTCTAGCCCTTCATTACACCCTTAACCCTTACCAAAATCTTATCAAATAGATTTCCTCACTGGAGAAAGATCTTCCCAGGCACCATCTTCTGACCCACTATCCCAGTCCTCCAGGCTTAATTCACAAGGAGCCTGATCCAACGTTCACTGCAGTTAAAGAGTCTTCCCAATTACTTCAACAGGCTTTAGATCTGCCCCAAGCCATTCAACAAGCAGGTAACATGAAGCAAATTGCAGGATCTGTGATAGTCCTTGGACCACATGGCTCTTAGTTACACAATAGCCCTGTGAGCTAGGTAAGTACACTATCTATTTGACAGGCAAGCTGAAGCACAGGGACATTAAATGACTTGCCAACGTCACCCAGCAAGCCAGTGGCAGAACCAGGAACGAGGCAGTGTGAGGGGAGAAGAGAACTAGGGACAAAGGACACAGCTATTATCGCATGATACAAACTATTCATTTACTTCTTTTTATAAAAAAGTATCATAGGCTTTCCTGCCCCTTCCCCGCTTGCCAGGGGCTGAGCAGAGAGGGAGGAGCCATCTCTTTGTTGGTTCATGGGCCAAGAATGCATGTGCTCTCCTGGCCAAGCTAAGAGTGTGGGTGATGGTAGTGGTGGGAATACAGCTTTCCCCAACCCCTGATGTTCCTCTCCTGCACTCCACACACGTAGGCTAATGATGTGCCCTTCAGGGACCTGCTCATCAGGTTGAGAAACCCTGCACTTTCAAACAACAGAACATCCAAACACAGCTGGCTCCCCATCCACACTCCATTTCCTGGGACCAGGTGCAAACTTCAAAAACAGGTTCCCTGGGAGTCATGAAAGAATCACAGTTATAGAAATGTCTTCGGCTACCCCTCCATGCGAGGATGATGTCTGCCAAGGGGGTTCATTGGTGGGTTTTTAAGTGGCTGAGGAGCCCAATTCGTGCCCTGCAGTTTTTCCCACAGGAGTGGCTGGGCTGTTGTGCACTTTCTTTCCTCCTTTGTCGCTTCTCTGTCTCATGAACATGTTTGTTCTCCTCAAAATGAGCTGTGGCTTGGTGAATGGTGTGGCACCATGTTCTGTTTTGTACCGAATCCTCCCAGTTTGTTGGGTTGATGCCTCCCTTTTTAAGGTGTGCTTTCAGTATGCCTTTGAAACGCTTCTGCTGCCCTCCGCGAGCCCCTCTTCTCTGACTTAACTGAGAGACGTATACTTGCTTCGGGAGGCAAGTGTCAGGCATATGTACACAGTGACCAGCCCAGCAAAGTTGGTGTTTCATGACCTGCGCTCTTATACTGCTGATGTTGACTGCAGAGCGAACGCTGATATTAGTGCATCAGTCTTCCCAGCTGATCTTGAGAATCCTCCTGAGGCAGCGCTGTTGGAACCACTTCAGCCGCTTGAGATGTCATCTGTAAGTTACCCAGGCCTCAGACCCATAGAGAAGAGTGGGGATGACAACAGCTTTGTAAACCAAGATTTTGGTGCCTGTTTGCAGATCCCTATCATTGAAGACTCATTTTTTGAGTAATAGAAATGTAGGACTGGAAGGGACCTCAAGAGGTCGTCTAGTCCAGCCCCTTGTGCCGAGGGAAGACTAAGTACACCTAGACCACCCCTGACAAGTGTTTGTCTAATATGGTTTTTAAAACCTCCAATGACAGGGATTCCACAACCTCCCTTATAGTTCTACAACCTATCCTGATAGTTAGAAAGTTTTTCCCAATAGCTAACTTAAATTTCCCTTTGCAGATTAAGCCCATTTCTTCTTGTCCTACCTTCAGAGGACATGGAAAACAATTGATCACCATCCTCTTTATAACACCTCTTAACATATTTGAAGACAGTTATCAGGTCCCCCCTCAGTCATCTTTTTCCAAGACTAAACATGCCCAATTTTTTTAACCTTTCCTCATAGGTCAAGTTTCCTAAGCCTTGCATCATTTTTGTTCCCTCCTCTGGACTCTCTAGTTTCTCCACATCTTTCTTAAAGTGCGTTGTCCAAAACAGGACACAATTCTCCAGCTGATGTCTCACCGGTGCAGGTAGAGTGGAACAATTACCTCCAGTGTCTTAGATACAGCAATCCTGTTAATAGATCCCAGAATGATATTGGCCTTTTCTGCAGCTGCATCACATTGTTGACTCATATTCAATTTGTGATCCACTATCACTCTCAGATCCTTTTCTGCAATATTAGTGCTTAGACAGTTATTCCCCATTTTCACAGAACCATAGAAATGGAAGGCTGGAAGGGACCTCGAGAAGTCAAGTCCAGTCCCCTGCACTGAGGCAGGATGAAATAAACCTAAGCCATCCCTTTTGTGCATTTGATTTTTCCTTCCTCTAGTACTTGTGTTTTTATTTAATTTCAATTTGTTGATTTGAGACCAATTCTCCAAATTATCAAGATCCTTCTGAATTCTAACCTTGTCGTCCAAAGTGCTTGCAATACCTCCCAGCTTGGTGTCCTCCTCAAATGTTATAAGCTTACTCTCTACCCCGTTATCCAAATGATGAATGAAAATTAATGAAAATATTGAATAGTGACAACAGAGATAGCATCATGCGCTATAATAACCTGACACCAAAGTAGCAATGGACTCAGACGACCCAGGGCCCTAAATCAGTGCTTCATTTGTAATGAAAGAGGTGCTGGGCCTTAAGCAATTGGGTGCTGGAGCTCAAGCAATTTTTTTTACATTCATAACTGATGCAGCAAGCCGAGAGGTGCCAGGGCTCAGTCCTGGCAATCCCTGGCACAGATTAAGCACTGCCCTAAATACACTACAAAGCTCAGTCTACATCAGGGGTAGGCAACCCGCGGCATGCGAGCTGATTTTCAGTGGCACTCACGCTGCCCGGGTCCTGGCCACCAGTCCGGGGGGCTCTGCATTTTAATTTAATTTTAAATGAAGCTTCTTAAACATTTTAAAAACCTTATTTATTTTACATACAACAATAGCTTAGTTATATATTATAGACTTATAGAAAGAGACCTTCTAAAAATGTTAAAATGTATTACTGGCATGCGAAACCTTAAATTAGAGTGAATAAATGAAGACTCGGCACACCACTTCTGAAAGGTTGCCGACCCCTGGTCTACATGAAGGAAAGAACACACTGCAGTACTAAGAAGAAAGTCTCATGACTTACAGCTAGTCCAGGTAAAGAAGCAGATCTCAAGATGTTTAAAGAAAACTTTGTTTGATAGCATTCTGTCTGGCAAGGAATCTCTTATCAAGAGTTGTGCTTGTGAAATCTATACTTCTATTCATAGAATATCAGGCTTGGAAGGGACCTCAGGAGGTCATCTAGTCCAACTCGCTACTCAAAGCGGTACCAATCCCTAGACATTTTTGCTACAGATCCCTAAGTGGCCCCCTCAAGGATTGAACTCACAACCCTGTAGTTTAGCAGGCCAATGCTCAAGCCAGTGAGCTATTGTTTTGCCTTTATGGTCCCTCCTTCTCTTTTGTTTATCTGGATGGTCTCCGTCTGATTCGTTGTTTATTTCTGTCTGTTGCATAACTAATTTTGCAACAAGATTTAAATCAACTGAGGTGGTGGGGCATAATTGGTTAAAGAATTGTTTCGAAATGGGCTGTGATTGGTGAAAAATACTGTTTTGTAGTATTTTAGTTTAAAATGATTGGTTAAGGTAGAACTAAGCAGGACTCAACTTTAACTATATAAACTGGGATCCAAAAGGAAGTTCTTTGGAACCTAACTCCAGGGCACAGCCCAAGATCAGAGCTGCCAGACCTCAACCCCCTGCCAACCACACTGTGGAGAAGCTGGAGCCCCAGACAACCTGATTCTGACTAGCCACTAAGAAAAGTTCATCTGCACAAGACCCACCCACCTTGAGCATACAGACAGCTCCTCACTGGTGCCTCCAGTGACTAGCCACCCCAAAAGAGGCAGGGCCATGGCTGCAGAGAGGAGTGCATACACCTCCCCCATCAAGATGCTCTTGCTGCCCCTTTGCACATGGGAACACAATGCCTCTTTGAGCTTCTACTAGGGCAGTGAGGTTCCACAATGCCCCCACTGTGGGTCTGTGTCTAAGAAGAAGTGCCCAGCTTCTGTGGATATGAATGTTATTAAGTGGCCACCAGTGGTCCACAGAGCACAGTTGGAGGGTCACTGCACGAGAGGAGAGCAGCAAATAGGACTCCTGTAAAATGGCTACATACATACACATGTAAAGACCCTTCTGGCAGTGGTTGGGATGGCTATAGTCCAACAAGTGCATGTTCTGAGAATTGTTCTGTATAGCTCATGCTTGTGTGGTGGCTGTGAGTAGCCAAGGTTACCACTGAAGAATGCAACTCATCACTTTGGACCTTGGACCCACACACCCCGTCTGCCTCCTACTGATTTCAATTGAAGGTAGTACAGTTCCTGTGAAACGGAAATTAAACTACAAATGACACTCAAACTGAGCGCACTCAGCTGCCAGTGTCCCATCGGGCTCACAAAAGCCAGGAAAAGCTCGGAGGTAAGGAGTAAGCACTCCATCCTTAATCCACTGGACTCAGGGAGAGCAACACTTACACAGAGCATCATGCAGGACAGTGAGCAATAGCTAGACACGGGGCCTAGTGAAAGGTGTTGTGCACTTACAGTGCTCAGTGGGTCAAATCCTACGGTCCTTACTTAGTTTCTAACTCTACACCCATTGGGAGTTTGCTTGAGTAAGGACTGTGTAAAAACTGAGGCTGGACCACTGGATTTAACCCAATGGGAGATGGTGCTGCTCAGCACCTGTTAGACACGCTAAAGAAAACAGCATGACATTTCACCCTCAAATCTGCAGGCCAAATTTCTCACTGGTGTAACTCCACTGGAGTCAATGGGCTATGACTTTGACTCAACATACCTTTGGTGGGTCAGCCTTCCTTTACGCTCCCCACCTGGGTGCTTGTTTCCCTGTAGAAATTCTTGGAGTAGGGTAGGGAGCAATACCCAACGGTTCATTGCAAAGGCAGCCTTTGTCGTGCAGCTTTTTTTTAAATGTTCCTTTACAAATCTCTCTTTCCTCACCCACCCCAAACTGTTCCACTGTGGAAGCTCAGGGCGCAGCGTGACCCTTACCCCCTTTCAGTGCCTTCATGTTAAAATATGTGCAGAAAGAAAAAATCTTCACTTGCCAGCTTTTGATGCAACCTAGAAAGAAACAGCTCAGAAGAGTTCCTTTTTCCTAAGCAATGAAATTCGTGGTAAAGCACCATCTTGATCGTTCCCAAAGAGATTCATTTACAAAGATCAGTATAGGGGAGGCTTGTTTGGTCTCCCGAGATATATCTCATCCTCTGACAATTCACTGAGACCTTTGCTGTATCTAGCTATATGTGTATAATTATCTGCTCTGATACCTGAGCTTCAATGCAACAGCCTTATTGCAAGTAATCCAAACTATCCCCAAAGGCATGGCACACACAGAACGGTGGGGGAGGGGAGGAGGGGCTGTGGACTTTCCCTCTTTTGCCTCTGGAAATCAGCGTTTTAAGGCCTTGTAGTCATTTCCTTGCTAGTGTGAGGAAACTTTTTGTACATTTATATAAAAAAGGAGGCCAGAAGTGCACTCCCCCGCCCCATCTTACTTCCTAATATATTATGTCCTCCCCTGCCGAGTCCTGGGACTCAGTCTGGATTTGGTAACTGAAGTAATATAAATGTTAGCTAAGACGCATTCCAGCAATATGGTTCCAATTTAAGCTTGTTTTGAAGTCTAAAGGACCAATATGTCTCACGGATTCTTCACTGGACGTTTAGATCTAATGTAATTTGTGTAGGAGTGTAAGCTGCTCTCTAGAATCTCCTCTGTAACCCTCCAGAAGTCAGATCCCTTCCCAAGTGAGACGCAAGGCAATAGAGAGCCTCTTGCATTTGCTGATAGCTTTCCTAACCTCTTTTGATCTTTAGGGCTTTGCTCAGGAAATTGCATTATATTTGCCAGGCCTGGCAGATAAATGAAGCAGAGTAGGTGCTGCACATTGTCACCAGTTTCACTCCTTTTTTCCATTGCTTTCAGCAGACAAGGTCGCCGCCTCCCAAAGAAGCCTTTCTCTGCAAGCTGTTTGCACTTTACTTCAATAACATGGGTCTCGCGATGCTGACTCTACTTGCGCAGCCCTGCATTCTCCTGCCCCCTCTTCCTCCCTCACACCCCTCCAGAGCCCCTGCCTGAATCCAAGTAATGAGCTTACCCATGGAACTCACTGCCCTTTATCTTGCTGGGGAACGTGCACCTTTTGAACTGCCATCTGCAGATTGTGTTGATGCACTGACTTGTTAACTGTGCCATACTGTGAAGGAAATGGCATGATTTAGATCAAGTGCTCAGGACGGCTGTTCATAAGAAACACTTGAGCCAAGCTGTTGCCGCTCAGGATGTGCCCTGGGGAGAGGGGTTTCGTTTCGGGTCATGCTCTTGCCTTGTATGAGGGCAGGCGCAAAGCACTGAAATCACAGTCCTTCACTGAAGCTGAGGGGATGGGGGAGAGAAGCATTATGAAACCATAGAAGCGAAGCTGCCAAATTAACTTCTCACCCTTTCAATCACACTCCAGAGGATAAAAGCCTAACATTTCTGCCTCAGAAACAGGCTCAGTTTACACCAAACAAGTTATTTCTCTAATTTATCAGACTTGCCAGCTATCATTCTAATGACTGGAAACCTCAGACTTTTTATGAAGTCAGATGTGCAGCCTTATTTGCATGGTTGTAATATAGTGTTAGCTAAATAGGACTTGGGGGAGGGGGAACGCAAACGTTTTTTGAAAAGGTCCTGCAGGTTTCTTTACACAGTTAGGGATTTAACACCACCACCAAAAAAATGTTTCTGGATTTAATTTTCTGAAAAAAGCATCAACTTCCAACATAATGCAACACAGCTAAAGTCAGTACACATGGAAGAGGCTTAAGAACATAAGAACAGCCATACTGGGTCAGACCAAAGGTCCATCTAGCCCAGTATCCTGTCTTCTGACAGTGGCCAATGCCAGGTGCCCCAGAAGGATTGAACAGAGCAAGGAATCATCAAGTGATCCATCCCATCGCCCATTCCCAGCTTCTGGCAAACAGAGGCTAGGGATATCATCCCTGCGCATCCTGGCTTGAAACAAAACTCATCAAAAGTCTCCCATTGACATTATTGGGCTTTGGATCAGGCTCTAAATGTTTACCTCCAATCACAGAGCAGCGCAAGTAAAACTTAATGACAACAAATTAAGATCCAGAATTCAGAGCAGGGAGGGGAAGAAGGGAACCACTAGACATGAAGAGTATCTGCATAGGCTGCTCACCCAGACTTTCAGAACACGGACACTGATTTGTCCATTTTATGTAAATGGATGATTAGAGTCATTTTCTAAGACAAATTTACTTTTCTGCACACTCTAAATCTGTTTAGTCACTTTAAAGGTGTCAATTATTGGAGTACGCTAAGACTATGAATTTCTTAGTAATAGCTTTAATAACATTTTGAAATGAAAAGCAGATATCTTGAAGTTGGCGTACTTTGAAAAGACATATGAGTAGATCTGGTTTTAATTTCTATCCTATTCTACATCTGGAATCCCTTATAATTAAAACTAAAAGCTGGACTACTACTTCCACCTGTCAAATGATGAAAAGATGAATGTACTAATAGGTTACTAAATGGCCCAACATGATAGAGCTTACTTTCCCATTCTATACTGTAAAAAATAATTTTGGACCTGAGACTAAAGGTCTTTGGTCATTACTAATAACATGTTTTGAATATTAACCTATATACCCCACTACCACCACCATCAGTGCCTTTCGAGTATTAAGCTCTCCAAATTGCACTTTAAGTTTAGATTTTTATATAAATATATGCCTACTGCTGTAGTGTTCAAAATCTTCCTGATCTAGATGTAGATTAGCAGAGTGCATTGCCACTCTTATCACTTCTTTCCCCTATCTCTTTGTTCTTCTCTTTCAACCCATTTTCTTCTCTTATATTAGCCATTTTAATCCATCAAGTGCGCCATGCATGCCCTGAAAGGTGAAAACCTTTCCAGTGATTTCTATGGGCTTTGGATCAGGACCCCAAAGGGATGACCGTTTGTATATATTAATACATACTGATCTGCTCCCTTGTGTGTTTCACTGAGCTTGTACCATGATTTTTGTACCCATCTTTTTCATTACTTGATTCCCCACCCATTTGTGTTGATCCATCTGTTGCATCGTCTCATAATCCTAGACTGACAGCTCTTCAGAGCTCACATTTGTACAGCGCCAAGCATGGTGAGGCTCCGATACTTTATTGCGGCCTCTAGACTCAACCACAACATAAATAAAATAATGGTTGGATTGTTAATCTATATTTAATACATTAAAGTGTAATAAAAACATTTCCCTACAGAAAAGAATGCCAAATGTAGTTTCCCAAAGCACTGATACACCACACTGTAATATTTATATACGTAAGGCCAGAGCATGAACCTCTTAGAAGGTCAACAGGACTCCTGCTTCCCAGCGTGAGTAAAAGGCTTGCACTCTGGCCCTTCATGGAGAGTCTTTCCAACAAAATCTTCTCTACTGATCTTTAAAGCTGTTGCAAAAATTACAAGGGTACAAAATACATTTGCAGTCGTACAATTTTTTTTTTAAATTACTGAAGAGTGAAGAATTTCTTTTAAAAAGTAAACATTCGGCCTCATCTCTGGAGAATCCTTGTAGCAGAGAGCCAGCTGTGTGGGCAGTCTCTAAAGATTCATCATCTTATTGCCTGCTCTTGTTACTCTGTCCACAGAAATATGGAAATAGCCAATATGGAAAACAGAACTTAATTCTGACTGAAAAATGCTTTGGAGGAGTCAAACACTGTGAAGCATGTACTCTGGAGTCGAATTACTCTTACTAATACCCTTATTATTTCTCTTATTTGTACCATTATATCATCATCGCTGTTGCCATTGTCACTGAGAGGAGTAAGCAAAAAGAATCCGTTCTGAAAATCGCCACATGATGATTTATAATAATGCTGCATTTTTATATTACTGTATTCCATGGTGGAAAGTCAAGTCTTGAGTCCTGGATGCCCACAGAGCTCCCAAAAATGCCTCCTTGGCACATTCAGGCTCCCAGATGCGAAGATCCAAGTATAGTGTTTCATTTCAGCTGAAGTCTAATGGAAGGAGGTGTCCTAAGCATTACAAAGACACAGTACTTAACTTTTTAGGTCCAAGCAAAGAGCGATGTTTCAAAAGCCTCTGCAAATAGGAAACGATGCAAGTATTAAACATTATAATGGGTATGGAGAGATATTGGTTAATGTTTACCCACTGGGATGTGGAGGAACACTTTGTTGTGAAGGGTTTTCAGTTATTAAGGTTAATACATTTTGTGTCAGATCCTCAAGCTTGTGTAAACCAGCATAGCTCCATTTCAGTCAACGGAACGACGCTGATTTATAGCAGCTGAGAATCACCATGCCGCCCCCCCCCCCCCCCACACACGTTTCCTCCCCCCCAACCCCCCCCCCCCGCCCCTGTCTTGGAGTGTATAACATATACACCCTAGAAAGGTTGATGACAAATTTGAAACTGTGTAGGAATATGCTGAACCAAAAGTCTGACTCAAACCCAGACAGGCTGTTTGCCTTTTAAATCACGAAGAGCTGCTCTCTTAAATGTTACTGTCAGAGGAGCATTTTTAAACATGCATCAAAACTCAATGGCTGCACCCTCCAGTCTGTGCAGCGCACACCACATTCCATAAAAACTCAACCCCTTCTAGTGCCGATTCATAAATGATGTGTTGGTTTAATCTATTTTTCACAGGGGGTGTTTGAGAACAGGAAAATTAGAAACAGGTAGAATGGACTATTATTACTGTCTCGTACTTTGCTTTTGTACATGAGGATTGGATTAAGATAACATCTGGTCTATATTTCTTGAACTATTTCCCTTTTATCACAAGAAAATCGGCAACTCATCTCACAACTGCTCTTAATTTAGATCTAAATATCACTGATGAAACATTGTACAACATGCTGTTATCTATTAAAATGATTTCCCTGAAGGAAGAGTTGATACTTTTATATTTTCCAGCAAAGCCAACCATACTCCCCTTTAGCACTAACTGGTTACTTTATAATCATATGCTCAAATGTTAAAAACTTAACAGGTCTAGGGGCCAGATCCTCAGCTGGTGTAAATCAGTGTTGCTTCACAGGCATCAGTGCAGTTATGTCAATTTACACCAGCTCAGGATCTTGACCCTTTGGGAATACAGGTTTTGATTCATATAAGGCCCAATCCTGCAAGGTACTGAGAGCCTTCTGTTCCCATTGGCTTTAACAACAGTTGATGAAAGATAACCACATTCTTAAGACCATTCTGATTTAGCAAAGCACGTAAACATGTGCTTAAAATTAAGCATTTGCTTAGATGCTTGGCTGATTCAAGGCCTTAATCTTCTCTTTTACATATACAGCAGATTAATAATAGATGGCCTTGAGTTTTTGTTTGGGAAGCAGACAGGTAGGGCACTGTATATCTCCTATTTGGTTCAAACAAAAAAATTGTCAGTGGAATGCAGTAATCTTTTTTTCAGTACTTTGCAGAGTTCAAGTCCCCAGAAAGCAGCCTACTGAGTTCAGCAAATAAAAACTTCTGTTTTCTTCACGTGTCTATAATTCATTTCCATGGACAATAAATCAGAAAAAGAAACGAAAAGTATTTTACAGTCTCAAACTATTTTGCATACCTTCACTGCACATCGGGTTTACCCATTTCCATTGTATCATTACCGCATAAAGCAGTGGAATTAGATAAGCATACACTCTATGCATTAACCAATCTGATCTGAAAGTATTTTGCACCATTTGGATATGCCATTTGCTGCTGATCAGGGGAAAAGAAGAATCTGAAACTGTAGAAAAATCATCACCCTTTCTTTCAAAGCATCAACAATCTGAAGGGGGAGAAGCATACAAGGAATGTAATTGACTGTCAACCAGTCATCTTGTATTTTTGGAGGGAATTCCGAGAATAAAAAGTCTTTAGTAGTTATCAGTTGTCAGACTGGAGCCATTCATTTTTCACCTGCTTGTGTTTGTTGTCTGGCAACCAGTCAACGGTGCTATTAGTAGAATTAAGATCCAGAAGAAAAGATTGCCCTGTAGGAGGTAAGATAAAGGCTGGAAAGTGTGGCTCGTTATCAATATCACAATGAGGAACAGGTCAGAAAGGATTCAGTGTAGGTTTCATTTCAAACAGATAATCTCTGCTGAAATAATAGCGTAATTGTTGCTTTGAAACCCTTATGTGCTGCAGCACACTACAGCTCATTTGATACAAACTCTGGATTCTACTGAAGAACCTCAACAAGCCTGAAGCAGACTCACAGAGAAAGTGAGAAAGGAAAGTGCAAAAGCGGAAAACTGCTTTATTCCATACTACCAGGTCAATATAGTGAAGCATAACTTATTATTTGGGGCAGTTTTATACTTTGATTTATGACTCTTCTCTCCTTCAGACTGCTTTCTGTCTGGCTACAAAAAGTTTTGGTCTATATTCATGCAGTAACGTAATACAAAATATTGCAAGAGTAACACCAAATGTCAATACAGTACATTGCCAAAACCCTGAACCCAGACAATGAATGAAAACTCTCCAGGGTAATTCCTTAAGACATATATATTAGTCTTCAAAACAGTCATTAGCACAAGTTGTAATAGCAAGATGCAATGGCAGCTGATGATGACCAACATAATTTTTAGGTTTTTTTGGCAAAATGCCTGAAAGTTGACCTTGAAAAGTAATTGCTGAGTGGGCTTTTCATTTTTCAGATATTGTGCCAGTCTCAACCGTCTCTTTTGTAAATGTGGATCAACTGTTTGGGGATTAATCTGCTATTTGTGTTACTACTTGTAGGAAGAAGCAACCGACAAAATAGTTGAAGCTCGCTCTAAAGTCCTGAAGGCATAAAATATATGCAGGTAAACAATACAAAGGTGAAAAATAAACACAGTGGGAGGCATTCTCCCACCCACTATGGCTCCATGCCCTATAGCAAATGGGGCCTAAAAGCCCTACACACACAGATGGACAGGGAAGAATCCATTCTGGCACGGACAATGTGTAGGACAATGTATGACCCATTGCAAGCCTCATCTTTTTGTTCTGTGTTTGTACAGTCCCTAGCACAATAGGGTCCTGGTCCACGACTAGTGATCCCAGTTGTTATGGTAACACAAATAAATAATAATAAAGGGAAGTAGGGCAGGCAGGAGCGCCGCCAGCTTTTCTGCCACCCGAGGCGGCGGAAGGTCCCGCCCCGAAATGCCGCCCCCCACAGAGGTAGCGGAAGGTCCCGCCGCCGAAATACCGCCACGGTCACCGTCCCCCAAATTGTAGTGCCCTAGGCAACCGCCTAGGTCGCCTAATGAGTTGCGCCAGCCCTGAGGGCAGGGCAAGGCAGGGCTGTAAGGTATATTCTGAGCAGCTCTGTGTTGTGGAGCCACTCGTATCAGCCTTCATAGGGTTGGCGTGATATAGAGATTCCCTGAACTGCCTAAATTACTCCAGTGGCTGTTTCAGCTCCCAGAGTCAGGAGTCCACACAGATGGCATAAAGCCACCTTTGCCCTCATGCCCCCAGACCTAGAAGAGGCACAGAATAAAATGTCAACAGCTGAAGTCTGTGGTTATCATGACCACAGATATGCATATGAATGTGTGTATGTCTGCTCTATAAATTAAATAATAAATAAATTAATAGAGACATCTCTATCTCCTAGAACGGACCTTGAAAGGTCATCAAGTCCAGCCCCCTGCCTTCACTAGCAGGATCAAGTACTGATTTTGCCCCAGATCCCTAAGTGGCCCCCTTGTCAAGGATTGAACTCACAACGCTGGGTATAGCAGGCCTATGCGCAAACCACTGAGCTATCCCTCCCCCCTATCTAGCATAAGGCTCTCTGAAGCAACCCTCATTGTAGTAGCTAAGAAAGTGTGTGTGTGTGTTACTTTTTACTCCAACAGTAACTAGGCAGAATATTAAACAGAAACTACTAAAGCTGAACGTTTTTAAATCTGCAGGACTGGGTAACTTGCACCCAAGAGCTTTAAAAGAATTGGCTGAGGAGCTCTGAGCCATTCATATTAGTATTTAATAAATCTTGGAATACTGGGGAAATTTCAGAAGAGTAGAAAAAAAGCAAATGTGCCAATACTGAAAGGGTAAATGGAATGACCTGGACAATTATAGACCAGTTAGCCTGACATGGATCCTAGGCAAAATCATGGAAAGGTTGCTATGGGTAAAGAATCAAAGGATGGCAGCACAATTAATGCCAGTCAACATGGTTTTGTGGAAAATAAGTCTTGTCAAACAGCCTTGATATCAATTTTGGATGAGATTACATGTTTGGCTGATAGAGTTAACTGCGCTGACATAATGTACTTGGAGTTCTATAAGGCATTTGACTTAGTACTGCCCTACATTCTGATGAAAAAATCAGCACTATACAAAAATCAATGTCGCATACATTACATGGATTAATATATGGCTAACTGATAGATCTCAAAAAGTCGTAAATGGGAAATTATTATCTGGTGTTTCTAGTGAGGTCCCACAGAGATTTGTTTGTGGCCCCATGCTATTCAATATCTTTATCAATGACTTAGAAGAAAATATAGAATCATTGCTGGTAAAGTTTGCAGATGACACAAAAATTGCTAGAGAGTAAACAATAAGATCAGGTCAGTTCTGCAGAGTAATCTGTCTCACTGGATCACTTGGGCTGATTTGAATAACATATATTTTAAAGGTCATACATTTAGGAATAAAGACTATAGGTCACACTTACAGGGTGGAGAACTGTAGTTTGGAAAGCAGCAATCCTGAAACGGATTTAGGGACGCGGGTGAACAATCAGTTTAATGTGAGCACTCAGTGTGATGTGGTGGCTAAGAAAGCTAACACAATACTTGGATGTTTAAGCAGGGGAATACTGAGTAAAGTTGGAGGTGGTATTAACACAGTATATGGCATTACTGGATCCACTACTGGAATACTGTGCTCAGTTCTGATGTGATAAATGAAGGGGGACGGGGGTAGCTCCCTTTTATGGACACCCAGCCAGCAGCTATAAAATCCCTCTTAGTAGCTGTTCTCTAATTGCTCTACCTGTAAAGGGTTAAAAAGTCTCACTTTGATGCATAGATAAAAGGAAGTGAGTGGGCACCTGACCAAAAGAGCCAATGGGAAGGCTAGAACTTTTAAAAATTGAAACAAGACTCCCCTTTTGTCTGTCTGTTGTTCTCGGGGAGAGGCAAACAGGGAGCAGTTATACTGTGAGAAGCTTGGGCCAGGTATGAAAAATCATCAGCATCATACCTAGAAACTACTCATCTAAAACCCCAGATATGTAAGTAGATCAGGAAATGTCTAGGAAGATGCGATTAGGTTTATCCCTTTTATTTCTTTATGGCTTGTGGATTCCCCTGTGCTAACCCCAGGTGATTTTGTTTTGCTTGTAACCTTTAAGCTGGACCTCAAGAGAGCTATTCTTGATGCTTAGTCCTTGTAGTTTTTTTTTTAAATCTAGCAAAAGCCTGAGTTCCCAGATGTATTTTCTTTTTTTTATTAATAAAATTTACCTTTTTTAAGAACAGAATTGGATTTTTGTGTCTTAGACTCATAGACTTTAAGGTCAGAAGGGACCATTATGATCATCTAGTCTGACCTCCTGCACAACCCAGGCCACAGAATCTCACTCACCCACCCACTCCTGTAACAAACCCCTAACCGATGTCTGAGTTATTGAAGTCCTCAAATCGTGATTTAAAGACCTCAAGGTGCAGAGAATCCTCCAGCAAGTGACCCGTGCCCCACGCTGCAGAGGAAGGCTGGTGGCAACAGCTGGTTTCCTTTTTTTCCCCCCCTTTCTCAGCTCTTCCCCAGAGGGGGGGTGAAAGAGCTTGAGGGTACCCCACAGGAAGGAATTCCCAAGGGTGCCTTCCTGTGTTCTCAAAGGGCTTTTGCACTTGGGTGGCGGCAGCATCTACCAATCCAAGGTCAGAGAAAGCTGTAACCTTGGGAGTTTAATACAAGCCTGGAGTGGCAAGTATTAATTTTTAGAGTCCTTGTGAGTCCCCACCTTCTGCACTCGAAGTGCCAGAGTGGGGAATCAGCCTTGACATCTGGTGTCCACATTTCAAAAGGATGCTGACAAATTGGAAAGGGTTCAGATAAGAACTACAAGAATGATTTGAGGTCTGGAAAACCTACCTTACAGTGAAAAACTAAAGAAGCTTAATCTATTTAGTTTATCCAAAATAAGATTCAGAGGGGGTCCCTGGATCGGTGGGGGTCCACTGTGGGTTATGCGGGGGTCCATCCCTTGAGCCGGGGGGCAGCGGGGCCAGAACTGCACTGTGGCCAGAATGCACCAGAACAGTGTTCTGGCATTTTTGCTGCACGGAGGACACCATTTTGTTCTCAAAATGGCATTCTCCACAGAGCGGGACTACATATTGTGCATGAGAGGTCAAGCTGGCGGGGGTGTTCTGGTAGTACCAGAACTTGCCCATTCAGGACTATACCACAAAATAATTTTAGTTAAAGTGAAAATAAGGGTTATGTGACAAAAATGATCAGTGGTTAAAAAGCAGAAAGATTAAAAATAAATATATATCTACTATTGAAAAAATATGTGAAATCAACAAGGATCAAAGTGACAACAGAAGTGTAGTCGGTGATAGAGAAGCCTCATTAATTATTATCACTGAGGAGAAACATAAAAATACAGAAGGTGACAAACTTAAGGAAAGCACAAAGAAGAACAGGACGTATGATGACCGTTACATTAAATTTGGCTTTACACCTGTGTCGTACAAGAAGATATACAGTTGCCACAATGTGTTTTATGTTACAAAGTGCTTTCTGATGAGTGTATAAAACCAGCCAAACTCAGCTGTTATTTAGCTATCAAACATGCTCCATACAAAGATAAGCCTGTAGAATTTTTCAAATAAAATTATGCTAAGTGAAGGCTGGAAAACTGAGCATTATTAACACAACCCATGTCAATACGAAAGCTCTCAAAGCTTCATATAAAGTTAGCTACAGAATTGCTAAGGCTGGAAAACTGCACACAATTGCTGAAGAACTGATTCTTCCAGCAGTGAAGAACATGGCAAACATAGTGCTAGGAGAGAAGCAAGGAAAGCAATTAAAAATTTTCCCCTGTCGAACAATACGGTATCTAGAAGAATACCTGACACAAGTGATAAAGTGGAAAAACAACTGGTGTTTCACTTGCAGCTGAGTCCATAAATTGCCTTGGAAATCAATGAATCGACAGACTTTGCTAGTGTGGCTAATCTTGCATACATTTGTTATATTTTTGGTGATGAGATGGTTGAAGACTTTTTGATTTGTTGTCTTTTGCCCATATGCACAACAGCAGAAGATATTTTTTGATTTCTTTTTTATAGAAACATTCTTTCCAGAGACATGGGAAGTGAACACTCGACATTACTTCTACACATGGGAGTCTGTTGGTTATCCTGGGGTAAGGTATTGACCCATTTCTTCAAACTTCACTCAGAGATATTGTTGCCTTCTATGGATTATCGTTTTGAGCTTTCGGGCTGTCTTAAAGATGAAATTTGGCTATCACAGTTGGCATCCTTGGTGGACATATTTTCTCCATTAAATGAACTGAATTTAGGTGTCCAGGGAATATCAGTTACCATGTTCTACCACTAGGAAGTTTCTGACAAGTGAGTGTCCACCTTTCCCCCGCTCACAAGAAAAGCTTTTTAACTCTCTCAGGAAGCACATTACATATCAGTGTTCTTAGATCCTTACACAGCAGCTCCTCTTTTGCCACACTATCTACCCAGTACAATCACACTGTCATCCTATAAAAATCACGATGCTATTGTGTCCGAAGTGTGAAGCAATGTTGAAGGTCCTGATCCTGCAGCAGAACTCTTATATCCACACAGAGTCCCACTGGGGCTATCAGAGTCCAAGCCGCTGAACCCTGTTGCAGGCCACAACAAACAATCCAACTAAGATTGTAAGAAAACACTTCTCAGCCTATTATATTACCCCCCTCCTCTCCAAAGTGGCTGAAATAGCACAGTGCTCGCTTATCTAAAAAGACTGTAATTTGTAAGGAATCCTAAGGACTTGGGGAGGAACAATGAAGAGAGAGAAGATGGGGGTGCCATATTCAATAGACTCTTCCTTTGAAACCATGGGAATACACTCTCCCTCCCTGAACACAAAACAGAGCATTAAGAAATTAATGCTGTTCTTACCATGAATAAGAGATGCTTCCAAAATCGTCCACTTGTCCTTCAACCCATAATCTTTATTTTAAAACAGTGAAGCCTTTTGTAAGTTACATACAAAGGACATTGTTCAAACATTATTTCAAGCCCAAATAAAGAACATGAAAGGTAAGTTTACCTTTGTTCTATACATGAAATCTAAGTTTCTACACCACGTTCATCCATATGGTATATAAATGCCTAACAAGGAAATTGAGACACACCGAGATTTAGTCCAGAGTTTTCAAGAGGCCACTGATTTTTGATGCTTCAGTGTTTGGGTCTCAACCTGAGATAACGTAGGTATCTCAAGCTGGACACTCAAAAAATGGGACACTCAAAAATTAAAGGCCACAGTTGCAAATGTGAGTATAAGTGACTTGGTATATAGTGAGTAGGTGGCAGAGCCAGGCTAGAACACATGCCTTCTCTCTCCCCAACTCCCCATCCTATCAACTGGCCCATCCTATGTATGTTCACAGGATTGTATGTGAAGGGACAGAGAGAGGATATCACCATTAGGTGTTCTCCTTTGGATATTAAAGAGACACGGGCCATTCATATTTCACCTCCATTCAGAACTCAGTGATTTTCAATGAAAAAATAAACAATGATTTGACAAACTGAGCAGAAACACCAAAAGAATTACAATATCTGTCATTATACACTTTGTCCCTCTCCCCAGAAGGAAAGATAGTGCCGCTATCACCAAACATGGTGTAAAATCAATTAGCCATATACCATCTTATGCTGTGATCCCATCAGATCTCATAAGCTATGCAGGGTCGGGTGGGGTCAGGTCAGTGTTTGAATCAGAGACCTCCATGGAACATCTAGTTGTTATAAGAAGTGATGATGGCGATTCATTAGATGGATCTCTTCCCTCTGAGTCACTACAGAACCAGTGACCCAAAATGGTATTGGGGCACTGTGCTGCTGGGGATGCAGTCTTTCACATGACATGTAAAAGTGAGGTCCTGACCACTTGTGGTCATTAAAGATTTGACAGCACTTTTTGCCAGACTGAGGTATTAACCCTGCTGTCTTGGCCAAATTCCAGCATGCTGGAGCTGGGCTTTCCTGGAGGCAGGGAAGGTGGGAGGCAGCTAGGAGATGCATAGTTCTGTGAGCCACACCTCCAGCTACTTTGGTTGAGGAGGGAGGCAAAACCTACTGCCACCAACAGAAGAATTCCAAAGAAACTCCATGCATTCAAATTCTGCATTTCCCAAACCTATTTGGGAATACCCTGGTTAGGGCAAAGACCAGCCATAAGAGTCTCTCTGTATGTCTATGCAGCAACTAGACACCTGCGGCTGGCTCATGCTAGCCAACTCAGGCTTGCAGGGCTTGGGGGGCTGAGGAGCTGTTTCATTGCTGTGTAGACTTCCAGGCTCAGGCTGGAGCCCAGGCTCTAGGACCCTGCAGGGTGGAAGAGCCTGAGACCTCGGGCTCCAGCCCAAGCCCGGAAGTCTATACAGCAAAGAAACAGCCCCGCAGCCCGAGCCCCACAAGTCCCAAGCTGGTGGGGGTGTTCTGGTAGTACTAGGCATATTTTAAAACTTTTTTTCACAACTGTCACTACTTTTTTAGCCCTCACAGTTGTGAAGAAAAGCTTAAAAATGTAACCTGAACATAACCAATGCATTGGTGTCTGCCTGAGTCTGCAGACAGCCTGGAACAATAGCTCTGAGTAGTGTGAACTGCCCCATGAAAATATATTCTGATGCAATCAATTGACTCCAGGAGCTGGGATTCTAGGCCTGGGTTTATAGTTCCTACGCCTTAATCCAGCTTTGCCAAGGAGTCAGTTTAGGCTGACCCCAAAAGGGAAGCCTGGTATTATACATCTTATTTGAAACAACAATCCTACTTTGACTTTGAATACATGCTTTTCATTCTTTTGAACAGGCACACCTGTTTTCTCTACTAACTCAAATCCTTTGCAGCCACTTATGCTCAGGGGAAAGAGGGAGTGTAATAAATAGCAGAAGCAAAGAATCTACCCAGTAAAGAGCATTCCATGCTTTCTGTATGCAAATTCTGCAGAAGAATTCTACATATATGGTACAGAGCTGCTTTCTGAACTGGATGCTAAAAATGTTCATTGCCAACACAGCTGTTATCAAGCACTGCTCTTTCCAAGTCTCCATTCAGTTTGATGGCTATGATTATGCCAACAGTCCTTCCATTACAAACCCATCTATCCAACACTGTGGAACTGTTTTATGGCCATAAAAACTCATTTCAGCTAGAAATTTGATGCTCAAGGTCTCATCCCAGGTGCCTGTCTCTCTCTTCTAATGATATAAAGTTGACCCAAAGCAGCCTTAACTGATGCTCTGGGAGATCGTTTAAGCCAAATTCCCTGCTCTGCTTGTCTGTCTCTCCCCCTTGATCCTAAACGCCCTGACTCAGTAAAGGTTTTAGAGTGGTAGCCGTTTTAGTCTGTATCAGCAAAAACAACGAGGAGTCCTTGTGGCACCTCAGAGACTAACAAATTTATTTGGGCATAAGCTTTCGTGGGCTAGAACCCACTTCATCAGATGAATAAAGTGAAAAATACAGGAGCAGGTATAAATATGTAAAAGGATGGGGGTTGCTTTACCAAGTGTGAGGTCAGTCTAACGAGATAAATCAATTAACAGCAGGATACCAAGGGAGGAAAAATAACTTTTGAAGTGGTAAGAGAGTGGCCCATTACAGACAGTTGACAAGAAGGTGTGAGTAACAGTAGGGAGAAATTAGTATTGGGGAAATTAAGTTTAGATTTTGTAATAACCCAACCACTCCCAGTCTTTATTCAGGCCTAATCTGATGGTATCCAGCAAATTAATTAATTAATTAAAGAATTTAAGCATTAGCTTAACTGTAAGCATGTACGTAATTCTATCCCCATTCAGCAAAACATTTAAGCATGTGGTTACCTTTTAGCACCAATGGTACTTAAGTCCCACTAAAGTCAAGGAGCTACAAGCACATGCGTATGTGTTTTGCTGCAGAGGAATGGTGTGAAGCATGTGCGTTTAAAGTTAAGTAAATGCTGAATTAGGACCAAAGCCAAGACACGCAGCAGAATCTTAAAATGCATTAAAAATGAATTGCACAAAATAGATACCATCTAAAATTGAAAACAGAGCTTGTGCCCCCATCTCACCGAAACAAGTGAAATTGAGTATCCAAAAGTAACACCTCTATGTACATACATAAGTTATTCCAACCATAGTGTCTAGTAATACTGGCTGGAATGATTGGAATGTTGATGAAAACTTTAATCTAAATATCAAATTTCATGGGGAAAAAGGGATGGGGTGAATTTTGACAAAATGTTTGCAATATTGTTTTTTTTTGTTTGTTTGTTTTTTCATTTTTTTAACCAGCTATAGAGCTGATGACACTTTTCAAGTTTTGAGGGGTTTATTTAACGAAAATTATCATTGAAATTGAAATTTTAACCAAAAGAAGGGGAAAAAATGAATGAAAAGTCCCCCTCCACTCCCATTTTGGGCCTGCTCTCGGACCTAGATGTCCATCTTGTTATTGATAAAACATCTTAAACAACACGGCAGCTGCCATTTTTAAAGGTCATAGGAGCACTGGGCCAGATGCTCAGCTGGGGTCAATTTAACCCAGCTCAGGACTTGAGCCACTGATTAGTGACAAGGTTTCGAGATCATGTATATATGTTAAAAACTTGGATTGGAACATTTGTTCTCTTCACAGCTCACCCCAGGTGCCCATGGAGGGCATGGGGGAGGGGAGTAAACTAGCTCGTCTCTCTCACCAACAGAAGTTGGTCCAATAAAAGATATTCCCTCACCCACCTTTCCATTTACCTTCCTGCATGGATCCCACATCATGGGTCACAGGGAAGTGGAAATGACTCTACCCCTTCCACCATGTCAGCCAGAACAGCTGACCTGCTGTGAAGGAATAGGTAATCTGCACCAGGAAAAGGTCTGGCACAGATAACTTCCCGCCCCGGAGCAAGAGGACAAGGGACCAATTTGCACTCCTGGGGCAGTTAGTGGCAAATCCACAAGGAAGCCGCAAGTGAGAGTTGTTCATAATTTTAAAACAATCTTTGACAGGAGAATCTTTTTTAAAAAAGCATAAAAATTGGAAAGATCCCTACCTTATATTGAAGGCTTCATTTTTAAAAGAGCGATACAAACATTCCCCAAATAGTTTTGCTTTGTCTTTGTTGCTAGAGTGTGAACCTGAAACCATGCAATGCTCTTGCACAGCATATCCTCCTCCGCCAGCTTTTCCTCTCCTCCTTGTTAGCTCACTGTCCAGCATTAGCAGAGAAGAATGGGGAGTTACTGGTGCGTTGTAATTACCAACTGATAGTTTGCCACTGGGAAAAGCTGAGGAAGACTTTCTAATTAACACAGGCCACTTTCCCTTCCTCATGCAGCTGTTAGATCCTTTGTTGACAAACAAGATGGAGCTGTTGGAGGGAAGTACAGTCACACGCAGAGCGACATATTAACATCTCTATTAGCAGTCATTTAAATGAGTTTGATGGTGTCTACACCTGCCTAGAAATGCAATTTGGCATTTCATCTGAGACAGAGAGGTAAGAAATGAGGGCCCATGAGCATCTTCCCTGCCCAGTAGGGGCTAGGTTATGAACCCCTTGCTCACACTGGTGAGCAGTTACTCACATAAGTAATCCCATTCAGGGGTTCCCAGCCTAGCCCTATATCGTTTAATTTAGAATGTGCACGAAGATCAAGAATAGTGTTTTCCCTCCTTTTAACTGATTTAAGAACTTCTTAATTTGCTGTAATTGAAGAAATTAAGGAGAATATAATATTGATAACTGGGTGGAGATTTTTCAAGGCATTTTTCTTTTTTCAAGGCAGTTTTCTTTAAAGCCTTGTGTAATGTACCCAGTTGGCTTTGTGTGTGCAATGTTACCTCTACTGGCCGAGACACATAACAGATAGGAATTATTTACTACTGCTCGCTACGGGAGTTCTCCTTTTGCTCAATTCACAGAGGTTTGTTAATTTTGAACAAAACTGTCTT
Source organism: Terrapene triunguis (assembly GCF_002925995.2). Classification (NCBI taxonomy): domain Eukaryota; kingdom Metazoa; phylum Chordata; order Testudines; family Emydidae; genus Terrapene; species Terrapene triunguis. The sequence continues at coordinate 12,867,068 of NW_020664540.1, read as the reverse complement.
CCAGAGGAACCCAATGCTCTGCAATCCTCATCATCACCAGCACATTTTCAGAGAGGAGCAGGCGACCTGTTGCCTCTCATGGCATCCTTGGCGGGCATCTCCCACACTCTCTAATCAAGAAAGAGCCAAGCCAATGAGCTCAGCAGGGAGCTCACACAATCATATTTTGAACATCTGCACAATCTACAATGAACAATGTCTCAATCTGGTGACTCAGGTGCAGGGCCGGCTCCAGGCACCAGCAAACCAAGCACGTGCTTGGGGCGGCACATTTTCAGGGCGGCATTCCGGCCATCTTTTTTTTTTTGCAAAAGCCTAGAGCCGGCCCTGGCAGCAGCAGCGTGTCGTGTGCTGGGGGCGCCCTGGGGCTGCTGCGGTTCACGCCACGGGGGAGCAGCATCCGCACCTTGTGGCTGGGCCGGGCAGGCTCCGTGTGGGGGACACTCGGGCTGGGGGCTGGCGCACAGAGCCACGTGCAGGTGCCGCAGGCCGGCGCCCCCCAGCGCCAGGGCTGGGCGAAGCGGCCCAAGCCGCCCAGGGACGGCAGCAAGGCGGCCAGAAGCAGCAGCGGGGCCCTGCCGTGCGGGGCCCGCATCCCGCTCTCTGGGTGTCTGCTTCCTCTGGGGCTACCCTGGCCCGGCTCCTCAGCCCCCTGCCGGGGTGGTCCCCCAGCTCTGCCCTTCCGGGTCCCGGCCAGTCCTGGAGGTGGGAGCCCTGGCTGGAGGGACCCTGGGCTGAGGCGCGGCTCAGGTGCCCCGCTGCTTACCCCGACCCTGCCAGCACCGGACCGGCTGGAGGTGAGGGGGGAGAGGGCGGAGTCAGCACTGGTGGGGGGGAGCCCAGTGCTGGAGTGGCAGGGGGTGCGGGTGGGGGGGAAGAGAGCCCAGGGCTGGGGCGGCAGGGGGTGCAGGTTGGGTAGGGTGGGGGGCAGAGCCCAGCACTGGGGCAGCAGAGGGTGCGGGTGGGGGGGAAGAGAGCCCAGGGCTGGGGCGGCAGGGGGTGCGGGTGGGGGAGGGCACTGGTAGGGGGGTGAGAGCCCAGGGCTGGGGTAGGGGGCAGCCAAATTTTTTTTTGCTTGGGGCAGCAAAAAACCTGCTCAGGTGGGTTTATTTTGTGGGCAGAGTTGGGAAGAGTAGCATCACCTTTGCTTGTCCAGTCTGATCCCTACCTACAGCAAAGGCCTGTTCCGTCTTGCAGTCAACTGTTGTCTGTTGCTATAGCACTTTGGGCGGAGACTGAGTTCTACCTAAGAACCAGGGACAACTTGAGAGCCTACTTTGCACTTATCAGGGGAAATCCTCAAAGCATTTTAAATGCATTGATTAATTTGGTCTCACAACTCCCATGTGAGGAAGATGAATATTATTATAGTATCCCCATTTTATAGCTAAGGTAATTGAGGCATAGGGAAGTTCTCCAATTTGCCCAAGGTCACACTGGAAGAGAACCCAGGTCTTATAAGCTTGTATTCTTGTGTGGTAATCATAAATCCATCCCGCTTCCCCTATAGCCTCCAACACAGAAATGCTGCTGACCTAAGAAATAGCTGCTTCATAATTCATGTAGCTCATTAGGTCCCAGGTTGGAATATCTGAAATACTGGGTGTGGTGAATGATGCAGGCATCCAACTAAGGTAAGGGGCCTAGGAGGTATTTTCCACTGGAAAATATAATTTAAACTAGACTACATGGAAAATTCTTTCCCTTTCTACTTTTAATTTTTGCATTTGGCCTTATTTGGATTTGACTGATTGGTTTGTTGCTGTTGTTTTTAACATTGAAACTAAAATTCCAGATGCAGCTTCTGTACAATTCCAGATTTTGTACATTTGTGAGCATCAGCAAAATTGTTATTTATTTGCTCTCCCTCTCAGATAGCATAGAACTGGCCCCAGCCCTGGCCCCACCTTCCTTGTGCCTTTACAGCTGCACACAGCAAAACTTGGACATGAAGCTGGGCCTGCCGGAACTACTTGTGCATATCATAAACCTGCTAAGAGGATTCTTATTGAGGGTTTTCACAAATGTTGTTTCGCTATGGTAGAGAAACCCTTTTATGGGGTCTGATCCTACTCCCATTGTAGTCACTGGGAAAGATTCCTATTCATTTCAGTGGGAGTTGGATCAGGTCCTTGGAAACATACCAAAAACCCACCTTTTAGTCATTTCATTGTTTTAAGCACTGGGATGTTTTTAAGGATACACCGTTTCTGGCACCAAATAGCCAGATGTCACCTACTGCCTGAGGAACAAAAGAAGCCCAAATTAGCCATTAATCCTGATGAGTAACCCAACCAGCTAATTAACACTACAATATGATTAAGGAAACAAACATTTCACAAGTACTTCTTAAAGAAAATAAACACAGAGCTTCTTTAAAAGCCACCGTGTCAGCCTGATATAGCAGGCTCAACTAGCAAAAGTTACCACCTCCCCAACAGTCCATGAACCTAGTTCAGGAATGGTCAGGCTCTAAACAATTTATTTTAAAAAGGCTGGTTCAGGTGTCAAATGCTTATAACTTTTGTTTATGGTAATTAAAATATCTGCTTATTGGTGTACCTTTATAGCTATGAACACACTCTGCAGCACCTCTGTTTGAAAAACCCAATTCCTCCTTTGTAAATGAATAAACAAAGAGAGGAAGAGTGGAGAGCGGGAAAGGAAAGGAAGGAAAAGTGGCTTCAAAGGAAACCATGACATAGCTCCAGTTAACAATGGCTAAGACTTTCAAAAGTGACAAATGATTTTCAAACGCCCACCTTGAGAAATTTTTAGAAGTCTGGATTATCACAGGGTGTGAATACAGCACTTTCTGAAAACCAGGACCTGATAAGGTGTCTTAAACTGGGCACTCAAAAATTGAGGCATTCAAAATCTGCAGCTCTAATCCCGTGGGCTCCCAGCCCTGCACCACAGCTCATGAAAGTAGATCCGGATGGATCTAAGCCATTTTAGTGAATTAGCCCTTCATTGTTTACATTAAATCCAAGCGAGCTCACAAACATTGACTTATCCTTCCAAAAGTCTGGATTATACCGCGTGGCTCGGATGCAAAAAAAAAAGATTAGGATTTTTATATTAATTAGTTCAAAAATGGAGAACACATTGGCCAGAAGGGTGTTGATTTTGCACTAAAATGTCCAGCAAAATGTATCCAGTCATCTATTTGCAATCTTTTCGCAAGCAAGATAATGACTTGCTGCCACAGTGACTTGAACGCTGTAGACTAGGTTGTGACCAAACTCATGTGCAGGAGAAAGATGGGGATGAAAAGGAACCCTCCCCCCTTTCCTTGGCCCAGGCAAAGAAGACAGTTACTTGGGGCTTGTCTGCGATGCAACATCTTATTGTGTTTGAACACTACCACTCTTGTGGTTAGAGTGCCAAGAACTCCAATTGAGAGCTGAGCCCCATTGCGCCAGGGGCTGTACAGACACACAGTAAGAAACTGTCTCCACCCCAATGAGCTTACTGTCTCAATAGTCAACAGGTGGGAGACAGGAAGTATTTTACAGGTGGGGAACTGAGGCACAATGAGATTAAGTGACTTCTCAAAGGTCAGAGAGAGCTGGGAACTGAACCCAGGAGGAATTCTGTCTGAGTTAAGCAAAATGTCTCTTGCGATATCTCAGAAGAGCAGGACCCCACACTCTGCTTCCAGCTGTGACTCTAAAGCCTGGTCTGCACCTAAGACATAGGTTGACCTAGCTACATTGCTCAGGGGTGTGAAAATTTTTATGCCCTGTGCAACATAGTTAGGTCGACCTAACCCCTTCTGTAGATGCAGCTGAGTTCACGAAAGAATTCTTCCATCAATATAGCTACCATCTCTCAGAGAGATGGATTACCTACATCAACAGAAAGCCTCTTCTGTTGATGTAGGAAGCATCAATGCTATAGGACTACAGTGGCACAGCTGAAGGACCGAATGGCTAGGAAGCAGTTCTGCAGTAAAGGACCTAGGGGTTACAGTGGACAAGAAGCTGGATATGAGTCAACAGTGTGCCCTTGTTGCCAAGAAGGCTAATGGCATTTTGGACTGTATAAGTAGGGCCATTGCCAGCAAATTGAGGGACGTGATCATTCCCCTCTATTCAACATTGGTGAGGCCTCATCTGGAGTACTGTGTCCAGTTTTGGGCCTCACACTACAAGAAGGATGTGGAAAAATTGGAAAGAATCCAGCGGAGGGCAACAAAAATGATTAGGGGGCTGGAGCCCATGACTTATGAGGAGAGGCTGAGGGAAATGGGATTGTTTAGTTTGCAGAAGAGAAGAATGAGGAGGGATTTGATAGCTGCTTTCCACTACCTGAAAGGGGGTTCCAAAGAGGATGGATCTAGACTGTTCTCAGTGGTACCTGATGACAGAACAAGGAGTAATGGTCTCAAGTTGCAGTGGGGGAGGTTTAGGTTGGATCTTAGGGAAAACTTTTTCACTAGGAGGGTGGTGAAGCACTGGAATGGGTTACCTAGGGAGGTAGTGGAATCTCCTTCCTTAGAGGTTTTTAAGGTCAGGCTTGACAAAGCCCTGGCTGGGATGATTTAGTTGGGAATTGGTCTTGCTTTGAGCAGGGGGTTGGACTAGATGACCTCCTGAGGTCCCTTCCAAACCTGATATTCTATGATTCTAAGCAGTGCCGCTCTAGCCATTGTAGGGTAGACATATCCTAAAGTCATCATCTATCCTCATATCATCTAATTATATTGCGAAGAAAAGATAAATGTAACAATGGCTTTTGCCTAGAAGTAGTGCTCTGATGGGGGGAAAGAGGTAATAAAGGTAACCACTCTTCCCACCCCATCCCTGCATCCTTTTATTTCCTCTCCCACCAACAGTAGTGAGAAGTGGGGTATAGTGTAAGTTCCTGTACCCTAAACCCACAATTTAAGCACAACCAAGGTGAGTGAGAAAACGTAAGATAATCACCTAGTTATTATCAAATGAGTTTTGATTTGATTAGCTAACAAAGTTCAGGTACATGATCCCTCAAATAAACAGGGTTTTCTGACCACAAAATTCAAGAGAGGTGGGTGAGGTAAAATCTCTAACTGACCAACTTCTGTTGGTGAGAGAGACAAGCTTTCGAACTACACAGAGCTCTTCTTCAGGTCAAGATCAAACAGATAGTTTAGCATAAGTAGTTAACACAAATTCTAAGGGACCAGTTTGATCTTGTATTTAGCTATGACACTCCTAGTATGTTTCCCAGACCTGAAGAAGAGCTCTGTGTAGCTAGCTCAAAAGCTTGTCTCTCTAACCAACAGAAGATGGTTCAATAAAAGATATCACCTCATCCACCTTGTCTGTCTAATATCCTGGGACTGACATGGCTACAACAACACGGCACACAAAATTCAAGACACTTCTAGCAATATGAAAACCTCCATTGCAAGAATACAATTCAGGCAGGATGGGCAACTTTATGTCTATCCCCTGCAGACCTGGAAGATGTGATCTGCCAAAATCACTGACATTACTATAAAGCCCAAAGTGTTCTCAGCTGCAGTAAGAAGTGAAGGATGGGCAACGTGTGTGCAAAGAAGGCTGTTCTGCAAAAGACATCAAGGGCAGTATTTTCTGCCTCAGCATTCACTCTTGTATGCCCTCTTTTACACACACAATCAATTGTGCCACAGAACTGAGCATGCTTCTACTTTGCATGGGCAAACAGCCGGTTGCATGTGCAGACCCCACAGTTTGGCGATCAGCTACTGGTTTAGCACATGCAAATCCGGGGTTCTTTTACATACAAAATAGGTACACATCTACACTGTAGAGACTAATCATTTATATATGCAACAGTGAACACCCAAAAGTCGGCACTGGTATGAGGCTGGATGAACAGTCAGCACAAAGAGATATTAAATATACTCACTGCACAAATATTACTTCTTTTTTTATTATTTATTGTTGATAGTTTACAATGTGCCCGCAAGACAGAACAAAGGGAAGGCTCAGCTCATGCCTTCAGAGAGCTTATATGCAGCCTAAAGAGTTCTGGAATTGCTGATGCTACAAAAAGGAAGTTTTATCGCTCGTATGTTGAATGGTATGAAATATAACCTGACATTTATGGATTGTTGTTATTTATTAAGCATAGTCATTGCACTGAAACACTAAATTCTAGGAAGGAAATATACAGATCTCTTTTGTGTACACACACACACACACACACACACACACACACACACACACCATGATGTGCATGGTAATGATCACAAAAGGGGTCTTGTTTTAAATCCTGCGTTCAATACACTGCTAGAAGAACAAAATGAAAACAAACTATTGTGTTAATCTGCAGATTAGCCCTCATAGTCTGTCAATTTAATACTGATTAGTAAACAATGTCCATAATTAAGCTGTTGTTGGTGACACAAATGCCCCACGAGCCCAAACTAATGCTGTAGTATTCAATTCCTTTACAAAGGATGGCCAGATACAATTCCAGGAATGTTAATGCTGTCAAGTATCCGTGATGTACATAACAAAAGGCAAGCCAGAGAGTTGAGGTAATTAAGATCATGATAGACCTTCTATCTGTCTAACCTGTATTTGTTTATTGACTAAAGGCTATTAAGTGTAGTAAATAAAACACCATGGAATCATATGAGTTAGACCAAAAGGGATATGATGTTTATGGGACAGAGTCAAACTCTGGATTCTCCTGTCATCAAAGAACACACATACCCTTTGCTAAGGCCAGTGACATTAATGTGCATGACAGGGGTCCATGGGGCCGTGGTCCCCTAATTGTTTAGAAGACCTTTTAGTCTGGTTGCAGACTGCCTGTCTTGGTATTTGGGGAGCTAATTGCACTGAAATCCGCCAGCACAGAGCCACCCGTACTTGCAGTGATGGGTTAGCTCATTTATCCTTAGGATAATACCCTGATTCTCTTTGTCAACCCGATCTCCCACCTTCCTTCCTAAGCCCTCAACCCACTTGCAGAGGAGGAGGAAGCAGGCTTTTGACAGTGCAGTCAATGGAAATTCACCAACCAGACGAGCACAAGAAGACAAATGTTTAAACGCCGGACAATGCCCCTTCGTAAATGTTTTCATTTACTGCCCCTTCTGCTTCCCTCAGATGGACAGCAAATCCAAGCATGCATTCTAGCACATGATATACTGCCACAGTTGAGATCAGCAGAGGCACTCAAGATGGAGCTCCCTCCACGTACATTAGACAAGACTGCTAACAAGGCATTTGTTCTCTGTGAGGTGGCCTCGATTTTGGAACTTGCTCCCTCTTGGTGCACCAGAGCCCAGATTTATTAACCTTCCAGCCACACTGCAACACCCATCTTCTTCCCCTCTTTGTTAAGACTGTGGGGAGTCTGGAGGTGGAAATATTGCTGGGCAGTCCTTTGGGTTTATGCGGCGGTTTTTAATTTAAGGGATAGGAGCATCTCCTAGGTGTATTTTTAAAAAGTGAATACATTAATTAAATAATAAAAATAGCGCAGACATATTTTTTAAAATGGACCACCCTCAAACGTACTTTGAGATTCACAACCAGCTTCACGGAGTGTGAGGAGTTAATCACAAAACATTTCTCCTTGATACTCTCAAGCATTTCTCAATTTACGCTATTTTCTCAAAACTCTGTCCTTGTCCCCCATCCTTACTAACATACAAGTAATAAAATAAGAACTAAAATAATTTGCATCTACTGAGCATCTCTCTTCCAAGAATCTCAGAGACCTTGGCATACATTAAATGGAACTGCACAAACCCCTCGGGGACAGATGAGTAGTATTAGCCCCATCTTACAGCAAGGGCAACTGTTAATAGTCCTGCCAAAGGTCATAGACAGTAAGAATTAGAGGCAGAACCAGAAAAATGTGCAAGTGTCTTCCTGACCCTCCATCCTGTAGTAACCAGTTTACCAAAAAATATCACTGAATTGTTTCTTATATGGAGTTATGTGTGTTGTGCTCAGTCTAGATGATCTAATGATCCTTCTGGCCCTAAAACCTAGGGACATATGAGCACCTTGCTACATGGTACATATTCAATAACACTTGTACAGACATCACTCGGTGTGACATAACAACATAGCACCTACACAGCCTTGTACAACTTCAAAGCACTGCACAAACATTAGCTAATTGGAAGGTGGTGGCTCTAGGAATGGTGTCAATCAACCAGCATTTCCAGCCCCAGAGCGGCCTCAGAAGCAGCGCCATTGAGAAGCAGTACTTTACCCAATAACATGCCAGCACCATCTCAGATAAAGGGCAAGCTTTCAAAATACCTACAAACCATTCATAATCACGGTTGGAGGTGTCTACAACCACCTGCCGCAGAGGTTATTTTTAATCATGCTGCACACTAGAATCAGAATGCACTTCAGGCTAATGTGTTAGAGAAACAGGAGGCGTACACTTCTGCCATAAAATAGCGTATTCTCCGCTTGTCTTCAGAATGCCTTGCGTTCATGCCTAGAGCAGATTATATTAACTTTGCCAAGAAGCTCAGGAGTCCATCAAGCCACTGCTAAGCACTGTCAAAGATTTCTGCAATCTGAGCCATTCTCAAGGCTGCTTGTTCCATTCACAAATTCCAAATTCTCCAAATGAAGATGCAGCAATAAGGATGCACCGAGGGCCTGCATAAGGACATCAGGCCATATTTTATCACTTTGGCTCATGCTGAGCAGTACTTCACAATGTGAGTAGTCTCACTGAGAGTAATGCAGCCACTCATGGAGGAAGGTACTACTCAGTGTGAGTAAGCATGGCAGAATGGGGCCCATCAGGAACAAGTTATAGTCTGCTTGACCCCACCTTATGAAAATACTGTATTTAATCCAGATCTAGAAATCAGAGCACGGTGTTTTAGGTATCAGATTTCCTTTCCAGGAAGCAGTTTGTCAGAATATTAGCAATGCCACATAACCCAATCAGTTAGCAGAATACTTGCTACTTTCCAGTGACTTCAATATACAACACTGTGTTGAATCAAAAGGATGCAGTCAAGTAAATAAAGAGAAACAAGTGGAGGGCAGAACAGGAAAGTTGGTCTAGCAATTAAAGCACAGGAACGGGAATCAGGAGATCTGAGGGTTTTCCTGTTGAGATGGGGTCCATATACTGTAAAAAAGTTTGAAGATCATTGACGTCAATTAAGTCAAGTGATCGGCAGTTTGGCATTTGAATGCATGAAAAAGGCTTCCAAAGCTGTTGTGAAACATGGTAAGAGCTGTTAAATTTTATAAAGCATTTGGGGGTGATTTCACAATGATTTTATTTGTTCGAATTAATCAAAAGAACACAAATCACCCCTCCTCCATGTGGGGGAGCCAGGGGTTTCCAGATGGCACAACATTCGCACACTAGAGAGCTATGACATGCCATTGGTATTTATGTAGTTCCGCCTAAAACTCGGCCACATAACATGGCCTTTTGTTTGAAAGTTAAAACCCAACCCTGCTTCAGCTTCCTCACTCCTGCATAAACTTCTCAATTGTTCTACCCCAGATTGCAAGAAGTGACCCTTCTCTGGCTTAATATCTCCCAGGTTCCTGCTCCCAGGACAGCCACTTGGGTGCCAACATTTGGGGGCATCAAATCATCATACTAAGGGGTGCCAAATCCACAGGTTTTACTTGGAGGGGGTTGCCTGTGCTTTTGGGTGGGTGGGGAGCATCAAAAACTCTCTCTGATGCACTGAGCAAGGTGCTGTCCTCATTCCCTAACACCTTCGCTTCTGCCTAGTCATGATTGAGATGCAATTGGCTTCCTAGAGATTCCCTGATTGTTCCCCCAAGCCTGAGTATCCTCTCCATTTCCCAAACTCAGTCACATGGGAGCCCACCTGGAGCTCAGGGAGGAAGAAACAGAACTAGCCAAGGTTGAAGAAGCTTCAAGCAGAATTAAGACACTGTCAGACAATTACTCCTCTTTGTAATTAGGGGTCTAGTCCAAGTCTTATTGAAGCAAGTGGGAATCTTTCCACTGACTTCAATGGACTTTGGATCAGTTCCTGGGTATCGTGATTAATTAGAATCGCCGGAACTTTCCCTTAACAGAAAGGTGACAGCTGGAACAAAGGGAATTGCTAACATCAGGAAAGGTGATGGAGGACACACAGCAGAGTCTTCATGGGGAGCGTCACTGAGCCAAAGTCATCACCCCTGGCACGATGAAGTACTAAGAAGGATATTTCAGAGCTAGGAAGGCAGATAAAAAGCCACACTGTGTTTATTGCAGAGTATTTGCCCTAAGGCAGAGAAAGAAGATAGTAAGTTATAACCTGCTGCAAGAGAACTGGTGTATTGTTGGGTCAAACCTAGACAGAAAACTGTGCTTCTAAGGGAAGATCATGAAACCAGATGCCATCTTGTGGTCAAAAGCCATGAAAGTGCTGACTGCAGTAGATAAAACACACACACACAAAAGGAGAAGGGGAAAGGACTTGATAGCTCAGGAGACTGCTGAGGTAGTACAGAGCCCTTTATCTCTAGGTCAGCAGTTCTCCGAGCATTATCCATGAAAAGCAGGCTGGTGATATGGTGCTAGCTGCTCCTCATTTCCAGCTGCTAAACTACATTAAAAGACAGCTAAAATAAAGGAATTTTTTCTCTGATATGAGTTTTCCAGATGAGCAACTGCTGTATTTGCCACAAGGATGTGATCTGACTGACAACAGAAGTGGTGGTAACGCACGCAATTGCAAATGAAAGAGGCAATTGAAAGTTGTCACCATCTGATTGATGGCTATTCTGTGATAGGCATGAAATAAGTTGCTGGTCTCAGTCCATTTCCCATTGGACAAGCATTTTGAATGTCACAAGCCAGCTGGTTCTGGGGTCCAGATCTCTCATGCTGGGTCAGAACTGTCAACTATTCTGAACCCAGGAGGCGTGGGCAGAATGGCTGAGATGGGGCAGTGCAGCAAGAGGAGAGGGAGGAAGGAGAATAAGGCAACATGTGTAAGCAGGCTATGTAAGCTTGGCTGCATGGGAATTCGAGGTAATGAAATCCATTCACCCCATAACACAAAGGTGGACTCTGGGTTCCCTCCAGATCCTTTTACACTGGAGTTCCAGGGTCAAAGTCATGGACATAGCTGTACTGCCCCGCCTCACCCTACCCCCACTATCCAAATGCACAAGCCTATTTGAAACTTGTCTTGCCGTCAGAACATTTTTCCTTTTTCTCCCTCCCTCGATTGTGGATCTGCCCCAAAGCCTTGGAGAGGCAAGCTTCAGTCCTGGTCTGGTGACAGGTTTATGGCCTGATATCTCACACCTCTGCAGAGCTAGAAATGAGAGCTTTCTACCATTTCTAGGGAGAATCCCAGCTTCCCAACTGCTTGCTGCTAGCCCTGGAAGGACCCCATATTGGACTCTAAAATAATGACATATTTGGGTATAGAAACGTTATTTTAGGGAGGTTTTTTTAGAGGTTTTTATGATTCCCTCCAAGCCCCATATGCTTGAACTGATTGTAATAAGGCACCTGCCTTTTCTCTCAAATATTTTTGCAACAGCTTTTCTTTTACACATGTGGCCTATACAGAATATACCACACCACACCATCATGTAAGGCTTTTACTGGCACACAATCTGGATGACTTGCATATCTCACTCATGGCTTGGCCACTCAGGAGTACTACAGACCTCCCATTCTTCTGAAGATGAAACCTTTATACCATGTTGTGCATCATCATGTTTATTTATAAACATGAAGACATAGTCCAAAAAATTGCACAATAATTTCTGTCCCCATAACATTTCTGTAAATGGGACTTTCATGTCAAAACATAAACTCGGTCTGGGAACTACATTTCAAATTCTGAGATTCAAAACTTGTCAAAATTATGAAGGTTTTTTTTCCTTTTTACCTTTTTTTGTGAAGTCATAACAAAATATGAAAACCTAAGGTGGTTACTGTTTTGCAATAGTTCCAACTTACACACAAATATACATAATTGTCATGGCTGGCAGAACCACCTATTATTAAGGTTGTCTGACAGTTCCTATTATAAGACCCTACATTCAAGTTGCTCATAAATTTCCGAAACTTTATCCATTTTAGCTGAAATTTTCCATGCCGGTTGTCCAACTCAGGCTAAAATTTTTGTAAAATTTCAGACAAAATGGGTCAGCTCTTTCCAAGAATGAAGTGTGGGGGAAATGCATTGTTTTGTTGACATTAACAAATTCTTGAGATTTTTTCTTTAAAAAGTTCTAGCACCTGTATACTTTGCAGCAGGGACATAAAATTACCCACCTTTGTGTCAAGGATTTGCCTTTTACCATCCTCATGCAATTCCACCTAAAATTAGTAAAATTATAAATCTTTGAAAAAAATCACAGTTCGCACGTGCTTAGTAGTGACTTCTGCAATTTTATCAGCTAAAATCTCCAAAGATTCCATCCTCACTGAGTGTGCTAGAGCCTGTCCCTGCAGAACATCTGAGCATGTTCCAGCCCCGTGCTATGGAGCAAGCCAGCCTTTCCCTGGAACCCCTCCTGTCGACATAGGTAGTGTCTTCTCTAAAGCACTACAGTGGCACAGCTGCAGCAGAGCAACTGTGCTGCATTTTAAGTGTAGACAAGCCTTGTCTCTCCTGTACCTTCAATGACCCCCAGAGGCACCCAGGCAGCGTGGAGGAGAAAGACAAGAGCCAAAACAGGACAGAGGGAAAGGAGTAGATTGGGACAAGGAGTCTGGTGAGACTAGGACTGAAGGGGTAGGGGAAGGAAATTGTGTGAGACTGGGAACTGGGGGAAGTAGAGACTGGTTAGGCAGGGAAGCTGGGACTGGGAGCCTGGGGTAAAGGGGAGTCTGGGATTGGTTGGGCAAAGAGACTGGGTCTAGGAGACAAGGGAGGGAAGACTAGGAGTGGGAGCCAATGAGGGACACGGGGGGACTGGGAGCCAGTTGGCTGGGAGTGTGGGAGCAATACTGAGATCAGATGAGGAGCTGGGAGACTGGGACTAGCTGGACAAGGGGACTGGGACTGGGTGTGGTGAGGGAGATTAGGAACTGGGGGGAGATCGGGATTCAAACAGCAAGCCTAGAGGGAGAGATGCAGAGTGGCTGTACAAGCAGACTGGGAGGAGAAGCCTTAGGAGTGGAGACTGGGACTAGGACAAAGAGGAGAAGAGAAGTGGGGAAGAGATAGGACAGGGACAAGGTCAGGGTTGAAGGGGGTCAACCTTGAGCGAAACAGGAAAAAGAGATTGTGCTCACAAGAACACACTCCTTTCCAGGGTCTGGAATGCAATCCAAGATTCATGAGTCTCACCATTCTTCTGCTGTCAGCAAACATCTGTGAAACCCACAGACAATGTGTATATCTCATCCCCCTCTAGCGATAGTCCACATAGAGGATGACAACTTACTATTGCCACTGATTATTCTATTAGCTCAAGCACCTTGAGGTCTGTGCAGAGGATCTAATGGTCACTACACTGCTTATGAATCATGGATCTATCAATATGATGCCACATAACAGATTTTCTTTTTTCAGTTTGCTTTTTTAAATACCTAGGAAATTCCACCAACAAAAACCCTAAGTTAAAAGATTATTAAGGTTGCAAAGTCAAGCATTCAGAAATCCTTGCAAGTCAGGAAACACCTGGGCAACTTTAATTCAGCCTCATTGGACGTATACACTATAAGACAGTCTTTAATTACATGATCCCATACTATTTTTTCCACAGGACCCTTGCCCCTTTCATGTACAGGATGTGGATGAATCAGGGCAGGGCAGGGAAGGGCAGTGAAAGAGACTGTTGTCTGTAGGACCCCCTCATTTGTTTCAGAAGTTGGAAGGTGTATAGTGAATGAGGCAAGGAGGCACTTAAGCTCATGCTAAACTTTATGCCTAAATACATATCTCTGTTTCAAAGTTGACCTTAAATATGTATTTTGGAATTTTAAGTGACAGCTTCTTGAAGAAAATCCAGCTCATTCTGTTCTTTGAAAGAAAGACAGACATATCCTACCAAAACATAAAAATGTCTCCTCTTGACTATGTAAAGAATTGTATTTGAACTAATAACAATGGAAGTTATGAACAAGGGTTAAGATTGGATAATTTCAAAAGCCAGAGGCCCCTATTATACTGAGGAAATTGCCCAAAACTGAAGTATAATCCACATGGTAGAAGGCAAATGTAATTCACAAGTATTAATAAAAGAGTCCAAAAAGAGGGCAGTAGTACACTGTTCTGTTAATCTCATAAGAACAGATGTTTGTGAAATAAAAAACAGCCCAAATACATGACCCTTCATATTGACGTAAGGAAAAGTTTAGGATATGAGGGGACATTATATATCAAGGAATGTTAAAAATATCACGGAAAAAGTGTCAAGACATTGAAAATGTACAGTGTTAAATATTTGGAAAATAGTTATTTTACTAGTAAAAAGAGATACACAAAGCAAAATAAGAAATATTTTTTTCATATTAGAGTATATATTATTTGCAGTTTTCCATAGATAGATTTTAGACTTCTAACACTTGTAAAATGCCAATGTTATGGCAGATGTCATTCGGTAGAGCTGTTACACATAGTCTTCTAAGTTCCTTTTCTTAGTGTGCAAGCAAATGCTCAGTCTTTGGAAGACATGCTGTGGTGATGTTAGTTTTAGTTATGCAAGATTGTATGTAGAGAGAGTTGTGTGAGCAGCAGAAAAGTTTGCTCTCTCTCTTTTAGTCTCTGTTTGGAGGCAATTCTTGATGCAAAATTGCTCCCTGGGAACTAGGCATTGTATCAGGCTGAGAGTCTGAAAACAGGAATTGCCTGCATGCTATCCGACCATCTCTGTTCCAGCACTGGTGAATGTGTATAAATCAAATAAGTTACATCTAAATGTACCCAAATTCCACATCATTGCTATCTCCTCCATTGGGAAGCTAACCTGCAATCCCCAAAAAATTTGCTCCCACTCAGCAGAGTGGTGGCACTGATGTCAGAAACTAGACCCTGGTGTTGGAAGAAGTGGCAACAATACGTTTATTGTGAAGGGTGGTTTCCCTGTTAATATTGCAATTTCAAATCAGTGTTTGTGTCTTTAAGAAAACCAATCCCAACACTGAGATTCACATAGAAAGTTTTGCTGTTTTAGAGCCTGATACTGAAAACCCTTTCTCAAGTTAACATGTTCTTGTGAAGGTAATTTGATTTCCATTCTTGACCCCATACTTAGGTATATATACAGCGGACAAGCATCATCTCGCTTGCATACGGAAATACATGTTTACAAGTTTGTATGTGTCTGGGCAAGTACCTATATATGTATGACATCACTTTATATTTATTCAGAACTAATATTTCCTATTGGGAATATTAAAAGCTATTATATTTCCAACAGCCATCAGACCACATATTTTTAAATGGCCACTGATTTCAAGTGCTTCAATTTTTGAGAGCCCAACTTGAAACACCTTTGGTCTGTTTCTCAAAGGCGCTGAACCAGGTATTCAGCTGGGGATGCCTAAAATTAGATTTTCGGTTTCTCTGAAAGTCATGTCCTATGAGCCTGGAGTGGAGTGAAATTAGAAAGCAAAGGCCTTTTAAGAGATTTACTCAACTGTGGAAGAAAGAGTTCTCTAAGCAGATGACACTTAGGCTGGATTCTATGGCATTAGGGTGACCAGACAGCAAGTGTGAAAAATCGGGACAGTGGGTGGGGGCTAATAGGCGCCTATATAAGAAAAAGGCCCAAAAATCAGGACTGTCCCTATAAAATCGGGACATCTGGTCACCCTATATGGCATGCAGCTCCTCCCATACAAAGCAATCCTAGCAGTGTAGTGAGGAGATCTGGCTGAAAATTAGAAGAACAATTTTACAAAAAATTTCAAAGATGTTTCCATTTCACAGGAAGAAAAACTGACCTGCTTTCAATTTTGTTGTGAAATTTTCGGTCATATTTTATACTGAAATATTTTAAAAATTGTTTTCAAAATTTTTTATTTAGTCAATCCAGTTTCAATAAGAAAACACATTTTGTCTACGTTTTGAAAACAATTGTTTAAAATGTCAATAAAACTTTCAGTAAATAGCAGAAAAAATTGAGAAAAACAGAAAATTTCAAAAATGTCAACTTTTCATGAAAAATTTTTTTTTTTTTTTTTTAAAAACAAGGCCATTTTGAGACAGAAAAACTTTCTGTCAATAATTCCAACCAGGTTTATAGAGTGAGTGACAACCCATGCATCCAATGAAACAACTAACAGAAGAATCATACCGTCAGAGCACATGCTCCCTGACTGACCAGTGACACAGAGTAGGACACAGTGGCCTAGCTGACTTTAACAAATTAATCCTCTCCTGGGTGGCACATATGCCATGAATTGAGCATCCCCAAAATACAAGGAAGCTGAAGCAGTAAATATCAGTTATCAATATAGACACAAGAGGTCAGACATTGACACTCCTTGCACCCATATTGGTCTTTTCCTCATCCTTCTGTGTCCTGCTTGACACCATCTTGGTGAGGGTTGATCACTACATTATTTAGCCCAATACTCCTTAAAAGAAGCTCACTGAGAGCTGCTGAAGCAAGCCTGAAAGCAAATGTTTCCTCATTTCCTGTACCTCAAAAAGCCAGAGGCAACTTTGCCTCTCCTCCCCCTCAAAAAAGAGCAGAGAAAGAGGGAGGTGACAATCCCTCTCCCTGGAATGCAGCACTTGATGTCTGTTTGGAAGGTTTATAGATTCATAGATTCAATGACTGGAAGGGACCTCGAGAG
>NW_020664540.1:12828498-12845346 GCF_002925995.2 Terrapene triunguis | reverse complement strand
TCATTCTTGTTGCTCTTCTCTGGACCCTTTCCAATTTCTCCACATCTAGTGATGACTGCTGAATCCCAAAGGGGCCAGCACAGTGGAACCCAGTTAAAGAGGAGTGAAAATCCATTCAAAAGGCATTGAAGCCACTGAAAATGTAACACTTCATGATACAGTGAGTTCTGATTATAAATGAATTCACAATCTGTGGGTTTCACGTTATCTGTATAGCTCAGAAATTAAAGTTGAAAGTCGGTGTTCATATTTCACCTCGATATTTGGAGGAGATCAATTTATATGTGAATCATTTATATAGAATCACAGAAATGTAGGACTGGAAGGGAATCTCCAGAGGTCATTTAGTTCATCCCTCTCCCCCCCCCACCCCGCCCCGCCCCAAGGCAGGACCAAATATATCTAGACCATCCCTGATAAGTGTTTATTTAACCTGTTCTTAAAAACCTCCAAGGACGGGGATTCCACAACCTCCTTTGGTAACCTAGTACAGTAGTTTAACTATCCTTTCTGTTAGAAAACTTAATCTCCCTTGTTGCAAATTAAGCCCATTACTTCTTGTCCTACCTTCAGAGGACATGGAGAACAACTGATAATCATCCTCTTTATAAAAGCCTTTAACATAGTTGAAGTAGGCTGTAGCCCATGAAAGCTTATGCTCAAATAAATTTGTTAGTCTCTAAGGTGCCACAAGTACTCCTGTTCTTTTTGCGGATACAGACTAACACGGCTGCTACTCTGAAATTTAACATAGTTGAAGACTGTTATCAGGTTCCCCCCTCAGTCTTCTTTTCCCAAGACTAAATACGCCCAGCTTTTTAAATTTTTCTTCAGAGGTCAGGTTTTCCAAAACTCTTATAATTTTTGTTGCTCTCCTCTGGACTCTGTCCATTTGACCACATCTTTCCTAAAATGTGGCACCTACAACTGGACATAGTACTGCAGCTGAGGCCCCACAAGTGCCAAGTAGAGTGGGACAATTACCTCTGGTGTCTTTCATTCGACACTCCTACTAATACACTCCAGAATGCTATTAGCCATTTTTGCAGCTGCATCACATTGCTGACTCATAATCAGCATGTGATCCACTATAATCCCCAGATCCTTTTCAACAGTACGACCATCTAGCCAGTTATTTCCCATTTTGTAGTTGTGCATTTGATTTTTTTCCCCCCTAAGCGTAGTACTTTCTACTTGTCTTTACTGACTTTCATCTTGGTGATTTCAGGCCAATTCTCTAATTTATCAAGGTCCTTCTGAATTCTAATCCTGTCCCCTAAAATGTTAACAACCCCTCCCAGTTTGGTGTCATCCACAACTTTTCTAAGCATGCTCTCCTATCCATTATCCAAGTCATTAATGAAAATATTGAATAATACTGGATCCAAGACCCCACTAGATACATCCTCCCAATTTGACAGCGAACTGTTGATAACTATTCTTCAACCAGTTGTGCACCCACCTTATAGTAATTTCATCTAGCCCACATTTTCCTACTTTGCTTATGAGAACATCACATAGGATTATGTCAAAAGCATTACTAAAAACAAGGTATATCACATCTACAGCTTTTCCCCATCCACTAGGCCAGTAACTCTGTCAAAGAAGGAAATGAGGCTGGTTTGGCATGACTTGTTGTTGCCAAATCCATGCTGGCTGTTCCTTATAACCCTATTATCCTCTAGGTGCTTACAAATTGATTGTTTAATCATTTGTTCCAGTATCTTACCAGGTATCAATGTTGGGGAATTATAGACCATTCAGCCTAAATCCTCTTTGTTCTCCTTTTTAAAGATATAGCTATTCACTTATGGTTCAGGTAAGGCTGTGGGAGAGACAAGTGTGAGTGCAGGGCTTGGGAAAAGCCATGAAGCTGAACTGAAAGCAAGGGGTGGGCCTGAGCCAGTACTGAGAGCCAGAGAAATCATGGGTCATCAGCTGACCAGAGGCAGGAAAAAGCTAAATGGGAAAACAGAGGAGGAGAAGGCAGATTGAAAGCACAGGACAGGACATGTGGGTGACAGATGAAATGACAAGTGCGTGTTCAATAACCATCTTCTTATCCTTATATCAGCAGCGCACTCCACTAGGACTCTCCGTAGCGCTAATATTTATAAAATTTCCTCCCAAGCTCTGATGGCTCAGTTCTCCAGTTGAGGACATGTAGGACATACTGGAAAGCTTGCCCATAATGGTGACATTCTATATGGTTTCAAGAAAAACTACTGAACGTGTGCAGGAACTACAGCACTCTTCTTCTTACTATTTCTGGGCACTTCTAGCTGAATCTGCTACTTTGCTTTCAGCACATGTGTAGAGACACAGATGATTCAGACAAAATCAATTTCTCCTCCACACTGCTTATATCCCTTTTAAAATATTCAGTATATAACATGTGGTTTACACTTGCAGTTGTATCAGTAAGCCACTAGATGTCTCTGTGTGCTGTAGTGAGTGTCAGAGTGCAGTCCCCGGTAAACAAGACAGACAAAGCTGGGATTCAAGCTGCGTGGCAGTTTTGTCTGTTATAGCTGATTTATTTAATAAACTTCTTCTGTTTAAGATGGACTACGATTCTATCTATCATGACAATAGACCAAACAGGAAATAATCAGAGACAATGAAAGAAAGAAAAAGAAACTTACCAAAAACTAACACTCTGTCCCCCACACTCCACTGGCTGCATCCACACTATTGTCGAAAGCTAAACAACCTGGCCCAGATGAGGAGAGAATAGGGCAGGTTTGGGGAGGTCAGTTTACACGTGGGTCGGCTTATACATGAGTGTATACAGTATCATGGTCTGTTTTCTATTTACTTGTCAAATACCAACACCATAAAGAAAGGAACAGTACTAAATCCAACATTTTAACCTTACACATACCCACAATTACAGCTGAAATAACTCAGCAATTTTGAGTTATATGAGTGCAAAGAAAGCATCTGTAACCAATCACCTATTTTTTGTTGGCTTGCTATTGCTTTTTTTTTTTTTTTTTCAATTCTATATCTTTAAAATTGTGAACGCAATTTTTTTTCTCAACCCTTGTTAAAAAAAAACCAAAACACATGTGCTCTCAGGCTGGGAACACACATGCCAAGTTCAGCCTGGAGAGAATTTTTACGGCTGAGTTATAAACCCCTGAAAATAGGGATTTATAATGGAAACACTGACAGATCATTAACTACAATAACAACATAAACTGAGCAATAGAATTTCCAAGTTATCTCCTTTTTGTTTGTGTCAGCATTCCTACAGCTAGAGCCTGTGCAGCTCACACAAAGTGTTCGCAACACACCAGTATGGTTCTCTCCTACTGGGTTCGCAAACTACAGAGTAGGCAGGACAGCGGCACAGAGCAAACAGTAGGGCACAATGTTTGAACTCTAGAAGTATTGTAGTCCTGACCAGCTCTTTTTAACAACTGGCTTTTTAGATGTACGGTGTTGAGTGAGAAAGCCTATCTGTGATCAGTACTCATACGTTAAAAACAAGAGTCCAGTCCACCTGTTTCGCTGTGTCCCACAGACCCGAACACAGCACATGGCTTTCCTCCAGAACATGCAATCGCCAACGCGATCCTATGCAAAGGGCATGCTGACCAGTATGAAAGTTGCTTTGAGCTTTCCGCGTGAGTCAAGAAAGAAAAGAGGGAGGTAACCGCTACTTTAGCAGGTGTGTGTAAATCAAGCATCACAAAACTGAGTGTGTAAAAACACATGGGTAATCGCAGCTAAACATGCACGTGCTAAGGCTATGAATACACTGGGAAAATGCATTATGTTAAAAAACATGTTATAATTAATATGGTGTTAAACATGACTTGGTACCTATTGTAGACAGGGAGAAGTTGTATTTAAAAGTCTGTTGGCTGGTCATGGCTAACCCTAGAAGACGTGTAGGGTTAACTTTGACCAGCTAACAGCTTTTCAGCATGACTGTCCTTGCCCACACTACAGGGAAAATCATGTTACTTAAAACAAGTTAGTTATCTCATTTTCAAATATGATGCATTTTCCTTGTGTAAACAAGGCCTCTAAATCACTTTGAATGACAGGGCAATGGCAAACAGGAGCCTTCTCATTTGATCCTTTTGTCCGAGTATTTAGGGCTTGTCTACACAGCAAGTTACTGCGTAGCTAGTCAGGGTGTGAATCTACAGTGTGCCAGCTTGCCGTGCAGTAACGCCACACTCTGAGACTTTCACTACACTGTAGCAGTGTCCACAATGGATATTATTGCGCAGCTGGCTGCTGCACCGTAGAGTCACACCCTGACTTGCCACGCAGTAACTTGCCATGTAGATGAGCCAGTAGCGTAGCTAGGGGGGTTCAGGTGAAGCAGCCGCTTCCCTGACCACATTCCCCAAAAGTGGCGCCTTTTTAATTTTCGTACTTACTCGGCGCCACTTCTGGGTCCTTCCGCTTCCAGGCCTCACTCAGCGCCGCTTCCGGGTCCTTCCGCTGTCTCCTCCCTCTTGCTACTCACTTCATCAACAACAAAAGAAGTCTCTTCCCCGACTGGAACTCGTCCATCTTTCCTCTGGCTCGGACCACAGCCGCTCACGCCACCAGCCTGTTGTGAACGCCCCGTCCCCGTCCCCTGATAATGGCGGAGGAGTTATCAGGGGACGGGGACGGGGACGGGGCGTTCACTACAGGCTGCCGGTGTGAGCGGCTGCAGTCCGAGCCGGACGAAAGATGGACGAGTTCCAGTCGGGGGAGGAGACTTCTTTTGTTGTTGATGAAGTGAGTAGCAACAGCAGCGGTGCACTGACCCCCCGCCCACCTGAGCACCCCCCCTCCTCCTCGGCTGCTTCCGGGTTTTTCTTTTCTTTTTTGCACGGGCTGGCCTGCTGGCTCCCATCTCCCGGCGCTCCGGGCGGCCGGCGGAACGGGGCTGTGGGCTGGCTCCCACCGCTCCGGGCGGCTGCAAACGGGGCCACGGGCTGGCCTGCTGGCTCCCAGCGCTCCGGGCGGCCGGCGGAACGGGGCCGCGGGCTCCCGGTGCTCCAGCCGGCACAGTGGGGCCATGGGCTCCCAGCGCTCCGGCCAGGACTCTGGCCCTGAGAGCGTGGCCGGGGGTCTCAGTGCCCCGGACAGCGCTCCGGATGGGGAAGCGGGACGGCCCTGTGCATGCGCCCCTCCATCTTTCAGCGGCATTTCGGCGCTCCTCCTCGGCTGCAACCCTGGCTACGCCACTGAGATAAGCCCTCCTCAGTTAAGGCTTTATCGAAAGCTCTTTGAAGTTAATGGAAAGACACTCATTGACTTTAATGGGCTTTGGATCGGGCCCCTTTTCTCTTTTCCCCCATACATCTTAAAGCACTTGACAGAGGAAGGTCAATATCAACATCTCCTGTTTACAGATGGGGAAACAGGGACACAGAGAGGTGAAATGACTTGCTAAATATCACACAGCAGGTTACTGGCAGAGCCAGGAACAAAACTCAAGTCTCCTGATTCCCAGTCCAGTGTCCTGTCTATCGGACAACAGAGATTTTTACTCCTTTTAATTTTAGAGGGAAAGGAGCTTAAGAATGATCAGTGAAACCAACCAACTTGTCTACATCAGACAAGCCTGGGCTTACACCTGTAGCAGCTAAAGAACCACAGAAGCTGCATATCCAGCGTGTGTCTGTGTTTTGTATGAAAAAGGCAAATTTAAGTACATAAATAAAAAAAAGTGAAGTGTTTTGTCACTGCTATCTTCAAAAGCTGTGATAGGTACTTCCTGCCACTGGCCTTTTCTGACACTCACCAGTTCCCTCAAAGGGGAACTATTCACTTAAAAGACATTTCCTTTACTTATCTGCCTCTAAAGAAAGAAAGCTATTAGTGGCCAGAAATCACTCAAGCTGTTTTACTGAGTGCTTCTGCTGTGGATGTCAATGCTCGGCTTTTTGTCTAACGTGTCCTCAACTGTAAGCCTTGTCTGAGCTAGAGAAATTTGGCATGCTAACCAGCACTTGTCCCCCTAGCACGCCTATAACACAATTCAAAAATGCTCCCAATGGTACACAGGCGCTCAGGCCACTGTTTGGATTAGACTTGCTCAAGGATGACACACAACTCTGTCTGTTGTTTATAACCTAGGATAACCCAACAGACACTCAGTTGTCCCAGTGTCTGGCCAAGATTAGCACGTGGATATGAGGAAGAACTGGCTGAAGCTGAGTCTCAGCAAAACAGAGGTTATATGCTTATGGGCAGAGGGAAATGCTCCAAGGAGCAGTCGGGGCCTCTCTGATTGAGGACGCATGCTCACAGATCATCAAGAGAGTCTGCAGTTTGGAAGCTCTTGTGGACTCCTCACTGATGCTGTGCTCTCATACACAACATCTGTGAGAAATGCTTTCTACCATCTGTGACTGGCCAGGAGTCTGCATTGCATCCGTGGTGATAATAACCTGGCCTTAGCAATAAATGCCTTCTTTACTTCCCATCTGGATTTTGGCAATACAATCCATTTGAGCTTTGAATGTCAGCCCCATGAGAATTGCAGCTGATGAAGAATGCAACAGCTCACCTTGCCAGCCACAGTAGTTACTGAGAGCACACATCCCTGGTGCTATGCTCTACTCCACTGGCTCCACAGAACACTTCTTAAGTTTAAGGCCTTGGCCCTTATTTTTAAAGAGCTAAATGGCTTGGGCCTATGTTACCAAAAAGACCACCTAACCTCCAGGACCATGACTATTTTCAACAGTTCCACTCAGGAACAATGCAACTGGCTACCACAAAGGTGAAGCTTACCTGCTCAGGAGATAGTTCCTACAAAAGTGTGTTCCACAATCTGGCAGCCCTAAGAACTATCACAAACCTTACTACATTCCAGTCCAAATGCAAAGCACGTATCTTAGACCTTGCCTTCCCTAGAACAAGGCATGTCATATTAGCTTACTCAAAAAACAACGCAAAACTAAGGAATCTCCTCTTTCCCTCCCATCCCGGAAACATACACACACCAAAACACACCATTTTCTTCTGAGGTTGTGGGAAGGAATGGGGCACTATTTTTACAGGTAAGCAGCTTCCAGCAACTGTGACACCTACACTGTGGGATGGTAACGGGAGGATTATTTATGTTGTTAGAGCTATTATGTCAGCAATTCCCATCCACTCTGGCATTGCACTGAAGGAGACAGGCAGATTGGAAGACCGTAATGTGGTATTATTCTCTTCAGGTTCTTATGTTGCATACCCATCACTGTGGTATCTGAGTGCATTCCAAAATCAAACAGAAAATGTTAGAAAAAGAGGAAATGCTGAGTTAAGGCAACACTTTCCACACAAGAAAACCATGCTGCCTTAACTTGGTCCCTGCAGGGATGCCAAACATTGTAATTCAGAACATTCTCCTGGATCCAATGCTTGCGCAGCTAGTCCAAGACCCAGGAGAGTGGAAGTGACTTCAAGCCACCATTGCAATCCCACCCCACCAACTTCTGGCTTGCACTGTGTTCAAGAGCCATGGCAAATCTTTTGGCAAACTGGGACAGAATATAAGATGTATAGCAACGCACAGAACCAATTCATCTGGTTTCAGATTTTGTTGCAAATGTTCCAGACAGCTCTGGTCAGGGCTGAAGAGAACTGACAGAGCTCCATGGAGATGTCAGCTGAGCACCTGCCTACACAATGTCGAGTGCTCATTACATGGTTCTGCTGACTCTTTTATGAGTACTAAAATTTCCATATTAAGACATGGCTTTTAAAATTGCAAACCCCTTTCTAAGTGATGTGTAACTTAATAATAATAGGTTCACTTCAAATTCCAAAGCGTACTCAGGGCTAGAATTTTTTTTTAAGTGACTAAATAGGTTTGGCCAGTTTTCATTAGAGGAGATCAAAAATAATCCCCACGTTCTCTGATGAGCAGTAAAGAAGCATTTGAATATGCTGTAATAACTTTCAAAAGCAGGTGGCTACCTTATCTAGTGTTAAATATTCAGATGTGAAATATGAGTCTGGTTCCATTTTCGTGCATGCCCCAAATGGCTTCCACATATGCATAGCTGCCTGTTAGCACAATAAATAATTTATTAGCTATACAGACAAAATTAGAATGAACATGCACTGAATACAAGATTTAAAAAGATCACTTTCCCTTGTAAGCACTTGTGGTATGTTCAGTGGTAACAGAGTCTCATTTTCCCTAATCTCAAGCGAATCTTGCAACATTAAAATGATTGCTTTCAATACTTTAACAAGCATATAGTATAACTTTTTTTAACCTTCACACATGAAAGAGAACTCTCTAGTTTTCATTTCATACTGAAGTCAGGAATTCTGGGGGTGGAAAACTAGCTTTCCAGTGCAAGATACTCACTTCACTCTGCAACATCACTTCAAATCCAGCCTAAAGTACAGCTGAATGTAGAGAGCTGAGAGCCTCTCAACATTTTGAAGACATACAAGTAGGTTCCATTGACTCAGGAACCACCCACTTTATAGTCTCAATTGGTCTTAACCTCTGCATTTATTGAACTGTACATGGTTCTTTTGGAATCAAATATATGCACTGGAGAAATGGGCTTTAGAGGTTCAACTATCCAGGGTCAACAAAGACGCAGTCTCTTGGCTTGGATCTATTTTAATCACCGTAATAATTTTTCATTTATACAACAAATAGGAGCGGACCAAACTCATTATTTTCATAATAACTTGGAAGACGTCAGTAGGGGAATAGGTCAGCCTAGCACTAAAGTAAATGTGTATAAACTCTCCAGTCATATATGCAAAAATATAACAGTAACAATAAAAGCAAATTAGTAAACCTTATGCATTCATTTTAGCCTAATGGAACAGCTTCTGCAACATTCTCTTGTGAAGTCTTCTTCTCTTGAGAGGTATGTACGGCATTTTACACTGATCTATGGCATTATTCTACATAGCTAATTAGAAACAACGATCACATATGTTGTGCATTGCTCAGCTTTCTAGATTTCTGATTTGCACCAGCACATATTAATTTTGTTGGAGAGACAACTAACTGTCAGATGATTGATGTGGAGAAGCCACCAAGGTAAATGGCCAAGATCCTATTCAAAGAGCACAATAACAATCTTTGCAAGCTAAATAGCTTGGGGATAATGGTGTATCTTATACTCCTGCACTTCTAGAGGTTAACCTCCTGGAAAGAGAATGTCTGCATACCACTAGCAGCAAAACGTTTATTAGAAAGAGAGGACCAAATTCAACCTGTCAGCAAGCACAACTCTATTTCTATTGTGCCCACTTGTTGAGTTTGGCCCACAAGGTAATCTAAATGTATTCCCATTCACCGGAAGAAGGCATTAAAAAAAGACCTAAATGTGTTAAATAAAAACTATACATCAGATTTCAGGGGAAATAGGTACGACCATTAACTTGCTACATGATATAAAATTAGGGCTGTCAAATGATTAAAAAAATTAATTGCAGTTAATCACACTGTTAAACAATATTGGAACAGATTTATTTCACTTATAACACAGAATACAAAGTGTACAGTGCTCACTTTATATTTATTTTTATTACAAATATTTGCACTGTAAAAAACAAAATAAATAGTATTTTTCAATTCACCTAATATAAGTACTGTAGTGCAATCCCTTTATCATGAAAGTTGAACTTACAAATGTAGAATTATGTACAAAAAATAACTGCATTCAAAAATAAAACAATGTAAAACTTTAGAGCCTACAAGTCCACTCAACCCTATTTCTTGTTCAGCCACTGGCTCAGACAAACAAGTTTTGTTTACATTTGCAGGAAATAATGCTGCCTGCTTCTTGTTCACAATGTCACCTGAAAGTGAGAACAGGCATTCGCATGGCACTGTTGTAGCCGGCGTCGCAAGATATTTACGTGCCAGATGCGCTAAAGATTCATATGTCCCTTAATGCTTCAACCACCATTCGAGAGGACATGCGTCCACACTGATGACGGGTTCTGCTTGATAACAATCCAAAGCAGTGCAGACCGACGCATGTTCATTTTCATTATCTGAGTCAGATGCCACCAGCAGAAGGTTGATTTTCTTTTTTGGTGGTTCGGGTTCTGTAGTTTCTGCATCAGAGTGTTGCTCTTTTAAGACTTCTGAAAGCATGCTCCACACCTCGTCCCTCTCAGATTTTGGAAGGCACTTCAGATTCTTAAACCTTGGGTCGAGTGCTGTAGTTATCTTTAGAAATCTCACATTGGTACCTTCTTTGCGTTTTGTCACATCTGCAGTGAAAGTGTTCTTAAAATGAACAACATGTGATGAGTCATCATCCAAGACTACTATAACATGAAATATATGGCAGAATGCGGGTAAAATAGAGCCAGAGACATACAATTCTCCCCCAAGGAGTTCAGTCACAAATTTAATTAACGCATTATTTTTTTAACAAGTGTCATCAGCATGGAAGCATGTCCTCTGCAATGGTGGCCGATGGCACGTCGATACCTTGCCATGCAGACTACAAAAGTGCCATGCGAACGCATGTTCTCACTTTCTGGTGACATTATAAATAAGTAGTGGGCAGCAATATCTCCCGTAAATGTAAGCAAACTTGTTTGTCTTAGCGATTGGCTGAACGAGAAGTAGGACTGAGTGGACTTGTAGACGCTAAAGTTTTACACTGTTTTGTTTTTGAGTACAGTTATGTAACAAAAATAATCTACATTTGTAAATTGCACTTTCACGATAAAGAGATTGCACTACAGTATTTGTATGAGGTGAATTGAAAAAAACTATTTATTTTGTTTACCATTTTTACAGTGCAAATATTTGTAATAAAAAATAATATAAAGTGAGCACTGTATTCTGTGTTGTAATTGAAATCAATAGATTTGAAAAGATTGAAAAACATCCAAAATATTTAATAAATTTCAATTGGTATTCTATTGTTTAACAGTGCGATTAAAACTGCGATTAAGCATGATCAATTTTTTTAATCGCAATTAATTTTTTTGAGTTAATCACGAGTTAACTGCAATTAATCGACAGCCCTATGTAAAATCTTACTGCCATTGTTGGCAAAGCTTGTTAGAGTGGGCATCATTAAAATTAACACTTGCCACAATGATTGCCAGGCTATGGTATTTATATTATATTTATTGCAATTATGCCTGGTGATTGGAGCAATGAATCTTCAGTTTTAAATGCCACCCCTCTACCACTTACAATATTCATCACCCAGAGATTGTATTGAGTCTCCAGTAGATTGTCAGAACACACACAATTCCTCTGATCATTCTGCTAACTCTCTCCTCAGCAACTTCCCTGGCCAAATCTCATTTTCTTTCTGTGGCAGGAAAATATGGTAAAAGGAGTACCAGGACGGTACAACAAGGTCCAACATTGGCCCCAGTTCTCAGGTGCAGCCTGTCATGATAGACAAAACCACAGTCCTCCTTAAACAAAAGGCATCTATTAATGAAAACAGTTACAGACACAAAGTTGTACACAGCTTGAGTTTTCGCTTTGCCTTTCTAGTTTACCAGGCACCACACCCTTTCTGCAACTCTAAACAGCACACAGAGACATCTAGTGGCTCAATAACATTCTGCAAATAAACATATCATTACACCACTAAGCTGCTCCATTTTCTTTGAATCACAGAACACACAAAATTAAAATGTTTAACAGTTAAGAGAAACACTTCTGACAATTTCTGTACATTAAATACAACCAATATCTTGTGTTCCTTTCCAGTATTTTCACTTCACTTACCCCAGTTATGAAAAAACAAGCAGCAACTTATTTATTTTTGAATTCTACTCTGAAGAGAGATTTTATTATCCTGGAAACAAGATCCTAGCCTGAAAAAAAAAAAGTTACCTCCCGAGAAGATTTTTTTCTCTAATACTTAACAACCACAGTTCTCAGCTCCTTAAACTGACATTCACAATTTTGTTAACTATAATTTGTTCTGGTTCAAATAAGACACAATGCAAAATTCAAGTATACTAGCAACTCAGAATTCTCTATCTTTTCCTTTCATGTCAATAAATACTCCTGTGGCTAAGGCACTGGTAAGTAAACCAATAATTCTGACCTGCTGCATGTCTAACATTTCTTCTTTAATAACTCCAAGAGCATGGCAGGCTCTTCCTATTAACTACATTACATCATCATTATCAAAGACGAAAGGAAATTAATTTTGTTTTCCAAGGACTTGGCAATAAGTCTGTTCTTTACTTCATCAGACATCTGCTGTTTTTCTACGTATGTCATTTGTGAAGCAGAGTTTTCCTTATGACTTTATTCTCATAACAGTTTATCATGCAACACTGTTTACCAGGGAAATAAAGTGCAGCAGGATTTCTCATTCGCCCTATAAAAGTGTAAAGCTAACTTAAAGCCAATATTATCATCTATATTTCACTTTCAAATAGTTTTCTGGTTTTAAAAAAAAAATCTCACCAAAGACTGTCAAGCAAAAATAACCTCTCATGGTCTTTGCCTGAAATTTATTACCAGTGCTCCAGTACTTTGTTTTAACAGATGGGACTTTATCAGCAGATTATGTGGGCAGTCCACCAACTTCCCTCAGGAATGGAGGAGTGCTTGTATTTACTTGGGCTCTTATCTATGCACTTAAAGCCATATTCAAACCACAAAACTCTAGGGATTTTATTTTCATTTATTGATACAAAGGCTAAAATACAGAGAATATTCTGTTCTGAAACACACTGGATCCCTATCATTAGTCTCCCTCAGATGTGTGTGATAGATATATGTCATATATTTCAAATCACTGACTTTTTTTTTTTTTTTTTAAGGTTGAATGCACTTTGCAGCTTGGTTTCATGTTCACCGTGTAATTATACTGCCTAAAAAAGGGGCCATTTAAAATACTTTTCAAAATATTTATTTTGCTGAATAATTCGTTGTGGCTTTGTTTGGGCTTTCCCCTACCTAACTGCAATTTAATCTGACCACCAAATAGCATTCCAAAAGAAAGTGAGTCTTGCCATTGGCAAATATTTCTCACTGCAGTACCTGGAATATTAGGAATCTGGGGAGGTTAGTGCATGCACCTAAAGCATAATGGCGCTGACTATGTGCCCTACTGTGGCCCCTTTACGCCATTCTGGTTGCATAGAGGGACCCTAAAGGGGACAGAACAGTCCCTATGGAATTTTACTGGCATAGGAGGTTCCCCAATGAACGTAGAAGTGATGCAAGTCACCCTACATCCCTTTCCTGTCCAGCCTCCAGCAGAGTGGCCTGCAGGGGACAGTCACACAAGAGCGAAGAGCGAAGGCAGGGTGGCAGGACTGTGCTCTGGCTATTTTGGGATGGAGCAGCCCATAAGCAGCCATGCAAGGCTGCCAAAACTTACAGCAGCCACTTGGGACTGCTCTAAGTTGCACCAGGGCAAGGCAGGCAAGGCAGAAGTTGGAGAGAACAAAGATACTATAAAACTACATTTGCCCACCCCTTCCCTGGGTTGTACCAGCTGTGCCGCGCAACCTGCAAAGTGTAGTGAAAAAAAGCAAATCAGGCCTAAGGTCCGCAGTTCAATGTCAAAGTGCATAGGAAGCAGGAGAAGGAGAAAACACAATACAAGCAATATATCTAGGCGGGAAAAATAAATGACAATAAGCACAGAGAAGCACTGTTAAGTGCATGAAGTTTATGTCTCCAATACAAGGCTTGATATTTCAGTCTTCTAATCAGATCTAAATACATCAGACTTTATTTCTGAAGTGCATTACACTATCTTACAATACACTTATGTTTCACATTAATCGGGAGAGTATGCATCCGTTATCAAGCACGACTCAATTCAGCATTGAAGTTTGAAGGTTATGCCCACTGTACATCTACTTTACAGTTTTCTAAATGAAATATTCTGTAATTCAAAAGGTTGAAAAACATGGAAAATGTTGGATCATTTACATAAAATGGCAAGGAAAATTACAATAGAAAGCCATGTAAAGCATGCAAAAGTCAGTTTTCATGGACAGGTACAGAGGGGACAAATGGCCATGGCCCTCCCACTTTTTGAAAGGGGGCCTGGCCTGTCCACTTTTCCCCTGCGGCCTGGCCCCGGACTCTCCTCTTCCCCACAAGGTCCTGCCCCCCAACCAGGCCAGAAGCTCGAACACAGCCCCAGTAAGAGCAGTCCAGGAAGCTCAGGCAGCTGTGGGTAGCCAGGGGACATGGGAGCAGGAACATGGGCCAGGGGCTGCTCTCGGCCCCACCCTACCCTGGGGAGGTGGAGGGGCCCAGGCTCCCTGGCCAGGCTCCAGCTTATGGCTTGGCCGGGGGGCAAGGTCTTGGTGGGACAAGGAGGGGCAGGAGCAGCACTTTTAGGAAGGATCCATTGCCGGTGTTTCAGAGTTACACCTCCATTCCCGAGGTGTGCGTAACTCTGAGGTTCTACTGTAATAATTTATGGGCATTCCTGATCCATCCAAACATGGATGCTGAAATTTAGAGGTAGCAGGAGGTACCTAAATGGGTCAGATATCTATGAGAACTGCTAAAAGGCCCAACTCTGCTGCCATTAAAGTCAATGTTAAGTCTCTGACTTCAGTGGAAGTTAGATTGGTAAGGGCCAGATACAAAGCCCCCTGAAGTCAATGGGAGTCTTTCTATTAAATGAATGGAGATATCCTATCTCCTAGAACTCAAAGGGACCTTAAAAGGTCATGAAGTTCAGCCCCCTGCCTTCACTAGCAGGACCAAGTACTAATTTTGCCCCAGATCCTCAAGTGGCCCCCTCAAGGATTGAACTTACAACCCTGGGTTTAGCAGGCCAATGCTCAAACCACTGAGCTATCCCTCCCCCTGACTTCAATGGGCTTTGGATCAGGTCCACAGGTCCAGATGCTGATATCCTTATTCACAGAGCTCCTTGACTTCAGTGGAACTCCTCACAATGTAGAGTACTATTTAACATAAGTGTATCAGAGTCTGGCCCTAAGTGAATAATTAAGCAATTATACTCTCAGTAGAAAAGCTTGCAAATCTACTCTCTGTGAAGGTAAGAGAATTTATAAAGCAACATTATCAAAGGCTGCAATGGGCCTATACAACACAATTCAGATCTGTGTTTTACAGCTCAGATGTTCTTGGACCCAATACTTTGGTATGATAGAATACGAGTTGTTTGCTAAGGATAGAAAATTGTTTGGGGGATAAAAACTATTATTTTCCCTAAGAGCAGTAACTCATTGCCAAGACTGAAACTGCTGTAGGAACAGTTAAATAAACTCAAAAGCTGAGCTAGTTTAGCTGAATATTAAATTCAAGTTCTGAGATATAAGCTATGAAATGTGGATCTGGGTTTAGAATCCAAGCCCCCTTCTCACCAGAGTTCAGGCATGTGCTTGGATATGAGGGCTTTTACTTTGGGGGCACCTTGACAGAATATCAGGTTTTCAAAGAGACCTTTAATATTCAGATGTGACAGCTAAAAAATCCTGGTTACAACCCTCTAATGAACTATTTGATTTGGGGGGAAAAGTTGAGCTATAAAACTGAAAGCAACGAATCTCAACTTGGGAGTGTCCCAGCTGCAGAAAACTCTTAATTTTAAGATGCTTTGATTGATCCCCAATCTCTTCAAATTACACTCCAATAAAGACTCTGTGCCCTTCAGAAATCAGGCTATGCTTCAATTACTTCATCTGCGTATAAATTTCATAGTTATTTGAAACATATGCAAAATGCAGATGCCAATGTACTCTAAAATTGATTAAATATCTACCTCATTAAAGTATAAAATCTGCAGCACGAGAGGCCCTGGTAGAGGGCTCACTTTGCATTAAGAACGTTAAATCTTGCCAATGAAATACCGTTCTGGATTGACCCAGTTTAGTCATGCAACATCTGCATTATAGCAGCCAGCCTCTAGCACCAGCACCACTCTAGTTAAAGGTCTGACCATGTTTCTACTGGAAAAGTACATACAATTCACTCCTGGGCCCAAAGCCTGCTAACCTAACTCACTTGGGCTACTCATATCAGTAAAACAAGCAGGACTTTGCCTCAGGGGAAGAGTTGGATTAAAAAACACACATCCCCTGAGCCAGTATTTTTTTAAAACCAAATTTGGATCATGACACTTCAGAACTTTTTCTTAATTAAAAAATGACTTCCATAGAAATGTGAAACTTGACATGCCACTAGTCCATTCATGGGACTATTTCCTTTCTGACAATTATTCTGAGTATTTAACCCTGAGGTTTGGAGTCTTGAGCAGTTTCCCATGAGGCTTTGTAGTCTGTTGGCTGACTGTCTGTGCACTGTGAGGCATAGATCATACACAGTATTATTACATTTTCTGCCATTGCCACAATGTAACAGGACAAGTTGTAGACTGGAAGTTGGTTTCATAACTTTGGTCCATAACTTTTACATTTTACAATTAAAAAACAAAAGCAAGTGAATGCAAAGCAACTGCGTTAAAATCACTTTCAAGATTTTATATAAGTCCCCAAAGCAGGCAGGGGCGGCTCTAGGCACCAGCAAAGCAAGCACGTGCTTGGGGCAGCCCATTTGCAGGGGCGGCAGGGATCCAGCATGGGAGCTGAGAACCAACAGGGGGCCCTGGGAGCTGTAGTTCCTTGGTTAGCTCCCTGCCTATAGAGCCAGCCCTGGAGCAGGGAAAGAACTACATTTCCCAGCATTCCCTTGGCCACTACCAACAGGAAAGAGGGGGAAGGAGTGAGGTAGCTGAGACCTCATGCTGCAGCCTGCTATGAATGGAGAGCTGCACTGTGAGTAGGGATTCCATATTTTAACATTCAAAAAATAGGACACTCCATGGGTAGGGTTACCATACGTCCGGATTTTCCCGGACATGTCCGGCTTTTTGGGATTCAAATCCCCGTCCGGGGGGAAATCCCAAAAAGCCGAAC
>NW_020664540.1:12805855-12828098 GCF_002925995.2 Terrapene triunguis | reverse complement strand
GGGGGGCAGCCAAAATTTTTTTTGCTTGGGGCGGCAAAAAACCTAGATCCGGGCCTGAAAGCAGGATAGGTTGGTCCACATTGCCCCTACTCAGATCAGTGTCTTAAAAGTACAGTTGAGCCCATCGGTTCTAATTCACTAAGGAACTTGAGCACATTTTTAACTTTAAGTATATGAGTAGTTCTCGTGAAATCAATGGGATTACTCATGTTTTTGTAGTTAGGTAAATGTTTAAATCCATTTAAACATGTGGCTAACTTTAAGCATGTACTTAAATCTCATTGACTTCAGTGGGATTAAATATGTGCTTAAAATTTAAGTACTGTATGTGCACAAGTATTTAGCTGGACAGAAGTGCTCTGCTGAAACAGGACCATAGTCTAATATTTAGGCCTAAACCAGCTCCGATTGAATTGACAATGGGACTTGTTACATTTATTGTAATGGGAGTTGTATCAGTTCCTTAAATACTAAATAATATTTAAGGAATTAATTTTAAACAACCTACAAAAGTAAACACTCTAAACTGCAGGCAAACCCATTTGGGCACTTGCACTTCCAACTTCCCGACCTATGTGTGCAAAACCCTTTTGAGTGTGCAAATGAGATGTCTGGCTGCTCAAATGGCTGCAGAGGCGAAATGCAAATGCACATTTTTGGAAGATAGTACTAAGTCTGTTTTCTAAAATGCTGCTGTGAACTATTTGTCAGGGATCTGAACTCTACAGAAAAGTCCCTCTAGGCTCCTTGGGGAAAAGATTAGGAATGCTTCACTGAGCTGAGGATGAAACACAAGCTTCGAAAGCACCATTCTTTATTATTTATTACATCCAAAAAAAACTATGTTAACAGATTATTAAGATTGCAAAGTCAAGCATTCAAAAAGTGAGGAAATGCCAAAATGCAGGCTGCCTCTGCAACCTTAATTTGGCCACCTTTTGCATACGCTTTATCATACGTCTTTAATTACATAGTCACATACTATTCTTTCCATAGGACCCCAACCTTGTGGATGGGGGGAAGTGGTAGATGTGGTATATCTTGACTTCAGTAAGGCTTTTGATACTGTCTCGCATGACTTCTCATAAACAAATCAGGGTAATACAACTTAGATAGAACTACTATAACGGGTGAGCAAAAGACGGCCTGCGGGCCGGATTCGGCACTAATATTTCTATCCGGCCCGCCATGACTTCCGGCAACTGAGGCAGCTGCAAGGTGCCCGCAGAAAGAGTGGGGCCTGGGCAGAAGGGGCGGGGGCTGGGGCTAGCCTCCCCCAGCCAGCCCTTCAGCACTGCCCGACCTGCACCTCCCGGGACTCCAGCGGCAATTTATAGGGCCCGGGGTTCCAGCCACCACCGCTGCCAATACTGCGGTAGCGGTGGTGGTGGCTGGGAGCCCCGGGCCCTTTTAAATCACCGGGCCCCGGGGAAGCTGCCCCTTTTGCCCCTTCCCCCGTCAGCGGCCCACAAATTTTGAGCTCACAGAAGAACTGGCATCTATGCAGTCAATGAAAAATACGACTACTGAAAAGATCTACTGGAGGCAGTAAATAACAGCATCTCAAAATTGGTATTGGAGTGGAAGAAATTGGCAAGTGTGACCACTGATGGAAGCCCTAATCTGACAGGCAAAAATGTTGGATTGTTGAAAAGAATACAAGACCAAGTGACAGAAACAAACGCAGAGCAGAAAATAATTTTTCTACATTGCATTATTCACCACGAGGTCCTCTGCAAAAGTGTTCTGAAATTTAGCAATGTCGTGAATACGGTTACAAAACTGGTCAACTTTATTAGAGCAAGAGCATTAAACCACAGGCAATTTGTCTCTCTGCTGGAGGAGTCGGAGTCAGAGCTCGGGGATGTTCAGTACCATAAAAATGTTAGATGGCTTAGTTTGGGGAAAGTTCTGAAAAGCGTGTGGTGTCTGAGAGCAGAGATTAATTTGTTTTTGAAAATGAAAAGAAAAGATGTGGATTTCCCTCAGTTGAACAATGTGAACTGGCTCTCTGATTTCGCATTTGCCATTGATGTTACTGGTCACATGAACAAACTGAATTCCCTTGTCAAGTCTTTCATTACAAAGTTGTTCCTTTTTGCCCATCAGATTGGAAACAAGCAGTTCACACACTTCCCCACTTTGCAACAGATTACAATATCTGACCAAAACCTGGAAAGATACACGTTGTTACTGCTCGCTTTGCATGCTGCATTTTCTCGCTGCTTTGAGGATTTTAGAATGATAGAAAATGACATGGCTTTTCACATGTGATGCAGACAACGCTCCAAGTGACCTCCAACTTGAGCTTATTGACTTGCAACGTGATGCATTGCTTGTAGAGCAATTCAAATCAGCGCCACTTCCGAGGTTTTACGCATCTCCCGGGAACTGCGGAGGTGAAAGGAGCAGAACTTGGGGCCACCGGGTGGCCCCATGGCAGCAGCAGCTCCTCCCGTCCGGATGCAGTACCACCCCCAGCCCTGTCCTCTAGCGGGGCTGGCTGCCGTACAGACAGAGGAGACCCTGCGTGGATGGGATGGGGCGGTACATGTTCTGCTTCTCCAGTGCAGCGGGAGGAGAACAGAGCCCTTCCCCCCCCCCGCTCCCCAGGTAAGGGGAGTGGATCATGGGGGCCACGGGCTGAGGACAGGGAGAAGTCATGTGGACGGTCACGTGAGGCAATCACGTGCCCCCTGTTCTGCGCCCCCCCCCCATACCGGGAAGAAATGGATTCCACTTGCACCACTGGGCTTAAGTGAGTGTCTACAGTTTTACTCATGTACATTGTTCAGCTAGAATGTTTGTTTATATCTGTTTCTTCTAAACTGGGAATCATTTAGATTCTTAATTTAAAGGACACAACGTGCTCTGCGTGGAATTATCGTCATGTTTAAAGAATTAGCTGCTTTAGTACAGAACAAAAATAGTGTATTGATTTTACATTCACTGAGCCAGATTGCAGTACCCTTGCTCATATTACTTTGCAAATGTAGACCCAGTGAAATCAATGGGACAACTCCTGTAGTAAGGTGCTATTCCATATCAGGGTATCCAGCCCGTTATTGTTTATTGTTTCTGTTAGGGCAGCATCCACAATGTGACAGTTTCTGACCCAGATTTATACTACAATTCTAAGAACCCAATCCTGCAAGTGACAGTGCAGGTAAGGAGCCTGTCCCCCTAGTCACTTGAAGGCACAAGGCCCAAGAAGACAAGCAACAGATGAAGGGTGGAGGAGAGGTCAAAGGGCTAGAACAGTAGTTCTCAAACTTTTGTACTGGTGACCCCTTTCACATAGCAAGCCTCTGAGTGCGATCCCCCTCTTATAAATTAAAACCACTTTTTAATATATTTAACACCAGTATAAATGCTGGAGGCAAAGCGGGGTTTGGGGTGGAGGCTGACAGCTTGCGACCCCCCATGTAATAACCTTGCATACAGTATTCAAGGTGTGAGCGTACCTTGGACATGTATAGTGGCATTATGATATTTTTGTCTTATTTTCTATCCCTTTCCTAATGCTCCCTAACATTCTGTTTGCTTTTTTGACTGCTGCTACACGTTGAACAAATGTTTTCATATAGCTATCCACGGAGTATAGCTACCTTAGACCCCATCATTTTGTATGTAGAGCTGGGATTACATTTTCCAATGTGCATTACTTTGCATTTGTCAACATTGAATGTCATCTGCGGTTTTGTTGCCCAGCCACCCAGATTTTTGAGATCCCCTTGTAACTCTTCACAGTCATCTTTGGACTTCACTATCTTGAGTTATTTTGTATGGTATACAAACTTTTCCACCTCACTGTTTACGCTTTTTCCAGATCATTTATAAATATGTTGAACAGCGGTGGTCCCAGTACAGATCCTTGGGGGAGCCCTTCCGGTACTATTAACTTCACTCTACTGTGAAAACTGACCATTTATTCCTTCCCTTTGTTTCCTGTCTTTTAACCAGTTACTGATCCATGAGAAGACCTTCCCTCTTATCCCAGGACTGTTTGCTTTGTTTCAAACAGGGGCGGCTCTAGCTTTTTTGCCACCCCAAGCACGGCAGGCAGGCTGCCTTTGGCGGCATGCCTGCGGGAGGTCCCCGGTCCCGCAGATTCGGCGGCATGCCTGCAGGAGGCCCGCCAGTCCTGCGGCTCCGGCACGCATGCCGCCGAAGGCAGCCTGACTGCTGCCCTCACAGGGACTGGCAGGGCGCCCCCCACGGCTTGCTGCCCCAGGCACGCGCTTGGAGCGCTGGTGCCTGGAGCCGCCGCTGGTTTCAGAGTCTTTGGTCAGAGACCTTGTCAAAAGCTTTCTGAAAGTCCAAGTAGACTATATCCACTGGAACACCCTTGTCCACAGGCTTGTTGATACCCCCAAAGATTTCTAATAGATTGGCGAGGCATGATTTTCCTTTACAAAACCCCATGTTTATTCTTCCCAAACACACCGTGTTCATCTATGTTTCTGATAATTCTGGTCATCACTATAATTTCAAACCAATTTGCCTGGTACTGAAGTTAGGTATACTGGCCCATAATTGCCAGGATCACCTTGGAGCCGTTTTTAAAAATCAGTGTTACATTAGCTATCCTCCAGTCATCTGGTAAAGAGGCTGATTTAAGCAATAGGTTACATATCAGAGTTAGTAGTTCTGCAATTTCATATTTGAGTCCCTTCAGAAATCTTGGGTGAATACCATCTAGTCCTGGTGACTTATTATTGTTTAATTTATCAATTTGTTCTAAAACCTCCTCTATTTATACCACAGTTTAGGATAGTTCCTCAGATGTGTCACTTAAAAAGAATGGCTCAGGCTTGGGAGTCTCCCTCAAATCCTCTGCAGTGAAGACCAATCAAATAATTCATTTAGCTTCTCTGAAATGGCCTTATCTTTCTTGAGTGTTCCTTTAGCGCTTCGATTTTCCAGTGACTCCACTGATTGTTTGGCAGCCTTCCTGCTTCTGATGTAGTTAAAAATATTTTTGCTCTTAGTTTTTGTCTCTTTTGCTAGTTGCCCTTCAAATTCTTTTTTGGCCTGCCTAATTATATTTCTACACTTAACTTGCCAGAGTTTATGCTCCTTTCTATGTTCCTCAGTAGGATCTGACTTTGCATTTTTAAAGCTTGCCTTTTTTATTCTAACCATCTCTTTTACTCTGTTGGCTAACCATGGAGGAAATTTTTTGGTCCTCTTCCTGTTTTTGTTTGTTTGTTTTTGTTTGTTTTTATTTGGGGTATACTTTTACTTTGAGAAATTGGAGAGTTTCTCTGGGGGAACTGCTGCACACAACAACACGGTGTTCCCAACCCCTGCCACCAGGGCACATCTCCAAATTCCCACACTCACAACACATTCCCTTATGAAGGCGTGTCTCCAAATCACAATCTTTCATAAACATCTCTCTACCTCTTCCCTCTTAAAGAAAAATGAATTAACTCTTTATATATATATATATATATATAATAGTTAACCACTATCTAATAACACATACATTAAATTCTCAACCCATCTAGTACATTTCTATAAACCCAATGTGTCAACTACCTAGAAAGGATAGGTTACCATCTTTACCACTCACTTTCCTCAAATACCCCTTCTCCAGGCAGGTTAGCAAGTCTTTGAGTCTTTCAGTATGTTTAATTTCCCACTCTGATCTCCTCAGTATCAGCTTTTCATTGGAGTCTGAGTTGTTCTCTTGTTCCTTGACAGTTTCTCCCTAAAGGATGGGAAGTGCCAGAGTCCACACAAACTGACAAAGTATTGGAACTTTCTGGGATTATTCATAGATCCCTTCGATTGCATCGAAATGTGTCCCCCTGGTCTGTCTGGACTACATAAGACCTTGGATGCAGCTGTTCTTTAACCCCTTTGGTCCCAAGTATTAGAGGGGTGATTCTTCAGGCACACACTATCACCTGAGTTAAGACATGGAAGATCACAGGCCCTTTGGTAAATTAGATCCGATCCTTCTTCTCATTAACAGCTGATCTGGAGAAAAGCCATTCTCCAGAGGTATACTTTGGTAAACTAATAAAGCTTTATACAAATCACCCCTACTGTGAAAATCTTTTTCATAGGGTTCTTTACTGTCCATATAGACCTTTCCACAAGTCCATTTATTTGATTGGGGGTAATTTGGATTTTATGTTTTGTGATGAAAATCCCAATCTATAGCAAATAGAGGGCAGGGAGGGGTAGCTCAGTGGTTTGAGCATTGGCCTGCTAAACTCAGGGTTGTGAGCTCAATCCTTGAGGGGGCCACTTAGGGATCTGGGGCAAAATCAGTACTTGGTCCTGCTAGTGAAGGTAGGGGGCTGGACTCGATGACCTTTCAGGGTCCCTTCCAGCTCTATGAGATAGGTATGTCTCCATATATAAATTGCCTAAAATCTGCTCTGGAAAATTGTGTCCCATTATCACTAAAGACTTCATCTGAAATTCCATGTCTAGAGAAAATTCCCATTATGCCAGTTATCACTGACTTACTATTAGTACTGTGCAATGTGCACATTTCTGGATACAGAGAATAATAATCTGTGACTATTAAATAATCCTTTGATTGTCAGGTAAACAAGTCAGTGCCAACCTTTTCATAAGGCCTTTGTGGAACTGGATGAGGTCTCGGTGGCTCTGCTTGTTGGCATGGCTTGTATTTCAAGCAGGAAAAGCAATTTCCTACAACATTAGTGATTTTGTGATTGATCCGTGGCCAATACAGCCCCTTTCATGCTCATTGTTTGCATGTCTCAATTCCTAAATGACCCTTGTGGATCTTCCATAGCATTTCTTTTCAGAAGCTCATTGGAATTACAATCTTACTGCCCAGGAATATCACCCCATCTATCATAGTAAGTTCATGTCTGCAGTTCCAATAGTCTCTTATACTTGGACAGCAACTGCTTATTTCTTCAAGCCACCCTTTAATTATCACTTCTTTAAGGATTCCCAGCGTTTCATCTTTCCCTGTTTCCTCTCTTATTTGTTGCAGTTTCCTGTTAGTGATGGAAGCCACTGCAACTCCAAGACTGCAATAGTTCACTGCTACTCTGCAGTTTGGGAGGTAGGGGGAGGATTCCTGCCCCTAGGCCTCAGTGGGATATCTATGAGCACAGCCCATGTACCCAGTGTATGCACCACGTTGAGGATTTGTCCCATAGGAAATGGGAGATAGGGGGAAAGTTTTTTCATGCTGATTCTCCTTCTGATGTCTTCAAATCCTGTCTGTGTCAATGCACAATCTTGGGAGAATGGGTTCATATGGGAGGATATATTCAAAATCTTCAAATGCCAAGAGGAGAATAAACCATCCAAACCAGAATTCCAGATACAAAGCTCTCAATTTGGGGAACTTCACATTTTTTGGCTTAGGCACTTCTATAACATAGATCTTTGTGCTGGCCTTCTGCATGGGGTGAATTTCACCCTGAATGGCCATATAAGTACCACCCTCCACTTCAGAGGTGCCTGCCTTTCAGTGGAAATGTAAGAGCAAAGACTAGTTAAAAAGCCCTTTGTAATCTTTGAGATGAAGGATGCCATATAACTGCAAAATTATTAATTATCATTATTGTGCCAATAGTGGGATAGAGGATTCTTGAACAAACCATGAAGACAAGTTGTTGCCCCAAGCATTTTACATTCTCAATAGATGGATGCATAGAAGAGAGAAAGGGATGGAAAGTGACAAAGGCAGATAGCTGAGCAATGATCAGTGATTTTAAGCATGCATCTTGTTAGTTCCACAATTCTATAACATGTATTTTTAAATTAACTAAACACACAAAATAAAAAAATACATACATTAATGCTCTTTGTGGGGAGGACTAGAGTTCAGAGGCCTAGAGATAAAGGCAGATGCTGTTAACCACACACATAAATCACTAAATATTATAACACAGATTAACGTTTTTTCCCCCTTAAGTGGACTCCATGGCTCCAATTAATTTGTTTTTAGTTTATAAATCATCCCCAGTAAGTACATGATTTCTCCCGCCTTCATTATTTTATCCAGCAGTAGGGTCCCGCGCCCATGGCCACACATGGGGCAGGGATTTACGTCAGAAGGCTCCAGCACTGAGCTGTGGAAAATAATCTTTCTGCAGCAGGAACAGCATCTGGCTTCTTGGCATGCGCCACACACAGTTGTGCTGACAGCTCCGGAGTTGCCTTTTACTTTGTCATATGGTCAGGCTGCCCAGATGGTCCTCCTTCGTGTCATTTTTTTTAATTGGACTCATATTTGGTTCTAATTAATCTGCATGCATTTGTCCCTTCAAATTGACATGTCTGTCCCCTCTTAATACTATGCAACAATAGTGGCCTAATGTCTTTATTAGGGGCCCCCTATAAGGGATTTCCTTAATAGGGATCTGGTGCCAACTATAAGCCCAGCCCAACAAGGCAATGGGCTTTTCTCCACACCTTCATCTCACAGTGCCTTACTCTGAGCCAGCCATCACTGCCACCTCATTAACCAGAGGATAGAGGTGCCAAGAAAATAATGCAGCCCACCCCAAAACTCTGGTGTGTCACCACTTCAACATGAGTCAGCTCCACTTCAGGTTATTTCCACAGATTTCTAATGCATACATTGGGAAATCAGGATACGGAATGGAAGTGTAATTCACAAGGCAAGCTGGGGAAGCTGCATTAATAAAGCCTCTTACTTACTAATTTAAATATTTGAGGACTATTTTCTTATTTCTTGTGATTGAAACTCACCATTATACGATAACACATGACGCTATTATTATTAATCATAGTAGTATTATAGCACCTAGGAGTCCTGGTCATGAACCCAGACCCCAATACTATACAAACACAGAACAAGACAGTCCCTACCCCAAACAGCTTACAATCTAAGAGTAAGACAAGAAACAAAAGATGGATACAGACAGATGGAGGAACACAAGGAAACAATGAGACAATGTTTGTCAGCATGATAGGCTGTAGTCTCAGCCAGGGCCGGCTTTAGGAAGTGCGGGGCCCAATTCGAATACCCGGCGGCGGTCCGGGTCTTCGGCAGTGGGTCCTTCACTCGCTCCGGGTCTTTCACGGCACTGAAGGACCCGCCGCCGAAATGACGCCGAAGACCCGGAGCGAGTGAAGGACCTGCCGCCGAAGTGCCACCGAAGACCTGGACTGCCGCCGAGTGAGTAAAAATTTAAAAGTTAGGCGCTCTTCTTTAGGGCGCAGGCGCCTCTTAGACACAGGCGCGGGGCCCTCTTAGGCGTGGGGCCCGATTCAGGGGAATGGGGGGAATCGACCTAAAGCCGGCCCTGGTCTCAGCACACCAGCAGCCTAACCACGGACAGTAATTCCTCTGACTTCAATGGACCAATTTCAGCTGAGGCTCTGGCCATCAAATGCATATGATTTTCTAAAAGGTTTTGTAATGCCAAGGCCTTATGCAAATTACTGCACATGCTCTGTAGGTATTTATATATAAATATCTTGTTCTTAAAAAAAAAAGTTACAAAAAGAGATAAGGATACGTTAACCTCTAATTTTTGGGCCATATCCTCAACTGGTGTAAATGGGTGTAGTTCCACTGAAGTCACTGAAGGTACATTCATTTACACCAGCTGAGGATCAAGCCCATTATTTTAAAATTTGAATTATTTTCATTCCATCTGAAACAAGATCATTGTTTTCAAAAGCCGTCAAGTCAAAACAGCTCAACCCATTCAAACCAGCATCTTATGGGCTCAATGCTGAAAGGTAATGAGCCCGCTGGCTCTGATCCAGCAAAGTGCTCAAGCATGTGCTTACCTTTAAACTTGTGCATTGTCCCACTGAAGTCAATGTTTCATCCTTAAACACCTGCTCAAGTGTTTGGCTGGATTAAGGCCAATGCCATTTTAAAAGTGTCAACTCCAAAAGCAGGACTTGTTTTGGGAACAGTAACTCAGGGCTAAATCCTCAGGTGCACCTGATATGCACTCATTTGACAGATGGGAGAGAAGGAGTGCTGCCTTTCTGCTCCTAGCAAACCTGTGGCCAGCCAAGGTCTAGTTTAGCCCTTGGTATAAATAAGAGCAGCCTCACCAGGCTCTGGTGTTGGCTAAAATTCCAGCAACTGAGGATCAGCCAGAGAGCTGTGTACCACTGCCTCACACCCCTGTATGTCCACTGTGTACCACTGCCACACCACTGTATGTCAACTCCCTCTCTTCAACCCACCCTTTCCTACCTCCAACATGCTGCAACAGGGGGGGAATCCTGAGCAGCAAAAGGGACTTTTCATAGGGCAGGACTGAGGCCCTGGTCTGTAAGACAGCACTACTGACACCAACCTCCATGACAGACATTCTGGATGTGTCTCAGAGCCTGGTCCTGCGAGGTGCTGAGCACCCAGTGGAAGATGCGGCGTGCTCTCTACTCCCACAACTCATGGGAAAGGGGCTTTAATGGTTATTGTTTTACTCTTTGGACTTCCTGGTCAAATAAAGGGACCATTTCCAAACCAGTAACTCCCATTGAGCCTAATGAGAGTCTCGTAGATAAAAGCTCACACAATGCTTTGAAAATGTAGCATAAACGTACTTTTAACCTACCCAGCTAAATAAAGCTAGAGGAACTTCTAACATCTGACACAAAGTTTTAAATTAACTGTCCCAGTCAAATGCAAGAGTTTTCTGCTGCATTAGCCTGAAACTCCAATAAACTGAAACAAATCAAATAGCCAGGAAGTAGAAATGGAAACCAAAAGGAAGAAAAAGAGATCTGCAAAATTAAATCACTATTTATTTCACATGTGAAATTCAATATAAAATACTTCCCTATAAATAGTTGTCAATAAACACAACTGCTGCAAATGTATTTGGTAAATGTTGAGGTCAAAGGCCTTAACTGTTTATTGCCTTGTAAACTCAAAGGCAAGTAAATTTATTGCTTGAATGAGTTTCAGACTATTGGCCATCATAAAAGTTCTGCATCCCATGTACAAAATGCCACATCGAGTAACACTACAATTATTCCGCACGTAATTCAGAGGCCACCATATGCATCATAACTCAAACAGGTATCAGAAAGTATATTGTTTGCCATGCTGAATATATACCTCCATTGATTAGTGCCGAACTATGTCTGTCATTACGACTAGAACTTACTCTGTGAAACCATAAATTGTTGCTGCTTTTAAAAGCAAATCACCTACTGCAATGTTGTAGCAGAATTCAACTGAGAAATACTGGGATAGTAAGGTGTTTACTTTATCAATTATTATTTGTATTATGGTAGTGTTTGCAGGCCCCCAACTGAGATTGGAGCACTACTGTGCTAGGTGCTGTGGAAACAAATAGTAAGAGACAATCTTTGCCCCAAGGCGCCAGGGCCGGCTCCAGGTTTTCTGCTGCCCCAAGCGGCGGGGGGG
The DNA here is from genome assembly GCF_002925995.2 of Terrapene triunguis. Taxonomy (NCBI): domain Eukaryota; kingdom Metazoa; phylum Chordata; order Testudines; family Emydidae; genus Terrapene; species Terrapene triunguis. The sequence continues at coordinate 12,816,724 of NW_020664540.1, read as the reverse complement.
GGGGGGGGAAAGCTGATCTGCAGCGCTTTGGTGGCAGCTCAGTCACGCCGCTCCAGTCTTCGGCAGCAGTTCAGCGGCGGGTCCTTCACTCCCTCTCTTCCTCTTCGGCAGCACTTCGGCAGCAGCTCAAAGAGGAAGAGAGGGTCTGAGGGACCCACCGCCAAATTCCTGCCGAAGACCCGGATGGGCCGCCCCAACAGCGGACGAAGTGCCGCCCCTTTGTATTGGCCACCCCAAGCACCTGCTTCTTAGCTGGTGCCTGGAGCCGGCCCTGCAAGGCGCATACAATCTAAATAAAAAAGTCACACAAAAGAAGTATTACCCCATTTTACAGCTGGGAAAGTGAATCAAAGAATGATTTGCCCAAAGTCACAGAGGAAGTCTTGTGCTGATGACGGGTTCTGCTTGGTAACAATCCAAAGCAGTGTGGACCGACGCATTTTCATTTTCATTATCTGAGTCAGATGCCACCAGCAGAAGGTTGATTTTCTTTTTTGGTGGTTCGGGTTCTGTAGTTTCCATATTAGAGTGTTGCTCTTTTAAGACTTCTGAAAGCATGCTCTATACCTCGTCCCTCTCAGATTTTGGAAGGCACTTCAGATTCTTAAACCTTGGGTCAAGCTCTGGAGCTATCTTTAGAAATCTCACATTGGAACCTTCTTTGCATTTTGTGAAAGTGTCCTTAGAATGAACAACATGTGCTGGGTCATCATCCGAGACTGCTATAACATGAAGTATATGGCAGAATGCGGGTAAAACAGAGCAGGGGACATACAATTCTCCCCCAAGGAGTTCAGTCACAAATTTAATTAACGCATAATTTTTTTAACAAGCATCATCAGCATGGAAGCATGTCCTCTGGAACGGTGGCCGAAGCATGAAGGGACATACGAATGTTTAGCATGTCTGGCACGTAAATACTTTGCAATGCCGGTAACAAAAGTGCCATACAAATGCCTGTTCTTACTTTCTGGTGACATTGTAAATAAGAAGAGAGCGGCGTTAACTCCTGTAAATGTAAACAAATTTGTTCATCCTAGCGATTTGCTGAACAAGAAGTAGGACTGAGTGGACTTGTGGGCTCTGAAGTTTTACATTGTTTTGTTTTTGAGTGAAGTCATATAACAAAAAAAATCTACGTTTATAAGTTGCACTTTCAAGACAAAGATTACACTACAGCACTTGTATGAGATGAATTGAAAAATACTATTTCTTTTCTTTATCATTTTTACAGTGCAAATATTTGTAATAAGAAATAATATAAATTTTTATTTAAAATTACAACACAGAATACAGATATATATGAAAATGTAGAAAAACATCCAAAATATTTAATACATTTCAATTGGTATTCTATTGTTTAATAGTGCGATTAAAACTGCAATTAAATTTTTTAATCGCGATTAATTTGTTTGAGTTAATTGCATGAGTTACCTGCGATTAATCGACAGTGCTAATGATAATGTATGAAACAAAAGGCTACAGAGAAAATACTGCGCTTAAGTTAATGTGGCTCATAGTTCATTTCCTTGGAAACTATGGCATGCCTCTAGGTTGTTTATGTAATTTAGTTTGTAAGCTCTTTGATGCAGGCATTGTCTCTCTTCTTCATAAGAACATAAGAGTGGCCATACTGGGTCAGACCAAAGGTCCATCTAACCCAGTATCCTGTCTGCCGACAGTGGTCAATGCCAGGTGACCCAGAGGGAATGAACAGAACAGGTAATCATCAAGTGATCCATTCCCTGTCGCTCATTCCCAGCTTCTGGCAAACAGTGGCTAGGGATATCATCCCTGCCCATCCTGGCTAATAGCCATTGATGGACCTATCCTCCATGAACTTAACTAGTTCTTTTTTGAACCCTGTTATAGTCTTGGCCTTCACAACATTCTCTGGCAAAGAGTTCCACAGATTGACTGTGTGTTGTGTGAAGAAATACTTCCTTTTGTGTGTTTTAAACCTGCTGCCTATTAATTTCATTTGGTGACCCCTAGTTCTTGTGTTAAGAGAAGGAGTAAATAACACTTCCTTATTTACTTTCTCCATACCAGTCATGATTTTATAGACCTCAACCATATCCCCCGCTTAGTCGTCTCTTTTCCAAGCTGAAAAGTCCCAGTCTTATTAATCTCTCCTCATTTGGAAGCCATTCCATACCCCTAATCATTTTTGTTGCCCTTTTCTGAACCTTTTCCACTTCCAATAGATCTTTTTTGAGATGGGGTGACCACATCTGCACACAGTGCTCAAGATGTGGGCGTACCATGGATTTATATAGAGGCAATATGATATTTTCTGTCTTATTATCTATCCCTTTTTTAATGATGCCCAACATTCTGGTTGCTTTTTTGACTGCTGCTGCACATTGAGTGGATGTTTTCAGATAACTATCCACAATGACTCCAAGATCTCTTTTTTGAGTGGTAACAGCTAATTTAGACCCCATCATTTTATCTGAATAGTTGGGATTATGTTTTCCAATGTGCATTACTTTGCATTTATCAACATTGAATTTCATCTGCCATTTTGTTCCCCAGTCACCTAGTTTTGAGAGATCCTTTTGTAGCTCTTCGCAGTCTGCCTGGGACTTAACTATCTTGAGTAGTTGTGTATCATCTGCAAATTTGGCCACCTCACTGTTTACTCCTTTTTCCAGATCATTTATGAACATGTTAAATAGGACTGGGCCCAGTACAGACCCCTGGGGGACACCACTATTTACCTCTCTCCATTCTGAAAACTGACCATTTATTCCTACCTTTTGTTTCCTATCTTTTAACCAGTTACCAATCCATGAGAGGACCTTCCCTCTTATCCCATGACAGCTTACTCTGCTTAAGGGCCTTTGGTGAGGGACCTTGTCAAAGGCTTTTTGAAAATCTAAGTACACTATATACACTGGATCCCCCTTGTCCACATACTTGTTGACCCTGTGACGGGTTGGATCACAGAAACCCCCTTGGGAGCTGCCACCTGATGTGCCAAGACTACCCCTGCTTCTGTTTTCCCTGCCAGCTCAGGACTCCAGCACCCTGTCTTGCTGAACCAGACACTCCCGTCTGGCTCCAACACCGACCCAGGGTCTGAATCACTTGTCCCAAAGCTGCAAGTTTACCCGAAAACAGCTCACAGAGGTGTGCTTGTCTTTAGCACTCAGATGCCAAACTCCCAATGGGGTCTAAACCAAGATAAATCCGTTTTACCCAGCATAAAGCTTATGTAGGGCAAACTCATAAATTGTTTGCCCTCTATAACACTGATAGAGAGATATGCACAGTTGTTTGCTCCCCCAGGTATTAATACATACTCTGAGTAAATTACTAAATAAAAAGTGATTTTATTAAATACAGACAGTAGGATTTAAGTGGTTCCAAGTAGTAACAGACAGAACAAAGTAAGTCACCAAGCAAAATAAAATAAAATGCGCAATCTATGTCTAATCAAACAAATACAGATAATCTCACCCTCAGAGATGCTTCAGTAAGCTTTTTCTCAGACTGGACACCTTCCAGGCCTGGGCACAATTCTTTCCCCTGGTACAGCTCTTGTTCCAGCTTAGGTGATAGCTAGGGGATTCTTCATGATGGCTTCTCCTCCTCTGTTCTCTTCCACCCCTTTATATATCTTTTGCATAAGGCGGGAACCCTTTGTCCCTCTGGGTTTCCACCCCCCCTCACTGGAAAAGCACCAGGTTAAAGATGGATTCCAGTTCAGGTGACATGATCACATGTCACTGCAAGACTTCATTACTCACTTGCCAACACAAACATATACAGGAAGACTCACAGGTAAACACAGTCATCTGCAGACAATGGTCCTGTTAATGGGAGTCATCAAGATTCCAAACCATCATTAATGGCCCACACTTTACATAATTACAATAGGCCCTCAGAGTTATGTTTTATATTTCTAGTTTTAGATACAAGAGTGGTACATTTCTACAAATAGGATGATCACACTCAGTAGATTATGAGCTTTGTAATGATACCTTACAAGAGACCTTTTGCATGAAGCATATCCCATTTGCATTATAGTCACTTATTATCAAATTTTTATAAAACTATCCCAGTTACATTATATTCACTTATTATCATGTTTTTATAAAACCATATAGACTGCACAACGTCACAGACCCATTCAAAGAATTCGAGTAGATAAGTGAGGCATGATTTCCCTTCACAAAAACCATGTTGACTCTTCCCCAACAAATTATGTTCATCTGTGTGTCTGGCAATTTTGTTCTTTACTATAGTTTCAACCAGTTTGCCAGGTACTGAAGTCAGGCTTACCAACAGGTAATTGCCAGGATCACCTCTGGAGCCGTTTTTAAAAATTGGCATCACATTAGCTATCCTCCAGTCATTTGGTACAGAAGCTGATTTAAATGATAGGTTACAAACTACAGTTAGTAGTTCTGCAATTTTACATTTGAGTTCCTTCAGAACTCTTGGGTAAATACCATCTGGTCCTGATGACTTATTACTCTTTAGTTTATCAATTTGTTTCAAAACCTCCTCTAATGACACCTCAACCTGGGACAGTTCCTCAGATTTGTTACCTAAAAAGAATGGCTCAGGTTTGGGAATCTCCCTCACATCCTCAACTGTGAAGACCGATATAAAGAATTCATTTCATTTCTCCGCAATGGCCTTATCGTCCTTGGGTGCTCCTTTAGCATCTTGATCGTCCAGTGGCCCCACTGGTTGATTAGCAGGCTTCCTGCTTCTGATGTACTTAAAAAAATGTTGCTATTACTTTGGCTAGCTGTTCTTCAAATTCTTTTTTGGCTTTCCTAATTATATTTTTAGACTTCATTTGCCAGAGTTTATGCTCCTTTCTATTTTCCTCATTCGGATTTAACTTCTACTTTTTAAAGGATGCCTTTTTGCCTCTCACTGCTTCTTTTACTTTGTTGTTTAGCCATAGTGGCACTCCTTTGGTTCTCTTGCTATGTTTTTTTAATTTGTGGTTAACATTTAAGTTGAGCCTCTATTATGGTGTCTTTAAAAAGTTTCCATGCAGCTTACAGGGATTTCACTTTTTGTGCTGTATCTTTTAATTTCTATTTAACTAACTTCCTAATTTTTGTGTAGTTCCCCTTTCTGAAATTAAATGCTAGTGTTGGACCACTGTGGTGTTTTCCCCACCACAGGGATCTTAATTTTAATTATATTATGGTCACTATTAACAAGTGGTCCAGCTACATTCACCTCTTGGACCTGATCCTGTGCTCCACTTAGGACTAAATCAAGAATTGGCTCTCCTATTGTGGGTTCCAGGACTAGCTGCTCCAAGATGCAGTCATTTAAGGTGTCAAGAAACTTTATCTCTGCATCCCATCCTAAGGTGACATGTACCCAGTCAATATGGGGATAATTGAAATCCCCATTATTATTTTTTTATTTTAATACCATCGCTAATCTCCCTGAGCATTTCACAATCACTATCACCATCCTGGTCAGGTGGTCAGGGGGATGGATAGCTCTGTGGTTTGAGCATTAGCCTACTCAACCCAGGGTTGTGAGTTCAATCCTTGATGGGGCCACTTAGGGATGTCGGGCAAAATCAGTATTTGGTCCTGCTAGTGAAGGCAGGGGGCTGGACTCCATGACCTTTTGGGGTCCCTTCCAGTTCTATGAGATAGGTATATCTTCATATTTTTTTTATTATATCCCTATTGCTAGAGCATGGAATTACTATCCATAGAGATTCTGTGGTACAGGTTGGTTCATTTAAGATTTTTACTTCATTTGATTCTATGCTCTTCCACATATAGTACCACTCCCCCACCAGCACAACCTGTTCTGTCCTTCCGATATATTTTGTACCCTGGTATTACTGTGTCCCATTGATTATCCTCATCCCACCAAGTTTCTGTGATGCCTATTATATCAATATCCTCATGTAATACGAGGCACTCTAGTTCACCCATCTTATTATTTAGACTGCCAGCATTGGTATATAAGCACTTTAAAAACTTGTCACTTTTTAGCTGTCTACCATTACATGATGTAATTGAATGGGAGTTTTTTTTCATTTGACTGTTTCTCATCAGATCCAACCTGTATTTTATAATCTTCCATCCTCTCCTCCTTATTAGGACATAGAGATCTCCATTAATAGATCTTCCCCTAAGGGATGTCTCTGTCCGAACTATGTGCTCCTCCGCACCTGTCGGCTTTCCCCCAAAGCCTCCTTTGTGCTGTCCGGCATTGAGCATCCTGACAATGCTCAACAAAAAATAATAGTTAGAATAATTTACATTTTTGATCCTTCTCAGTTGTGGAGTCAACAGGGAACTGTCCAGCTACATGATATTTTATGGACTGATTTTAAATGGACCTGCAGCCTGGCCTTCCTTTTTGAGCCTACTGTTGTTTGAGTAAAAATATTTCCATGTGCCTCTTTGCACACACAGTCATTGGCAAGTGAAACTGTTCTCATTTAGAGAATGAGGTACCTGATTGCTTCTGCAAGTCAGGAACCAAAACATCTGAAGGACATCAGCAGGAACGATAATAAAGGAAGCCAAGCTTTAAAAATCTAGCCATAAAATCAGCCAGGTCAAGTAAATCAAAGGTCTAAATGCAAAACCACTCAGGCACACATATGGATTTGTGCTACTTCCTGGAAGATTCTGGCCCCACAAACCATTGAACTGATTCCAGTGAGACACAAATATCACTTTTTTTTAAATTTCGGCCAAATCTAATCTTTCTCCTACATTGCTCATATTATGTAAAGGAAAACTGTCTCCATTTTCTTCAAATCAGCACTCTGAATTTTCAAATAAGGAGCACCTCTCCATGAGTGAAAATTCACCCCAATGAATACTGTGTTCTGTGCACTTTAAATCAAGATCACGAACAGCTTGTCAAGTGTATAAATTTTAAATTCATGTTAGTATACAAGGTGGTGACAAGGAGACCCTCTATATCCATTTTCTATGTACTTTTGTAGGTTTTATAAGTACATAATTAATGCAAAAAGAACAGGAGTACTTGTGGCACCTTAGAGACTAACACATTTATTTGAGCATAAGCTTTCGTGGGCTACAGCCCACTTCTTCGGATGCAAGAAGTACATAATTAATGCAAAACACAAATAGTATATTGCAATAAAACTATAATATTGCAGTGTAATTATATATAATGCATGCAGAACAGAAAAGGCAAGGCCCTTCGCCACCCGTCTGGAAGGACCCAGACATGGAATGGTGAAGTACATTAAGCTAAGTTCTGCCCATGGTTGTTTACATGGGTTTGAAATAAAGCCTGACAAGATAATTAATTATTCCCAATCAAGTGTGATCAAAGTCAATGGAAGCATGTGCCCATCCTTCTGCCAGAAGCTGAACCTACGCAAGATGGAAGTGGTACTGGTGGAAGAGATAGGCATTTCATAGAGCTCTCTAGCTACATATCACCTAACACTAAGAGAGTCAGTCCACAGATTGCCACAAAGCTACACAGCCTTTGGGTCCTTCTGACTCCTCATCAGTACCAGAAACCCAAATAGCAATGGCCACCTGAAAGGTTATCTTCCACTTGTGACTGGCAGGAAACTGCCCCCAAGTGCACCACACACACATGGCCATGGCAATCCAGAATGTCATGCCCTCCATGCTCAGTTAGTGTAATCTCTTATACATGGGAATGTGTATGCAAACCTTGGAAAAACTCCTGCTGGTCCAGAATGTGGCTGCTCAACTGCTCAGCAACAGCAGGAGATGAAAGCACATCACTCCAGTGCTGCAGGCCCTACTACATAATTGAATCTCCATTATTCACTTGATCTAGTTCAAGGTTATAGGCCTAATTTCCAAATCCTTCCATGAGTTGAGTGCAAAGCACCTAAAGCAGTGGTGGGCAACCTGCAGCCCTCAGGCCGCACGCGACTCATCAGGGTAATCCCCTGGCGGGCCGCGAGACAGCTTGTTTACATTGACCGTCTGCAGGCATGGCCGCCCAGAGCTCCCAGTGGCCGTGGTTCACCATTCCCAGCCAATAGGAGCTGCAGAAAGCTGCGCGGGCCGCAGGGACATGCTGGCCGCCGCTTCCCACAGCTCCCATTGGCCGGGAACGGCGAACCGCGGCCACTGGGAGCCGTGAGCAGCCGTGCCTGCGGATAGTCAATGTAAACAAACTGTCTCGCAGACCACCAGCAGATTACCCTGACGGACTGTGTGTGGCCCTCAGGCCACAGGTTGCCCACCACTGACCTAAAGCATCATCTCTCATTGCATGACCAGGCCTCCCATGACAGCTACAGTTTTCAGGAACAATGGAGCTTTCTACAACCAGACTAAGAAACATGAGAGCAGAAGGCAAAGCTTTCTCAGTGCCAAACTGTGATGAGGTGTTCACCACACACTAGCCTGGAAAGGGTTAAACGTGACCCCGGAGGGGTTAAGTAGTTCACACTTGAGGAAGAGTTATGCTTGATGAGTAAGTACTGGTTAAGGATGGAGCCCACCTGAGTAGGAGCAGACGGGCCTAGTATAAAGCTGGGAAGTTTGCTGCAGCAAGGGGCTACAGTGAGGAACTCTCTGGGCTTAGAGAGAGAAAAGGAGAAAACCCAGGGATAGAGTAGGAGCCCTGGGATCCTGGCCGTGAGGGAAGGAAGTACCCAGAAAGCTAATGGAAGCCTGACAGAAGTGGAGTAGAAAAAGGCTCAAGACATGGCAGCAAGGTTTGGGATGGTGTGGACCTTGACCACTGATTTGAGCGTCTTCCAGCTGGAAACCGGAGTAGTAGATGGACCCGGGTTCCCCTACCAGCCAAATGAGTGGGGGAAATGGCAAAGCTTTGATGTAGAGGATTGCCACAAATGATACCCAGACAGGCAGTCCAGTCACAGTCTGATATCCCGGAAGGGGAACACTATAGTGACCTGGATGGAGGGCCAAGCTACAAAGAAAGAGCATCCTGAGTCACAAAGAGGAAACAATGCAACTCCTGGAGCGTGGATGGGCACTCAGCACAAACAAGAAATAAAAGAGGGCATAAGACAGGTGGAGCTATTCCCCAGACGTAGCCACAATAGGTGCCTCAATGATGAGTCGAGAACCCCATGACACAAGCCCACAACAACAACTACTCCTTCCAGAGGAGATTGGAATGTTCTCAGATCTCACACACTCATCGATTTTAAGACCAGAAGAGACCAAACCTAATCTGACCTCCTGTCTAACAAAAGCCAGAGAATTTCACCCAGTAATTCCTGCATCAAGCCCAGCTTGTTGCACTAGAGCATATCTTAAGATATCCAATCTTTAGTTAAAGAATCTACCACACATCCCTTACTGTGGTTCCAGTGGTTAATTAGTTGGACTTAAAAATGTGGGCCTTATTTCCAGTTTGCATTTGTCTAGCTTTAACTTTCTACTGTTGGATCTTGTTAGGCATTTGTCCACTAGATTAAAGAGTGCAAAAGTATCATAAATATTCATGCAATGCCATATAAAGAGGTAATATAACCTCTCTACCCCTAATTATATTCCCCCTGTTGATACATCCAAGGACCGCATTAATCCTCTTAGTCACAGCATTGCATTTGAAAATCATGTCATCTGCCTTGACTCCTAAATCCTTTTCAGTCACTGCTTTCCAGGATACAGTCCTCCAACCTACACATGTGGCCTACATTCTTTATCTAGATGTGTTTTGATACAGCAAATGCAAAGTTGTCTTACATGTGGCTTGCTTATGCCCATTTTACAGTCAAGATTGCTCTTATCATTATTTACCACTGCATCAATTCCAACTCCAAACTTTATCAGCAAAGATTTTTTTTCTAGATCACTGATAACAGTATTGAATACTGTTCAGCCAAGAACTGATCCCTACAGGACCCCACTAGAAACACTCACATTCATTGATTATTTCCCATTAACAATTACATTTTGAGATGTATCAGATCAATCAGATATTGCCTTCAATTACAGGCGCAAGACCTGTCTCTCTGCCTTAGCTTTCTCTCAACAATAGTAAGAAAACAAGACATACCAAAGGAAAACAAGTGCCTTCTTTACTTGGGTATGGGAGAGAACCTTTTGACAATAAAACATCCATTTTATTGTCTTGAAGGGCACTCGTGGTTATTTGTGAAGGACTGATAGAGGAATAATGAGCCATCCTATGAAAGTACTCACTTTAATGCACATCCTTGGTAAGTGGTGCCAACTGTAGAATTAGTGTCTGAGCATTATTCCAAATCTGGAAATGAAAATACCAGATCCTCCTCACGTTCCTCACACAAGTAGTTCCATTGAGGTTAATGGGGCTATTCACCTGCATGGGTAAAGCAAGGAAGATTTGCCCCAACAAAATTCCACTTAGTGGAACAGCAAACAATATAATGCACAAACATTAGCCCAAAAGATCTTATTCACTTTCAGGTGTTTTTGTCCTGCAAGTTTGTTAATTAATTATTAATGAACCAACAAATAAATGACATCCCTTTACCCAACCAGCACACTTTTCCTCCAGGAACAATACAGCCACAAACTATTTTGGTATAACATGGGATACACCTGGAATACTGTTGCTTACTTATTCTACTAGATGTTTATAGGATGGAAATAAGATCTTAATACATCTACAGGGGCCACAGCAGGGACACTTTTAAGGTTGCACTCTCAAGTGTGTCACTATCGAGAGCCCAGCAACGTCTGGTTTAATTCATTTTTGGAACTTTTAACTAACTGGAGACTAGGTGTTATTTCCTCTTTGAGATGGGAAATCCCTTTATTAATGCTGGTGCACAACCCTCATGCCGAATGGGCACTCGTGAGGCAATACAGAAGCCAGCTAAGCAGTGCAGGCAGAAAGAAGGCTGGGATTTGTCTGTCTGTCTTGTCTACTTGG
>NW_020664540.1:12796092-12805845 GCF_002925995.2 Terrapene triunguis | reverse complement strand
ATATTGGAGTCAGACCATATAAGGGAGACGAATCTAAGCAAAATGCATCTATGGAAATTACAGATTTTGGTCATGTTTCTTCACAACGTTTTGAAAATATTTTTGCCTGATGCTTCAGATTCAGCTGGCTTAGGCGCTTTGTTAGAGTTCTTCCAGCCAGTGCTCCTCCACAGGTATTAACTCCCCCTGGAGAATGCAGGCACAGAGGTAATAAACATATTCATTTCATTACAACATCTTTAAAAATGTAAAAATTCTAAAAAACCAACTGTAAGCTGACCTCCAGCCAAAGTACACATTAATTATACAGCTTAAGTCAGGCGGATGCTCAAGGAAAAGAGAGATAATGTTACACCCAGCTGGATACTTTGTAGTTAGCACAAATGTAATATAAAGCGTACCAGAGTTTGTCAAGTGTCTGTCTGGATTTTCAGTTTTCATTAGTGCTATAATTAAAACCACATTTTCATCTATATTACCTATAACAAGAAAGGAATGAGAAATGAGGTTGTCAAGGTCAGTCGCTTTCTGCTCTTTATTCTGAGTATCTGCAGGCCACAAGTTGTTGAATTTGGTGTAAACCAGAGTAATCGGATGGAATGTCATATTACAACCAAACCTTTGTGGTTGAAAAGACAAACTTATGAGGTCACTTCCTTTTAATCACCAAAGGAGCATATTTATCTACAGTATATATATGCAAGTTGGGAAGACAGGCAGGCAGATGACAGACAGACTGACAGACATATAGAATACAGGCACCCTAAACACAGATATACCAGTGCTGATATGTAGTACAGTTCCCTTTTATAAAGCAATGTTTGATGTTACGCCATAATAATTGTATCCCTCTTTATAATAGCCATTATTGCAAATGCCTTTTTTTATGCCTTGCAGCTTGTCATTCAGGCCACAAACATTAACCTTCCTAAAGCAAAGATAACCTAGTTGGTGCATAAACTAGAGAAAGGCACTCACTACAAAATTCAGAGCCAGATCTAGATTTTGAACACGCTCAAGTTTGGGGAAGTTGAGGGCTTTGGTTAGGATTCAATTAGACAGAGTCACAAACCATAGGACACAAACAGTAGGAGTCACTAACAGCAGGACATACTGAGCCCATTACAGCTGTAGGTGCCTTAATTAGGAATTGTGAGCCCACATCACCAGCTGGTGTAAATCAGTATAGCTCCACTGAGGGCTGTACAATAGCTAAGGATCTGTCCTATAAATTATACATGTGGATGCCACGGTTGTTACTTAGTCAGATAAAGGCCCATTTTTTACACCTAGGTGCAAATAAGCAGTGCCCTAGCAAGGCATGCACATTTGCAAACTGGGATCGCTGTGTGAATCAAGGGTCTTGAAGGCAAAAATGGTTTCAGCTTTTATAAGACTTCACCACACTAATGAAAAGCAAAGCAGCCAATCAGCCATGTAAAATATAAATGGCTGGGGTATTTGTGATGATAAAAAAGGGATTTCTGTTTCATTTAAAAAAGAAAAAGAGAGAGAATCCTCTTAGGAAACAGATGACTGAACTATTATGAAACCGAAAGACCCAAAGATGATACCTCAGAAGATAAGATTCTGAGAATAAAGTGAAAAAGCTGAAATAAAATACAAAAGGTGTGTTGTGAGGAAGGATCAGAAGGGCAGACTTTGAGCTTCATCTAGTCATAAATCAAAAGCTTGTTCCCCATCATTCTTGCCTATGAGGTCAGCTTTGATTCCCAAGCCACAATTCCCAAAGGATGGAGATATTTCTATTGACAAGTATGTGACTTTCTTCCCCCAGGCTGGCTCTGCCAGTCCTGCTGTCACCATGAACTGTCATTATCTCAATCTCTTTACTGCCCTGGATTGCTCCAGAGGAAAACACAGTTGGAAGACTAAGGGCGTTTGCAAGCAGATTCATTCACAAAGATGTTTATCAAGATGGGCCATCTACAATAGCTCAGTCATTCCCCCATCACAGGACCAAATGTTTTAGCACTTGTCACCAACTGACATGTTAGGAACATGAAATGTAATGCAACATAAAAGTCATTTGTTTGAAATATTTTTTGTTTTTAAAAGAATTCACTAATGCCATTAAGGAAAATACTTCAAAATATAACTATATGATAAATTATCTGCACTTTATTTTTGTATTTTGGTAATTTAGGGCCCAATCTTGTAATCCTAACTCATGTGAACAGTCCTTGTTCACAAGAGCAGTCCCACTGTCGTCAATAAACTACTCACCTGAGTAGTTGCTGGCTCAGTGCCTTAATTTGCAATCAATTGTGTCCATTCACAAGCATCAAAAACAGATAAGCATTTTGTATCAAATTTTTCGCAAAATACATTTAGGATAAAGTCACTCTTTTAAGCCTTAGATGGCAAATAATAAGAAGAATATTAACATATTTTCATGTTCAACTTTTTCTCAAAGTCTTGAAAAGCTTATTTCATATTGCCTCCCGAATATGACCCCACTGCAGTGAATCTACATAGCATTCCCAAAGCAGTTGATTTTATTATTTGCTTCATCACTCAGTGATACTTTCTTACCTCTTACTAAATATATAGAAATGTTGCAGTGTGGTTTAAAACCTGAGAGTTATTGCAAGTATCTTTAACAAAGATAACATTTACAGACAATAATACAGACACTTGATCCTATGTATTTCCAGAGATAAAACCCTCAAATCTATCTGCTACAATGTGTAAAAGAAAAGCACTGATACGTTTTTAAAGAATTTTGTACCAATGTTTTTAAGACAAGGATGCCCTCTACTGTTACGAGACTGTATAGATGCATATGTTTCAATTTCTCCTCAATTAAAAAAAAGGATCATCCATAGACTTAAGAAGCTGTCCTAAGACTTTATATAAAATCTGTACTAAATGACTGGAAGACAGTAAATGTAATACTGATTTTTTAAAAAGGCTCCAGAGGCAATCCTGGCAATTATAGGCCAGTGAGCCAAACTGGTTGAAACTATAGTAAAGAACAGAATTATCAAACACCTAGATAAACACAATTTGTTGGAGGAAAAGTCAACACTGCTTTTGTAAAGGGAAGTCAACCTCACCAATCTATTACAATTATTTGAGGGAATCAACAAGCAAGTGGATAAGGGTGATCCAGTCGATATAGTGTACTTGGATTTTCAGAAAGGAAATTAAGCAGTCATGGTATAAGAGGGAAGGTCCTCTCATGGATCAATAACCGGCTGAAAGACAGGAAACAAAGGGTAGGAATAAATGGCCAGTTTTCACAATATAGAGGGGTGAACAACAGGGTGTCCCACGGATCTGCACTGGGATCTGTGCTGTTCAACATATTCATAAATGATCTGGAAAAGGGGACAAACAGTGAAGTGGGAAAATTTGCAGACAGTAGTTACAGAGGGATCTCACAAAACTGGGTAATGCACAATGGGAAAAATAATCCCAACTATACATATACAATGATGGATTCTAAATCAGCTGTAACCACCCAAGAAAGAGATCTTGGAGTCACCAAGGATAGTTCTCTGAAAACTTCTGCTCAATGTGAAGCAGCAGTCAAAAAGGCTAACTGTAGGAACTGTTAGAAGAGGGATAGAAAATAAGACAGAAAATATCACTATGCCACTATATGAATCCATTGTGTGCCCACACCTTGAATACTGTGTCCAGTTCTCGTTGCCTCATTGTTACCTATCAGCTCTGTGTACTTGGGGAACCAGGGTGCAGTACCCAGCCTGTCTGACTCATGAAAGACCCTCCCCCCCCAGCCTCTGCTTGAACCAAAACTGATCAGAAGACAGACTTACAAAAGCAATGAAAAGGCCGTGGGAGACACCCCTAAACGCCTGAGACAAGGATGACAGGATTAAGGAAACTCCCCTAGCCTCATTTGCATCAAAGATGGGACAGGGAGGCACCTCCATTAGCATACAGAATAGAGAACAGAGATTCCAAGGCAAGAATGGCAAAGAACTCTGGGACCAGAAAAGTAGGGAAGCACTACATGATGGGGGATCTCTGCTCCAGATGTTAATGAACCCACGCCTACTCACATCCAGCTCAGTTGTTATCAGACCAATTCTAGTAATAAATCCTTTATTGGTATCCAAAATAGTGAAGCTCCCTAATTGCATTGTGAGCTCCCTCCAAGGAACATGGCCCATAGCCAGGAATGATCAGTTCCTATTGTCTAGCCTGAACAAAACAACTTTGGTATACTCCCTTGAGCCATCAGTTTACCCATAAACAAATCTAGTGTTCTCCCTTGAACCATTGTTGTTTCTCTACAGAAACCCCAACCCATGCTTTAGTAAGTGTTCTGATGCCTGGATCCAAAATCTGCATCAGTTGCATTAGGACTTCATCTTCTCCTGACTGATCATGCTGGGGGCTCTGCCTGTCTCCTGCACTCCAGACCCTCAGCTACCACCACCACCTGGGACCCCCAATCGATTCAAGCTTCACAGAGTGGTGAGAACCCAGCTCTCTCTCTCTCGCTCGACTCAGCCTTCTGACCCTGACTTGTGTGATCAGTTATAGTTTTCTAAACCTGAGTTTTATAATCAAATTTAAGTTAGATTTAATATTATCACTGTTTTGTTTGTTTGGCTCCCCTATGGTTATTACCTGGCAATAAATAACTTTCATGGTTAAGCTGGTTGCTTCTCTCTCTTTCTCCCATCCCCTCCCCCCCACCCCATGGGTGTTTTTTGGGTTCCTCATTCGCTCTGCAGCAACACTCCACGTATCTAAGCTAAAGATCCCTGCAGTGCCCAAAACTCCTGTGGGGTTTGCTCATCAAGTGGGTTACTACCAGAACAATTGTAATGTGAAAGTGGGGATAGGGATGTGGTGAACCTGGGACATATGAGAGTGGCAGCTTGGAAGTGCTGTTCAACCCAGCCTGCTGAATCCAAGGGCCTATGAGGGTGACAGCTTGGAAGTGCTGCTGGACCCAGCCTACTGAGTCCAGGGACATATCAGGGGTCAGCTTGGGAGTGCTGATTAACTTGGTCCTCTCAAACGCGCTCTGTTAATGTGTGTGTGTGCGTCTGATTCTGGGGCTGGAAGTACCCAGCCCTGAGGAACCTACATCCTGCAGGCTAGCTCCACTGGGAGGGAACTTGCAGTAGGGAGTAGAGCTCCATATGAGAACAACTTGCAGCAGGGAGAAGTAGAGTTCTGTATGAGAACACAAGTGATACAAGCAGTACATTGATAGAATTACAATCCCCCCCCTCCACCCCAAGAGTAACCCTAATAAATGAGCATACCTCAAAGGAGTTGAAAGGAGGTATAATGGAGGGTAGGGATAGGATACAGAGGGACCTAGACAATTAGAGGATTGGGCCAAAAGAAACCTGATGAGGTTCTACAAGGACAAGTGCAGAGTCCTGCACTTAGGACGGAAGAATCCCATTCATTGTTACAGACTAGGCACCGAATGGCTAGGAAGCAGTTCTGCAGAAAAAGACTTAGGGGTTACAGTGGATAAGAAGCTGGATATGAGTCAACAGTGTGCCCTTGTTGCCAAGAAGGCTAACGGCATTTTGGGCTGTATAAGTAGGGGCATTGCCAGCAGATCGAGGGACGTGATCATTCCTCTCTATTCAACATTGGTGAGGCCTCATCTGGAGTACTGTGTCCAGTTTTGGGCCCCACACTACAAGAAGGATGTGGAAAAATGGGAAAGAGTCCAGCGGAGGGCAACAAAAATGATTAGGGGGCTGGAGCACATGACTTATGAGGAGAGGCTGAGGGAACTGGGATTGTTTATCTGCAGAAGAGAAGAATGAGGGGGGTCAGCTTTTGTGGCCTGCATCATGCGGGGGGTCAGACTAGATGACCATATTGGTCCCTTCTGACCTTAAAGTCTATGAGTCTATGAGTCTATGATTTGATAGCTGCTTTCAACTATCTGAAAGGGGGTTCCAAAGAGGATGGATCTAGACTGTTCTCAGTGGTACCAGATGACAGAACAAGGAATAATCATCTCAAGTTGCAGTGAGGGAGGTTTAGGTTGGATATTAGGAAAAACTTTTTCACTAGGAGGGTGGTGAAGCACTGGAATGGGTTACCTAGGAAGATGGTGGAATCTCCTTCCTTAGAGGTTTTTAAGGTCAGGCTTGACAAAGCCCTGGCTGGGATGATTTAGTTGGGAATTGGTCCTGCTTTGAGTAGGGGGTTGGACTAGATGACCTCCTGAGGTCCCTTCAAACCCTGATATTCTATGATTCTAAAGTATAAGTAGGTCCAAAAAAAGAACTGGATAAGTTCATGGAGGATAGGTTCATCAATGGCTGTTGTAAGCAGGGTCTGAATGAGCTCTCCCCTGACATGTAGTGATGAGCTGGGGGGAAAAGATTTCATAGACACACCTTCTCTGCCTAGGTGCACAGCATGATGGAGCTGCTTTGCCCAAATGATCACTTTGGTGTTGGATTGCAAGTCACTTTAGTGTTGAGTGCAGGGGTGATGAAAGGTTTGTGTCCTTGTTGTGCAAGTGAGGGGCAGCAGGGCTGTGCTTGTCCTGCCCTAGGTGAAGCGGTCACCCTCAACCAAACTGCACTCACTGAGCAGGGGCTAGGGATGCCAAAGCCCACTGAATGAGAAGAGAGGGTGGGGACAGGGGTTTGTGGTGCGGGATCTGCCCAAAGAGTCCTAGACACCACTTGACCCTTCCCCCGCTCCACTGTTTAAGGACAGAGCTGATTAGTTTCAATTAAGAAACTTTTGTTTTGTTCAGTGATCACTAGAGCTGAAATCTCTGATAACCAGTTCTAAGTGCTAAACTTTAGATCTGCTGGAGGACAGCATTTTCAGTGAAAGAGACTGTGCAGCTTGCACTGGCAATGAGGTCCTTCCCACACTAACTGCTGAAATCGCGGAGAGCTGTGTTCAGTGGTGCCACTTCAAGGCACCACAGAGGTTGCAGCAGAGAAAGCAACAGTGCAGTGGCCAATGGTAGCGCAGTGAACAATGACAGAGCAGCCAGTGGCGCAGTGGCCGAGCGAACAATGAAGCAGCAATGGCAGTGGACAGCAATGCAGCGTGAATGGTGCAGCAGCAGCAGCTGAGGCATTGCTCAACGCCTTCCCCCCCAGGCGGGAAGGGAACTTACATGAATGCCTCTGAACTCTAGGTCTTCACTGACCACATAGAGCATCTGTGTGGGAGGTGCAGTGAAGGGAGAGTGGAGTGGTATGCTAAAGGAACATTTGTCAGATTTTCACACAAGGTGAGAAACTAAGGCAAAGGACACTGCCCAACGTACTCTGGACGGGGGGTGGGGGGTGTTTTGCCCATGGTCCTGGGCTTCAGAAGCATACTTGTGGCATTTTCCCAAATTAATGCCAGGTTCCCTTCCCCTTTTTATTAAAAAGTTTTCTTTTCTGTATACAGTGTCAGTGGTTGTGAGAGGCGCCCAGGAGTGGGGTTTAATTTTTACAGATTATTGGGTGGGGACTCAAGCTGGTTCTGTGTTGTATTGTTAAGAGGAACCCCTAGATATTGAACCCGGCACTGTTTGCTACCAACTCCACCTGTACCCTTCCCCCCATTCTCATGCGTCTCTGTAGCCCCACTCAGCCACCCCTCCTCTCCTGTCCCCATGTGTCCCTGCAACTCCTCCCCCTGCAACCCCTTTCCCCATCTGTCCCTGCACCCCCACTCAGCCACCCCCACCTCCTGTCCCCATGTAGCCCTGCACCATTCTAAGCATCTTTTCCTGACAACAAGCAAAACACAGCATGGCACACACACACACAAAAAACACACCACTCATCTCCCCAATCAAAAATATTCCCCATCACAAGAGATAGTTCCGCCCTGTATCTCAGGACTTTGATTCCTTTCTTTCCCTCTCCCCTCATATCCCAGCTGTTGTTAAATCTTGTTGCCTTTTCTTCTACATCTTCAAATTCCATCCCTTCTTCTCTAACTCCAGAGCTAAAACACTTACCCTTAGTAATGTCCTGCACAGACTATTGTAACCTCCTTCTTTCCTGTCACCTACCAGACACCCTCACTTAAATTGACAAGAATGTGGCTCATTTTCACTAAAACCACATAAAATGCACAAAGGAAAAGATTGAAGAAGAAGGAGGAGGAAGCAAGTAAATCCACTCAACTCCATGCTCTGATAGGACACCCACTGGCTAATACATTCAACAAAAAGTGAATGCTTCACCAGAACCTTCAGAAATTTTCTTGGATTGTCAAACTTTAAACATAATTTAAACGCAAATCCACCTTTTAAATATTTAGATTGGATCCTTCACCTCCATTACAGTTCGTGAAGCTATTTCACGGAGATTCACTCGTAACTTCACCCCCTGCTGCTTTCACAAAGAATGAAGTAATAACTCTGCTGTCGGTTTGGGATTTCATATCATTCCCTCTGCAGAAGACCATGTGGTCATAGACCAAGTATTCAAGTATCATTGAACAGACAGTGCATGGAAGAACAAGCCAGCAATGCACAAGAGTTCTAGTTTCAAGCATGTTTCTTGGCTTGGTTACTAACAATTTGGGAAGTGCATTGAGAGAACAGTTGAAAAGCAAATTCATTTATACATTGGGTAACGTTTTCTCCTGGACATTCTTGAGTATAAAGAATTTTTTGTATTTAAATTGTGTAATTCTCTATCAGCTGAAGGTTATAACCATGTTTATTATGCCTGAAATAGGGAAAACATAACACTAGTGGGATTCCCCCAAAAGAAAACGCTCAGTATGAACTCTCTTGGTTAGACACTGAAAACCAAATCCTCAGCTGGACTAAATCAGTGTAGCAAGCCCCAAACAAAATTTTGCTGGGCCCAGGACAAACTCATAACATGGGCCCCCATCCCACACATAGATACACAGGTACAAATCTACACACTGAGATTATATAAATAATATTTAGTCAAAGTCTGATTTTTCTTCTCTTATTGATGGGCTTGTAGACTTCTTTCTCCTTCAAAGGCACAGCTACATAAACAATACTAAACAGAATATAAATCAATTTGTTTGCATGTAGAACTTTTCATATTTATAGTAGTCCTGAGGCTTTACAATAATGAGTTGTAATAAAGCATGTTTTAATACGTTAACAAAGCACGAATAGTCCCTTCTGATAAAAAAGCAAAATAAAATCTCTTTTCATATAGAACAAGGAGCAAACAATAAAAATTTACAAGTAATTTAGAATATGCTGTTGACGGGCCAAATTTCTAAAGCTGGTTTTGCTGCAATGGGTGAATTTTTGCAGCCTCACCCATTGTATCTTTGACCTGAAACATTAGTTACTTATTATTATTTATATTACAGTAGTACCCAAAAGTAGGGTTGCCAGTTTTGGTTGGATGTATTCCTGGAGATCTCATCACATGACATAATCTTTAAAGTTTAATCTTTAAGTCCTGGAGACTCCAGGCCAATCAAAGCCCAAATCAGAATATGGGCCCCATTGTGCAAGAAATAGGAAAAAAAAGTTTGCCCCTTATGAATCCTCTTCCTAGATAATTTAACTGTGAAATGATGGGTCCACACACTAAGGAAGATATTGCTTTTAAATGGTCATTTATGGGACTATGGGAGAAACAGTAACAGGAAACTTGGAAATGGCAGAGATGCTTCATGACTTCTTTGTTTCGGTCTTCACCAAGAAGTCTGAAGGAATGCCTAACATAGTGACTGCTAATGGGAAGGGGGTAGGTTTGGAAGATAAAATAAAAAAAGAACAAGTTAAAAATCACTTAGAAAAGTTAG
>NW_020664540.1:12750063-12776092 GCF_002925995.2 Terrapene triunguis | reverse complement strand
CCCGCCCCCCAGGGAAATAGTCTGGCTGCTAACAAGCTGTAAGGCCTCCGCTTTACGGACTGTATTTCTGCCCTGCTGTCTGCTACCCCTGCCCCCACAATTATTGTACATGAATGTATCCGTATGATGTATCCTTTCTGAGATTGTAATATTGCTGGTGAAGAGTGTTGCAGCACCACTTACCTCCCTTGCTAGGGAATAGTTCTAGTAATGCCAGGGCTCTTTGCCTCTCGCTACAGTTCTGAGATTTTCATGGGGCTGCCACAACCCTGACCCTGTGCCAGGTTGGTGCTGCTTTCACTTAGCCCTCAGTTGTGAAGTTTCCACCTCCACTCTAAGCATACCACAGGCATTGAAGTTTCTTATTAGCTACGTAGCCTAAAGCCCACCACACTGTTGCCTATCTCCATATTCTTGTTTCTGACATGGGCGAGCTGGCAATTGCCTGGCAGCGTAACTGAGCGGCTCAGACAAGTAATGAGTATGGAGCCTTTGACAGCTAGGGTAACCATTTGAATTCTTCCCTGGTTGGTAGTGGCTGGAAATTGTTACTATCTAGTGCCTGTTTGTGGTCTATCGTTTGAAATGGGTATAGTGGTGTCAGTCCAGTTCACATGACAAACCATCATCATCCCAATTAGCAATAACTGTTCACTCAATATTGAGTAGGCCTGGGAACTAAATTCCCCTCTCATCCCTAAAGGTAATCTCTCTAGGATAAGGTTGAGACAAAGGCATGAAAAGGATGCACAGCAGGTGCCAGTGTTGTACCTGTTCTGTGGATAGAGGATTTCAGTCTTCAGGGCTTTCATGTCACGGATTTTCAGAAGCGCTACTTTCATGCATGCAACTCAAACAAAAACAGGCAACACTGCTATTGGAGGTGCCCTGACATGTGTAGACTGAATTTATTTATCTTCCATCCAGATGATTTGTTTCACAAATATGTTTGAGGAACCTTGTAGAAATGAATTATTACACTTGTTCTATCTAAGGCACAATTACACATCTCTGTGTTCTTGGAGTAAAGTCCAATCATTTAAAGACATGGGGAATTCTTCAGAGCAGCCCCTGGCTGTGTTCCTGGATAAATATTAATACGTGCTATGTGACTGATGTTTTGACACTTGCTCCCATTGTCAACATACCTTTAGTGCAATCATACATGTATCGTTTGAATGCTATGTTTTTTTTTGACTGATTTTACTTTTCTGGTTTTATATAAAATAAATATCCTAGAACTGGAAGGGACCCTGAAAAGTGATCGAGTCCAGCCCCTTGCCTTCACTAGCAGGACCAAGTACTGATTTTTGCCCCAAATCCCTAAGTGGCCCCCTCAAGGATTGAACTCACTATCCTGGGTTTAGCAGGCCAATGCTCAAACCACTGAGCTATCCCTCCCCTCCTAAATTATTATTTCTTCAAGGTTACTCATGGAAACTTTTGTTTGACAATAGTACAGAATTGTGACTTTTTTCCAATCATACAAAATACCCCACTTTTTCCTGGGAGGGAGAGAGGGAGGGAGGGCGGGCAAAAACCTACAGAGGTTTTAGAAATGAAATGCATATTATGATTCATTTAGGCCATGTCTACACTAGCACTTAGGTCAGCAAACTTTGTGTTGCTCAGGGGTATGAAAAAACACCCCTCGAGTGACATGAGTTTTGCTGGTATAAGCGCTCGTGTGCACAGCGCTATGCCAATGGGAGATGCTCTCCCACCGACATAGCTACCGCCGCTTGTTGAACTGGTTTTATTATGTCGACGGGAGAGCTCTCTCCCGTCTGCATAACTCAGCCACACAAGCGTTCTTACAGCGATACAGCTCTGTTGCTGTAAGCTTGTAAGTGTAGACATGGCCTTAGTAAACTTATTTATTCCTCAACTATTTTAAAAAAAAAAAACATACACCTTGTCTCTAATGGAGATCTTGCACTTGGTCTAAGTAAAGTGCAAGAAGTGTCTCCAGTCTTGCCTCCAGTTAGGGCTATCACTCTTGTACCTGCCTACAGAAGCTGATAATATAACCAATGTACCACCTTTTTCATCACCTACTATGGGCTTGTCTACCTTACCCGCTGGATCCACAGTTAGCGATCGATCCAGCGGGGGTCAATTTATCGCATCTAGTCTTTCCCCCACCCCCAGTGTAGACCAGGCCTATGTGTTACAAGGGTTTGACCAAACCAGTCTGAATGTGCTCAACACATATTTGGTTGATGCAGACTTGACTAGACAGAAGCACAAGTCATAAAAACTGACAACATTCTGGATTCAGCTGTCCTGTCTTCCCTTATTTTACTTGCTCATTTTTGTTGCAACCTCCTTCACAAATAGATCTGGGTCTTCAGTTTTAAGTTTTAGAATAGCAGGAAGGATATTGGGGTTGCCTGGTAGCAACCACGTTTTAGACTTTTTGACGGTGGCCGGGGAATCTAAACCTGTGACATCCATGTTTGGGATCTGTCACATTGGTTAAGTATTGGAAAGGTTCTACAGCATTTCTGAATTGTTTTTTGAGTTTGATTTTTGTGACTGCAGTTCTTTTAATTAGTTCAAGACAGATTTATATTACTGTTGCAGTCTGGGTGATAGCCTGTAATCTGTGAAATCCCTTTAATTGCTTTTGTAAACTTAGTGTCTTTGTCAGTTCCTTTGTTATGTAAAACATGCTATATTTTGATGAAAGTTCTCCTTGCGCTTAATGCAAATTTCAATATATTTATGCATCTAACTGCCATAAGCTTCCTGTTTTCCACCAAGTGTAGTTGGGAAGTGGGAGTGATCTGTCCTCCTTTTTCAACCAACAAACCCAAGAAGCTGCTAGCAGTTGCAGGAAAACGTCTAAACTTCCACAGTGTGCCTTTAGGACTGTCACTACTTTCTCAACAAAGTTTAACGAGTTTGCTAAACATCTATATGTCAGATGTTTAAGATGAAAACACTTGAAGTTCTCGCCTATTTTCAGTTTATCGAAACAAGACAACTTCGTCATTTTTTTCCTTTTTGGGTGACATTTGCAGCTACTTGCACAGTTTTCTTTTCAGACGTAGAATCCTTAGCATTAAGTAGAGATGCCTTTTTCCCCCCTGCATAGATGCTTTTAGCTGTTATTAGGTCATTGCTAGTGTTCAGTCTTGTACAGTAGAACCTCAGAGTTACAAACGCTTGGGAATGGAGGTTGCTCATAACTCTGAACAAAGCGTTATGGTGGTTCTTTCAAAAGTTTACAACTGAACATTAACTTAATACAGCTTTGAAACTCTACTATACACAAGAAAAATGCTGCTTTTTACCATCTTAATTTAAATGAAACAAGCACAAAAAGAGTTTCCTTACTTTGTCAAATCTTTTTTTAAACTTTGTTTCCCTTTTTTAGCAGTTTACATTTAACACAGTACTGTATTGTTTGTTTGTTTGTTTTTTCTTTTCTTTTATTGCCTTCTGCTGCCTGTTTGTGTACTTTCAGTTCCAAATGAGATGTGTGGCTGACCAGTGAGGTCGGAACTCTGGTGTTCGTAACGCTGAGGTTCTGCTATACTAATGTTACTACTGATTCTAGCAGCATGTATTAGTGGACTTGTAAGTTAAAAATCTGTATGGAGATATATCCAGGGTGAAGTGCTTCAGTCTCTTTTCGTTTCTCATTTTGTGCTACACTGAGGAGGATGAGGTTAGTGTTAAAGAACACTTTAGGCTCAAGTCTTTGCCTTTCAGTTGTTAGTGTCATAATTGCTAATCTCTGGATGACAAAGATGAACAGACACAATTGAAGTCTCTGTTAGCAATCATTCTGACTGGAGTGATGATGACAATAGCATTGAAAACATCTCATTTGCAGGATCATCAAACTAATCAATGTTTTTGTTGTCTTCAATAGACAGTTTCATTTGATGGATCATCTGATATTAAAGGATCCAAGAAACTACTTTCTGCACTTTGAGCTGAGCACATATCCTATCTTGTGTACATATTGCTTTAGATGACTTTTTCATTACTTTAGTCCATTCAGTGGCTTGTTTCCTACCACTTCCTTCAAAATTAGGCATGCTAAGTCAGATAACATCTAACAAATTGCTTGTTTGCAGCTCTTCCATTCACTAGCTAGAATGCAGAACAACTATCTAATGAGATCAATATGGTGAAGATCATAAAATAAAATGAGCTAGCCAGTTTTATTCAGAGCTGTGTAGTAGGTGCCATACCAACCTTTGAGCTAAGATAGCTATAGGCCTCCTAACGTTCACTGCTCCACCCACTTCCCTCTTGTTAACATTTGATAGCAGTTGATCACCTATTAGCAATGCACTGCTCTGAATCACCATTGATTCCCCTCTCGCTTCATAGACACTTCTAAAACTTTCAAAATACGAATAACAAGAACCTTGATGTGCTCATAACCTTGAGGAAAAAAAGTTCTTCTTTGCAATTAAAATTAGAGCCTGTCTCTAACATCCATATCTTCTGTTCAAGTATGTTATGTTCATGTGAATGCTTCAGAGTGACAGGTGTTTTAAAAAAAAAAAAAGAACCTGATGTAATTTTTTTGCTATCTGAAACCTGTTTTTTTTTCACAAGCCTGATGAACTATTTACATAGCAGAGAGCTACAGACAAGTATTCAAAATCTTATATAAGATTGAACCTGAGTATAGATAGTGGCTAACGTTCAGTAATGTTGCAGTCTGTCATCTTAAACTAAACCTTTGAGCTACATCAAAGTGGTCTTATAAGTAATGCATCCTACGTGACCAATGGTAACCTTTTACTAAAGAAAAAAACTCATCTGCTGTAGTGTGCTTGCAACACCTCAAATGTTGACAAACAATTCCTTATAGCAATTACTCTTCTATTGAAGCCTGGCGCAATGCAAGCAAACGAGTTTGACTCATCTGATGAAGAGCCTATTCAAGATGATCAGACGCCATTTCAGATATCCTGGTAAGACACACATTTTTTGGAGCAAAAAATCCTTTGTAATCAGATACCCTAGCAGATGTTTCACTCAGCAATTTCTGGCCTTTCAGCAATATCCCAAGTAACATATATAGGGTTTGAAGAACACTTGTATGCTGCTTGCAACTAAATATCTGCACTAAATGTGGGCCTAAATATTCATAAAACCACACAGCTGGACAACAGATAGTACCTATCCTAAAGAAACCTGCAGCAGGCCATTGTCTTCAGTGATATTTCAGAGAAGTCATAGAAATAGTAATGAAATCAAACACTGGACATACATGACAATTAAACTTGCTAGTATAACTGCCATGTCTCTCTGCAACCTGAAGATATTAGTCCAGACTCTGATTAAAACATAACTTGTGAGTGACTAAAATCCATTTACTTTAATTCCCGAGTAACTTAATTCTTAATTATTTCTGACACACTGTGAAGATGTAGGTTAAGAAGATTTGATCCATAGCTCTTACAGTGGAGGCAACGTGAAATTTAATCAAATAGTAAAATGGTTTCGGAATGAAGTATTGATACTTTTAATATACACCTCAGAAGTGTTAAAACTTCTTCACTGTGTGTGTACACTTCATGTACCTCTTCTCACTTAAGCGTATGATACATGTGATCAGAAATAAAATGTTGTAGTGTGGACATGTGATTCTCTTTTATTAGTAAATGCTACAAAGTTTTCTGGCTGTAATTCTTGCTATTCAAACTGGACTACTGCTGAATAACTTTTCCACAGCCCCACTGAGAAAGTAGCTGTCTAGTATTGAAAACTTGAGCTGGAATTCAAGTTTATATTCTGCATTTTCTTTTGGTAGGTTAGCCCTGTCATCTGTCTATTGTTCTCAGTTTCTGGGAGTATGTTCTCTGCCAGGTACGTAGCGCTGGTTTTAGAAGTTTGGTAGAAAGCATGTTTTAAAGCTAGGAGGAAATTGTGCTGTCTCCAAAGATCTCTCTAAACCTTACTCGCTTAGTGGAGTGATATACATGTCTTCTGCACACACAATATTGGAAAGAGTGGAGGTATCAGATCTCTTGGTTTGATGCCTGAGACTGTTTTGCCTAATCCAGGAGAAGTGATGAAAGGTAACTGCTGATAAACTAGTGTGCTTTCCAAACTGGAGTACCTTTTGTGATAGTAAATGGCAATGCAAGCCCATGAAATGGGACAACTCTGACAAAGCCAAATTTTTCCACTATAAGGAATGTCAAACTAAAGATCACATCTGAAAAATCCTACACTGTTACATTATAAAAATGTAATATTAGTTAAGTATTTCATGTGTTTTAACCACTTGTGTTTTTGACTGCTTGTATTTCTCCCAGCTTGGAATCAATTATCACTGTCTCGTTCTCATGCACTAGCATTCTGTTGTAATGTTTGGGTTGCAAATGCCAAAATGGGGATTGTTTAATTCCAAACAGAATTTCATTGACACTTTAAACACATGCATTTAACACTTTTTATATAAACATTTAGGCTTTGGAAATCTGTTCAATAGAAAACATGTTTGACATGTTGGTCTTTAAACTACCTGTGTCCCTTCTTAACTCATGTCTGTTCTTTAAACACTGCCTGCCTGCTCCTGCCTCCCAAAATTCCACCTGTTGGAGGCAGGCAGCTATAGCGTCCTACTTGCAGGATCCCAACACCTCATCTTCAGAAGGGAACAAATGTCTTCCAGAGAGCAGCTAATTCTAAAGGTGGTAAGGGCAGTTTTAAAGTGAGCAGACCTAGAGGAGAGGAGTAGTTTGAGCAGTAATTGGAGCATGCAATCTAGCCACACACATTTGCCTTCTACACTATACCACAACCCATGCAATTGCCCCTGGGTTTCAGGAATTGCTGTGCCCATTTTCTGTCCTGATAACTCTCATAGTTGGGTATATGCATCGTGTTAAAAGCACTTTTGTAGCTCTTCTTTGTGGAATGAAGTGGGAGAAAATAAGGTAATGATAATGACACGCTGCAAACCCAAGTAGGGAGGAGAGTTTAATATCCGTTGTAGGCCCAAACTTGTGGGGAGGGAGGGAATCTTCCTACTAATAACCCTACAACTATCTCACTTCTTGCTGATCTCTTGCCAATCTCTTTAAGTGTAGCCCAGTTAATCATGTCAGAAGCTCTCTTTTGGGAAGGCTTAAAAACTAAATTTTAGTTACAGGCTCAGAAAAGCTGCCCTGTTACTTTATTAAACATGATGATTCTGTCTGCACACCCCTACACAACTACTCTATTTGTGAAAGTGAACTGTTTTTTCAAATGTTTCTATTCCATACAACTCACTTCATATTTTATTTTAGGTTGTAGGTTCAAGGATGTTAGAAGAAATCTTCAGAAAGATATAGGTAGGTTTATATAAAATATATACACACACACACACTACATAGACATACCCATGAACACATGCTCTTGCTCTTTCGATTTATATACTGTATATATATGGACCACTACACTAATTTAGATCTTTCTTTTTCATATTGTAAGTAAGCACTTTCAAATGCACATGGTGAATTAAAAGTGCATAAATTTACTATTTTAGTCACTAGAAGCTTGCCTGCTCTCTTAGACTGGAGATTGTATCACATAATCTCTCTAACCAGCAAATCTGTGTTTCCAGATACCATGTGCATCTTCTCAGAAATGAAACAATCATGACAGTTAAGCTGTGCCATCTGCATTAGTGTTCAGAGTTTCCCTTTTACAAATACATGTAGTGTTTCCTTTTACTGGGTGAAAAGTTCCTGAGGGAGTATTGATTTGACAATTGTGTTAATCCGGGCTTCTGTAGCGCTCAATGTGCTTGGGGGAATGCGAAGCTGTGGGCACTGTTTAACGTACTGAGATGCTTTTGCAAGAGAAAAACATCACCTCTTACATGGGTTCACTACCAATTGAGAGTACTCACTGCTGAGTACGTACAGCCCATAACCAGAGGCAGTTGTCTTTAGTTTTTTCCTCTGCCATAACAGGAAGCTCTGATAATCCCAATGTAGGATAGCAAGCTTCCCAAGAAGAGCTAGTTCAAAGCCTAAGCACAAATACTTCTAATCTTTATTTCAGTAACTTGCCAACTTCAGGGTCCTACCAATGAGTATAAACACAGTGTTCACGGTTAACCCTACAGTTCTTCTAGTGTTTGTGTCGGCTGGTCATGGGTAAACCGTACTAGAACCAAAATGTTAGCTGACCAGCAGTTGTGCTAACCAAAACATCTCCACTGGTTGCTGTTTAATGCTGTGGTAGTTAACGTGATTCCTCAATCTTTTGTTCTAACACACCTATGCTTTGTATCAAAGACTTGTGCTGTATCAGCAAAAGTCCCTTCATGACTGCTCAAAGGTGATCAGAAAAGAGGGGACTTGGCTAATGTGGAGAAGAATTTTTAGTTCTTGCCAATTCTCACATTAATCCCTGAAATTGAATTGATTAGCATTTTTGTCTACGTAGATCTTAAACTTGATAGGCTTTTTTTATTTGCAAGTGTCTTGGTTTGTTGGCAGAAGAATTAAAGGGGTATGGGACACAAGATATATTTGTGCTCTGTACCAGAGGAGAACTCTCAAAATATCGGGTGCCAAACCTACTAAACTCCTACCAGCAGCATGGGATTATTGTGCACCACCATCCTATTCCTGATGGAGACACTCCTGACATCGCCAACTGCTGTACCATTCTAGAAGAACTAAGGGGCTGTCTGGAAAACAACCGGAAAACGTTAATACAGTAAGTTCCTATTTCCTTCCTATTTCCACAAGGAATCTATCAATTTCCCTCCAGATGGATGAACAATCAAAACTTTAATGTATAATAAACAATGTCAAATGACAGTTGGCTGGCTTCCTTTAGGGTTAATTCAAACTGTCTGACATTCCCTCTCTTTCACCGTGTCTTCTTCTGGCACACACTTGCCCCGTTCAATGAGAAATAATGCTAGGCCTTGTAGGGCTGGACACCTGGAGCCTCCCCCCCTTTTCCCAGCTGGTCTAGTGGGGTGACCCAGGGCGTACTACCGGAGAGAAACTAAAATTCACAGCAGCTGCCAGGATGACATACCTTGAGCCTTTAGGAAACACTAACGAGCTACTAAAAAATAAGTCTACATTGCTTCAGGCCATCCACCTTACATAAGGATATCATGGTGCATTCTACTAATCCACTAAGAAATGGACTTTGGGTAGAGAGGAGGAATTTTGATCTAGAGGTAGGATGAGGTATTTCCATTGGATGCAGTGTTTCTTCTTTCCCACTGGGCACCAGAGAAGCTATGGGCATAAAATCTACCAAAATGATCTGATCTTGCTTTCTGTGAATCTAGAACACAACTCTTTGGCAGGGGCGGATTCCCACGGGTTTTACCAAAGGACTGGATTTTCACACAACTCTAATGTCCCAAGCCTGTACTGTGAGGCTTGTTTCCTTAGATTACAGGAGACCGTGGAATTGTAGTCAAGGTATTTTTGAATGAATTATTTTTCCACTGGGTTCACAAAAGAGGGAAGTAGCTTCCAGCCATCTTGATTCCTCAAGGATTACCAAGCACAACGAGGCCCCAGTTCTACTGCACTATTAAAACAAGTCCTTCTTTTCTTTCAGCTGTTACGGAGGACTTGGACGCTCATGTCTCAGTAAGCATCTTTTCCCTCCTCCCCCCATGTCATTGCTTAATATTGATGCAATTTAGCCACATTCTCCTCTGGTAATAGAACTAAAAGATATATTAGTCTGGTGCCTAAAGGAACAAAATGCATTATGAACCAGAGGTTTCTGAGTTGGAAATGGAACTTGGTGCCCTTGCACACTGGAGGCCTTGTGGAGTTGTGTGGAAAATGGGAGAAGTTTGATAGCCTCCTGTAAGAAGATTGGTTATAGGTTGACAGGCCTTGGTTACTACAGTTGTTGACAGAAATATGGGTGAGAACACATCCAGCCTGACCAGGCATCCGCTGTAATAAATGGAGCAGGCTCAAGCCAATTTATTTAGGAGTTCATGGTACTGATCAAGCAAGAAACTTCTCTAGTCAGACTTGTTAAAGAATAAAAAAAAGCCCATGGACAATGCACCATAGCTCTGCGCACTCAAATATAGAAGTGCGGAGAGACCTCTTGTCTGATTTGTAAAGGGAACAAACTAGACCTTGCCTCTGTCTCCTTTTCCCCACCTTCGCTGTGACTTGCCTCCATTCCGGCCAGGGTGGGGACTGCACTCTGCCCGCAGAGCTCCCTGCATGACCCTCAATGAGGGGGAAGCAGGAAAGAGACAGCTCTCGTTTTGTCTGTTTTTTCTCTGCTTAGTTCTCTTCCCCAAAGCTTGAGGGGTGCCAAAAGCTGCAAACACCGCAGAAGGGGAACGGAGCTGAAACAATTTCCCAAAATGCAAACGCAGCCCTCGAGATGTTACGGGGCCAACTTGTTAAAGTTTTGAATTAAAGTTTGGACTTTCCCTCCAAAAAGCTCTGCAGCCAGGAACGCTGGGGGAGCTGCTGGGGATGCAGGGAAAACTTGAGCAAACTTCCCTGCTGCTAATGACTGGTAGGCCTGGTTCTGCCCCCAACTGCAACCAGGCTGAAGTATCCATTGTAACAGATCTGTGGACCTTTGTACGATGAAGAAATTCCAGTTCTGAAGTGGCCGTGAGACTCCGGTGGTTGTCTAAGCACAAACATCAGTGAGCAAAGTTTTATTACATACAGAGATGACTGTTAGCATGCATACTTATGCATCTCTTTTCCTTACAGTAGCTGCATGTCTTTTGCTTCAATTATCTGATGCAATGGAACCCCAAGAGGCAATAGAGAGCCTCCGAGACTTAAGAGGATCTGGGGCAATACAGACAATAAAGGTAAGGAGGCTGTAGGGGGAAGGGAATACTAAAATGGAGAAGACCGCTGGTGGGACTGTGCCTCTGTACTAGGATCTCTCTTCATGCCTTTGTCTTTCTGAGAGTTAAAGCAGGTCTCTAGTAATTCATGCCCTTACTATCTCTGAACATTGGGATTGAGCTGCTTTGAGTCACATGCTATCACACCAACTCAACCTCAGTCTGTCTACACCAGAACTTCACATCTTTCCTCCTTTATCGCCAATAGCCATTCTATCCCCTCCGCCTTCCCAACCAGTTGCTCTGTTCTTTACCTCTCTCCCCTGTTGCCCTCCACCCCACTCCCACCTATGGCTCGTAGTAGGCGTTGTTGCCTCTTCCTTTATATTACCAAAATCCCTCATTGCACCTTGATCATCTGCCTTGATTCTTAAACTCTTCTCTTCCCCAACTCACACTTACATATTGTTCCTATTCTAGCTGTCATTTTCCATTTATCATCTGTTGTCATCCTCTGCCCAGGTTCCATTGCTAGTATTAAACCTACTCAGAATACATAGGTCATAAAACGGGCAAGACTATAGTTCATAAAGCCAGAGAATGTACACCAGTCAAGATCTCACCACAACTTCTAGATCTAATGTTATTTTAAATGCCTTCTAAAGAAGGCGGAGTGGCAGAGAATGCTGCCTACTGCTAGTTGAAATAGCCGAATAGGATTTGGGAAGCAGGCACACTTCAGCTAAGTCAGAGTGGAGAGCAGAGTAAGCACTGTTTACTGAAGCTAGGGAGAGGATGGGGAGTCCCACCCTGCTTTTATTAGATATGGGGGATCTGTTTTAATTCCCCTGATTGCCTATAATATTTTTGAACACTTGTTATGCAGTTTACACCATTTGGAATCTTTACTCAAGACTGAATGGGCCTACCAGCACTCTATGTAGATTGTTGTGCCCTATATTCAGCTAGCTGGAAGCAGTATTCTACTTCTTGGACTATATGCAGAGGGAGTGGAGCTACTTATTCACAAATGAAGCAGTTTCCCATTTAATGTCAACCACAACCAGAATTATAATATCTCCAACTTCACTATAATAGGAACACAGGAGTTGCCAGACTGGATCAAACTTAAGGTCCATCTAGTCCAATATCCTGTCTCTGTCCTAACAGTGACCAGCACCAAATGCTTCAGAGTAAGGTGTAGTAATTGTGCAGTAGGCAGATGTGGGGTAATCTGCCCCAATTGGGTCTTATCCTACCCTAATAGCTAGAGACTTGCCTAAACCACAAAGTATTTAATATCTCTTTTAAAACTTTATTAACATGTCTGTCACATTCAACACTTTTGCTAAATATGATTGTACGTTTTTCAGCAATACAACTATCTCCATGACTTTCGAGAGAACCTGGCTGCACATCTG
This sequence comes from Terrapene triunguis, assembly GCF_002925995.2. Classification (NCBI taxonomy): domain Eukaryota; kingdom Metazoa; phylum Chordata; order Testudines; family Emydidae; genus Terrapene; species Terrapene triunguis. The sequence continues at coordinate 12,763,882 of NW_020664540.1, read as the reverse complement.
TCAACAAAAGATGCAATATTAAGATCAGTATCACGATAAACTAATATTGGCATTATGGTATATCTGTTGTGTACATATGGTATTTTGGCTGAGTACAAGTTCTACGTAAAAAGACATCTCTCGCCTACATGACCTTTAATACCACTTTATTAGTCACTGCTTCTGGCAAAGTATTATCCTAACACCCAGTCTCTCTACTGTAAATAGATACAAGACTGGTGCTGGAAAGGGTCTTGTAAGCTATAGTAATATCCTGCATTTCAAACTTCCAAGGACTCATTTCTAAGTTCATTCTCTACAAGTATTTCCACACATGAAGGGAGAAATGTTATGCTGGTGTCCCCTCCATTTCTAATGGACTTGTTTTAGTACAGTAACTTGAGCAGTTCACTGCTGATGCATTAATTCCCTTCATCAAGTATGTCCTTACCAGTATACAAGTTTCAACACTCTGAACTAGTATTTTGGTTTTTAAATTTGGGCCTTTTCTGTATGTTGCATTTTATGTATTTACTGAATGGAGGTAGTACAGGGGATGTCAAATAAGAAATAAAACGAATGCATTATCTATTTATTTTTTTTTCTTGTAAGTAATCAGTGGGAATAATTGCGGGTGGAAGGGGAGGAAAGATTGAAATGGGAATAAAAAGATCTGTGAACTTAACAGTAGCCCGCTGAGCTCTAAGAGCCAAGGCTATTGAGAGCCAGAAAGGGCCTCCTTTTACTCTTCTGTTGTGAATGATTTTGAAAGTGTTCCAGAGCTGTAGTCTAGTTCTTTCCACAAGTCCTTGACTAATGTAATTTGATGGCATATGCTTGTGTGGGGTGGTCTGGTTCCGTCCTCAACAACTAGGTCAGTATTGTAGCTGAAATCAGTGAAAAGTCATCTAATAGACTTGGAGTAAAGAAATACTATTCAAACTTTTGCCATCATGCTGAGGGTTCCCAAGTGAACGTATTTGCTCTTTATGCTCCACATCTTGTAATTCAAAATGGGAGAAGTTCTTAATGATATTCAAGGCTACTCCCCACCACAGTGATCTTGCACTTGAATAAAATTAACTTCCTCAAATCCAAAGTCACGCTGGTGCTTCTGCCATACACAGCACCATAGTGTTTCCAGCTAGGGTTAAACACTAATCCTCTCCCTCCACTTGAGCCATAGTGCTATTGTCCTCTTTTCCAGCAGTAGCAGTCTCTTGCTTTCAGTATCATGGAGCTTTGTAGATGACAAGATCTCTCCACTATTCGCCCGTTATAACCACCTCATGCTTTTGTCTTTATACCTGATACATAAGTCATATGAAAGAATCTCCCTCTCCTCCAAACTATTTAGTTCTCTGAAACTTAACTGTGTAAACAACATAATAGGTTAACAGTTATAAGAGCCTTAATGCTAGAACTGCATCACCTTAGGGTTTGCAGAAGAGCGCACGCAGTTTTTGAAGGAATTCTCTCAGCGAAGCTCAGACAGGTTTCACTTGGTATGTTACAATAACCAGAACTCATTTTAGTTTGACAACTTTCCATTTTATCTGCTGACTCAATCACTGATCTTTTAAACAAGAAATGAGCACATATCTAACTCCTAAATATTTGCAGTCTGTGGAGGAAAGTGACTAAAGGTTGTAATTTGTTAGGTTTATTGGGACTTTTAAAATTGAGTAATATGGTCCTAAATGAACATATGCCTTGAATGTAGCAGGCTACAGGCACTTGACACTGAGTTGTGCAAATATACGTGTACAATTTAATTGAGACCTAAATTTTGGAAGGTGTAAATAACATTTTTTGAACTACAGTACCCTTTGTGGGACATGGCAAGATTACAGTAGACAGCCTTTCATCTGTTATTCATTTCAATATAAGTTTCAGTCTCATGCTCTAAATTTACCACCAGTTCATTTTGTACCCAGTCACTGAACGCATGTGTAAAGGCTAATTCCTTCCCAACAAATTGTAACAGTTCGTTAGGCTTTAGACTGCACCATGTATTCTTTTCTCCACTTGTGAAGTGGTTAGTACAAGCTTTTTTTAGATCACGCTGGAGATAGTTAATAACTGTAGCTTGCTGCACCTGGGCCTTTATAGGTAGCATAAAATATAGAAATCAGAATTAAAGAAAAGTAGACCATTTATAGATCTCCCCACTTCACTGTCTAATATTTAGAAGTAAAGGTGCATAGATGGTCTTATCCTGAAAAGATTAGTTGATTAGAGTTCCCCATTTCTCAATGACTTCCATACCAAACTTGGATTTGTACCAGCACTACGAACTAAAGCTGAGATCTGAGTGTCAAGCTGGGTTCTTCTGTCTTGCCTATCATTAGCACTACAATTCTGCAAGCCAAATTATGGCCCTAACTGTACCTATGCAACCCCATTGACCACTAATGGAAGTAACTAGTGTTGATGAGGACATAATTTATCCTGCAGAAGCTTTAACTGGCAGGCGGGAGGGGTGACAGAAAAGACACTACTGGCAAATTGCATAATTCTAATACAGTAGTCAGTGAAATAATGGAGACAAACCCCTCCTCCCATGTTTTTACAAAGTCACTTTTAAAGGTAAAACTGCACTTAAGTTTAACAGTTGCTTAAAATGGAATTCAACTTAATACTCGATCCCAATTCTGCACATTTTTCCATGTGCATGATTTGATTCCGAGGAGAATACTCACATGCATAAAGGCAAGGCACAGGTAGGAGAGGCTGTAAAATTAGGGCCCTAAATACCTGTCAGTCATGAATACAGGAACAGTAATTTTGTTCAGAGGAAAAACTCAAATTCTGCTCCTTAGTCCTGTTTTGTATGTGCAAAGGTTTGCCTGACCATACTTGCTTTCATGAGAAACAAGTAGTTTATGGTTAGATGTAACTTAATTTTTAACAAGAAAAAGAAATGCTATTTTCTGTTAGTTTTTACTAGCCAAATCCAATCCACAACTTCTCATGCCACAGAAGTCTGACCCTATTTCTTTTATGAAGACTTCTAAAGTTTCAGAGAACATTCTCTAAGTTAGATTAACCTAGACACTTCCATTTCATTTATTTGTCCATGCTGAGAAGCATATTGAATGATGGGTTCAAACCAAAATTTTGGCTGCAAGTTCACTCTTGGAAAGTTCAGAGTTGGATATGATTGCAAGCCCTCCTAGTCAGGAATATTCTGATTCAAGATGATTTGAGCCCCCACCTCTAATTTAGATCTTTAAAGACTTACATGGTTTAGGCTGTAGCTACTTGAGAGAGACACTCCCACTGAGCACACTGCACCAGCCAAGAGCAGATAAATACAGTGCTCCAACTTTTGGATGATTGGGGGCTGGCGGCAGAACTCTTAGTGAAGGCATCTCAATACTAGAATTCATGGTCTGATGTTTGTTAATCTACAGGGTACAGTGCAAAAAAGTGTCAAAACAATTTAATTAGATACTTTAGGAAACAGTTTGAAAAGAGACACTGTCAAGCCACAGCGGGAAGAACTTTTGAAAGCCATGACAGCTTGAACGCCATAAAAGCAAAAATATTAACTTTCATCTATTGCTGTGGGATGCAACACTTTCCTTGCAGCTCAGCAGCTTGTCAAATTCATTTTTTAAAGTAGGCAAAGGGTGGAGAGAGAAATAGGGAAATTAGCTTTAATCCTTTTTGAAGAGGGCTAACTATGATCCTGAAAGTGTACATAATTTAAAGCTCCAATTTCAAACCGTGGTTCTGGGGAAAAGACTATACAAATTAATCATACTTCATCATTAGAATGGCTCAATGGAATTCTCAATTATGTACAGTTTGGGGTAATTATTCCTTATGAAAATAGAAAAAAATTTTTTAACTCCACAGCTATTTCTATCCCATGGAGGAAAACACATTTGCAACAAAAGCATGCCATATGATAAAGACACTTCAAACTAAGAAGCTATTGGATTTTCATTTCATGGAGTTTGTATCTATTCTGTCAGTTGTCTCCTTTGATTTGGCTAAGGCAAAAATCATTATCCACATAGAAAATTTTCTAAGAGTGCTCAGATTCCTTTATTCCAGAACTGAAGGCCAATCTGCATTGAATCCAAAAATCTGGTCCATATCAGAAGGGTCAAATACCAATCTATGTAAACACATTTTACTAAAGCCAGAGACACTATCTGCACCACCACACACCTTCCTCAAGGCAAACATTTCACCATTCTTAAACTAGTTTAAGTAGGAAAGATTTCTAAACTTCTGAAGCTAAACTAACCAGTAGCTCATAGCAAGAGGAATTACAATGCAGTTCTATCAATGCACATCTATTTCCCCTCCCCTCCCCCCACTAAAAACTATTAACATAGGGACCAACTGAAAGTACAGGAAACACGATCAGAACCCTTGTTAGTGTCTAACAGTTCTGTGTAAGTATCTCTTTCCCAGATATAGCCCATCTCAATATGAATTTTAATAGTAATGCTACTGTCATTTATGAATTAAGCAGTTAAGTACAGCAAATAAACTTACTTTTTTAAAAAACAAGGCACTGGAAAAAATTGAACATTTCTGAATTTGAGATTTTTATTTATTCCACTAAGGAACAGCAGGGCAGTTTCTCAATCTCACTGTGTCTTGGAAATGTCTTTAGTGTGACTTGTAAACCCATAGGAGCAGTATTTTTACCACTGGATTTGATCACTCTTGCATTATTAGCCAATTGGTTAATAAGACTGTTGCACAAACATTTAAAAATAAAATCTTTTAAATTCATTCCTTCACAGACAACTCAATGTTTCCTATCACAATAACTTATGCTTGAAAATTAAAGCAAGGATATTTAGTGTTTGGTGGAAATATGGGAAGTTTCAGAACCATGCATACACAAGGAAAGATACCCAAATATAAAAAACAGAACTACTCTTTCTCCACGTGTATCCGTGAAGATATCTGCAGAGAAAATACATGAAGCTTTCAGTCCCTCAGAAGCACTTTATAGCTACAGCTGATTTATAGTTAAATGGAGTTTCAAAAGTCCAAAGTGAGCCACTATAAGGTCCTGTAAACAAAAAATTCTAGGATACTAAGGACAGGCAGTAATTAATAATTACTTGGAGAGTTATGGCTGTTCCTTATGGAGCGCAAAGTCAAAACTGTTCAAAACCAGAGAATCATTTAATATCAATTTACACTTAATTATTTTTAATTTCAACGTCCCAGTCAAATATACGAAAACAGTCTTTCCACAAGTATAAAGTGTGGAAACATTTTAAAAATAGGGGAGTCATTTTTTTTTCCTAATGCAACTGTGATCATCAGATTCCATAATTTAATCTTGGTAACAGATTCTTGTTGGAAAGAATTCTTTTGTTTTGTGGCTTTTGCATGCACTTAACTGGAACCAAGTTTGCAGAGTGTCTTCTTAAGAGCTCACCAAAACATAAATCATGCTAGAAAAGAAAAGAAAAATTTTAAATGTACTAAATTTAGATGCAATAGTTTGATTAGATAAGTTAACAGTGTTATGCATTTTATTATATTATGCACAGATTCATTCCCCACTGAAAAAGAGCAGAGACACAGCTTGTGTCATTACAATAAAATACTGATAGTTCACCATGACTTTTTAAAAGCCCGGTTAAGGCATTAAAAATGAACCCGTGAACAGAAGTGTCATGTATATAACACTCTGGACACTGGGATCAAGTGGCAGTAACAACAGGCAGTCTTGCATAGGCTCAAACACACTATATATGTATATATATATCGGAAGAAGTTTTTTTAATCATGTTTTTCCTAATCTTTTTGTATGATCACATAAAGAAACGCTGACCCATCAGTTGTAACCTGACTGTCAAAGTCAGTCTATGCAATGTATTGGTAATAGTACTACATCAGTACATTATCACCAGCTGTTGCTTCCCACATCCCCCCTTTTTAGAGAGTTTGACTTTGTGTTTACAGCTTCTGTATCTTCTCACTCATGACCACCATTCTACCAGCAAACTTCAATGAAACCCAAATTTTAAGACAAAAGTCACTTTTAAAATATTAAAATTTCACCCATATTAAAATCCCAATATTTTATAATAAAAATTAAAAGGTTGGGATTTTTTGGTTCTTTGGTTCAGCTGTATTGCTAAATTATGATCCAAACTTTGGGGGGGAGGGCGGGTTGTTGTTTTAAAAAAAATAGAGAGAGACATTACATCCCAGGCTAAGTGTCTGAAATATTTTTACACATTAAAATAAAAATGTCAGGGCATTGTCTTTTTTTTTTTTTTTTTTTTTTTAAGAAAAGTTTCATATACATATAAATTTTCCCTCTGGGTTGAGCTCAAACAAAAAGTTTCAGACTAAGAAACTTACCCATATAGGTAGTAAAAAAATGATAGGAGGTAAAATGCTAGTTTGCACCATCCTTCCTTCTGACAATATGCTAAAATATCTGCATTCATGATGGTTGTAGGATCATAAAGACCTGGTCCACTCATCACAGGTCTGCTCATATACCTGGAAAAGACAAATTAGGTTAGCAGTTAAGTTTGGAAAAGAAAGCTATGGGAAAAGTAGGTTCCCCCACCCCCAAAAAACAAAATAGAAATTTGCATAAAGAACCATGCATCTTTAACTGCACTAAACATTTACTCCATCCAGTAATTAAACCATGAGAGTAAAGTCTGAGACCCCAGCCTAAGGCCTTGCCTGTATGGGGATGGATCACTTGATGATTGCCTGTTCTGTTCATTCCTTCTGAAGCACCTGGCATTGGGCACTGTTGGAAAACAGGATAGTGGGCTAGATGGACCATTGATCTGACCCAATATGGCCGTTCTTATGGGCTTATGGTGGTTTTTTGCACTGTAGCTGCACTGCACCAGCATAGTTTATCTCAACTGCAAATCATATTACATTATAGATGGTGCTATACCAAGGGTGGGCACGACAACCCTTTAAAATAGGATGTAGGATCTAAGGCACCATATTACAAGCTTAAAGAACTGGAAAAGGTGCAGAAGAGAGCAACATGGGAGAGAACCAAACGTAATTTGTATGGTAAAATACTTAGGATGGTTTTGGTAACTTCAGCACCATTTAAAACGTACTGCAGTACTCCCATTCTTGCTTATCAAGTTGGAAGAAACATTCCTTTTTAAAAATAAAAGGAAAATAGTCTTTTTTCCTTTTTTATAACTGTTGCGTAAGATTTTCACCATCTTATCACAATGGGCCTTTATGCTTTATTGCTGAAGAAATGGGACAGTTAAACATCACAAAAGGACAGTAAGTTATAATTAAGGCTACGATTTTGTCACGGAGGTCGCGGAAGTCATGGAATCCGACGGAGGTTGCAGAAGACACGGAATCCATGACTTCCAAAGACCTCTGTGATTTCAGCCCTGGTGGCTGGGAGCTGCAGGGTCCCGCCGCCTCCCGCAGCGGCAGGGACCTGTTAGGTACCCCCGCTGCCTGCCCCCATGCTCCCGGCCACCACTGCAGGGCAGAGGGACCACCCCGCAGCTCCCCACCGCTGGGGAAGGGGTATGGAGACCCTGGAGATCTGAGCCCCCACACGTTGTGGGGGCTCCAGAGCTCCCAGCCACCCCGCAGTTGCCACTCCCTTCCCATTTTATCATGGATATTTTTAGTAAGTCAGGGACAGGTCATGGGCTTCTGTGAATTTTTCTTTATTGCCCGTGATCTGTCCATGACTTTTACTAAAAATATCCATGACAAAATCTTAGCCTTAGTTATAATTAACACGAGTAGAGAAATCAAACTTATCAATATTACCTCCAAATATGGTAAGCCAACAAAGGCATATTGAGACCCAGTGTAAGCCACTCTGCTGCACAGAGAAACATAACACAGAAGAATGCATGGATGAGGTACTCTGGAAGTACAAGCTGAAAAAGAAAAATATGCATCAGAACATGTAATTAAACAACATACAGCTTGGTTTGAATTTCTATTTATAAGGTAAATTATTGGTAAAAATTCCAAACTACTATATAGAGAAAAACACTCAAATGGGCAAGTAAACTGCAGAAAGTGAAAACAGCAACTGGCAGAATACACCCTGAAATTTACAGAAAAGTTTATGTATAATCATGAATACCCAAGAAAATTTACAAGCTGGAATGCTCAGATTATGGAAGCTTTTATTACTTATTAATTAGCTAGGTGCACTGTGAACAGCTTCCACATTTTTTACAACATACCTCTGTGACATAAGAGTAGAGCATCGAGATATTTCTGCATATGCCCCACATAGACATATCCATGGGAAAAGTAATCCCTAACAGTTTTTATGCAAGAGTTTGTTTTGTATTTTACTATTTTTCAAGCTTTGAACTTGATACACTATATATGTACAGTATTTATTAAAACAGACTATTACCAAAACCTTATTTCTGGTGCAAAGCTTTATTAGACAAAAGGAGCATCAACATTGTTAAGCACACCAATATGCACAAATACAAGCAATATGCTTTCTGCAATGTAGGAGGGAACAACAGTAAAATGCACATACAATTTGTGGCATATTAGCCAGTTCCATTTTCCTTTGTACAAGACCTTTCAAATACCTAACACCTGCCTTCTTTTTAACATTGTGCTTTCCAGCAGAAGCGTACAGAGGTAATGCTGATTACTCTCAGATTACTGAGAGCATAAAATACCAGGTAACCCTGCTAGTGCTATTAAGAGATAAGCAGTATAGAAACATATGTAGATTAAATGTAGGTGAAATACCATAAAAATCAAGAAAACCCCATGCTCATCACAAAAGTTAAATCCTTTAAAGGCATATATACCAGAAAGAATCGTATCACCTACTCTTTTGAATTACACAATTCTCCCCAAAAGTTCATCCATACATTTGAAATGCTCACAGGATAAATATCTACAAGCTGTTTCATGTAAAATTATTAAATTGCTACTACATATTTCAATCAAGGGTTTATCATAAACTAAAGATTTACCGGTAAGTTAAATTACTAAGGAGTCTACTCTCCAAGTGAAGCACACACAAGACAACTCTTATTCTTTGACTTTGCCCAATTTGTGTATCTAGGATGACTGCCTCAGAATGTATTTTGCAGTTTTCTTTCAGTTAATACTGTCTAAAAGCAAATATTTGTTTTAAACACCTAAAAAGGTCTAACTAGAAATCTATAAACTAGAAGCAAACAGAGTTTTGTTCCTAATGCACATTCTAATACATTGTTTCTTTAAATGACTATTGTCAAACAAAACCAACTTACATCAACACAAACCCAAGTCATCAACTTTCTTTACATTTGTAAAACAATTACTCTTCTTGTCCAGATCATTCTTGTATACTCACCATATGTAACTTTTAGATGTTACTCCAATTATTTAAACTAAAAAAAGTCTGACCACCAAGCAACAGCTGTTTGCTAGACCTGAAATCTACAAAAATTAAGACTAACCATATGTCTCAAAGCATTAATTTCCCTTCCATCTAGGTTTTTGTGTTCTGCCCCCACAGCAGAGTATCAGACTGCCTTTTAAGTATTTAAAACTATGTTATCTTTCTTCATTTCCAGCCTACACGAGAACTAGCTTGATTAGTTTACAGGTCACCATGCATTTTTCCCTAAAGGCTAGGAAGGAAGAAATATTATTTCTAAATACTCAAGAGAAGCTTGGATACTGTTGTGATGGGGGCCGCATACGGAGAGGGAGATGCTAAGCATTATGTGAACCAAAATTGGTACTCTAGAGAAGTATTTACCTTTCATGACTAAAAGTGTTCTCCCCTAGAATTTAAACTTCAAGACAATGGATCATGTCCCTTCATGTATTTGTAAAGCATGATGTGCATTTACCATACTCTTCAACGAGTAACGATCACCAATTCACCTTTTCATGACTAATCTAACTCCACTAGCATAGTAAATACCATGATCAAGATTTTCAGTTTACACAAAGCTATCATATAACACGATCAAGATTTTCAATGTACACAAAGCTATCATATAACACCTCATTCATGTATATTAACATTAGGTTAATAAAATATTTGTTTTGAACATGCACATTATAACAACCTTTTATTAAATTTGTGATAAGATCATAATGCATAAATGTAATGAGTATTTGCCTTCCCCCATACTGTTGCAGAAATGACTGTAAAACAGACGGAGTTGGGGAAACTGTTAGATGCACAGCTATTCAGGCACCACTTTCCAAGATGCAATCTCTCCACTCACCCACCCTCACGCTGCAAAGCTCTCTGGCTGGCTAAGACACATTCTTTTTCAGCTTTGAATTCAGTCTCCATTGGTGTGATTCTACTTAATTCTGCAGAACACCATGATTTACAGCGCAGCCTTCCAGAGGCACACTTCACTGCTGTGCTGCCCTATGTTTTTATCTCAATCTGGCCACTCCAAGTCAAAATGAAAGGGATGGTGAATGGGCAAAGACATATTGTGTTACTGAAAATACCTACTTTCTAACATCCATAATATTATTTGTCTGTCAAAGACACAAGCAAGCTAAAAGTGCTTGAGGCACAGCATTAACAAATAGGAATATAATTAAGAGTTGTGTCCAAGAGTACACAGTATTCTGAAAGAACACTGGGGATATCCTTGGGAAGCCAACCTCCACCCCGGAAATTGTAAGGCCAGATCAGAATTAACACCCCCTCCCCTTTTTTTTTTTAAACAAACTAGTCTCCTAGATTCTGAACATCAGAAAGTTCAGTGAACCTGGCTTGAGAGATGATACCATTTATTGTATATCTTCAGTTGCTGTGACTGTTCAATAGATTTTAGGCATATAACAGTTTTCCCCCACTTCAGTGGGTAAGCAAGCAAACTTATTTTGCACAAAATATGAAAGTTCATGAAGTTATTATAAACCTGAACAAACAAAACAGGCAGATGAGCAAGCACACTGAACAAAACATCTTAATAGTAATACAAATGTTCCTAACAAAATGAAAGTAAAAGTGGGATTAAAACATTAAACTAAAAAGCAGTACACACCTTTAATGCAATTTTGACTCTTTTAATCTTTTTGACCTTTTCAACTGTCTTTGTGCCGAAAATGTAAAAAGCAGATTGAAAGAATGTTAGTAGGACAGCTGACAAGATCATCAGCAGATTAATAATAGTCAGAATATTCAAGATTGAAAGTAAAGAAGAATCAGATAAAGAATTCTGTCTAGAAGTTCTATCAAATATACTAGACATTACCAGCAGAACAGAATTTTTAATGGCCTTTTTGATTAAATCAAGATAATAGCAACAAAAATTATTTATAAATTTATGCAAAGAGGAATTCTTTATCATGTAACTTACAGGATTGAGTGTATTACATTGGTCTATGGGATTCTTGTAATCAGTCTTCAGCTCATCAAATGCTATAATCTAGAATAAAATTAGAACAGTTAGGACTCTTCAGTTAAAAAGCAATAAAAAACATCTCACCACAAAATATCATTTATTGGTACAGAGCCATAAGTGCTATGAACACAATCTTAGTAAGGTCGTTTTACTCATGTAAAAGAAATAATTCCATAAACTAAATCACCTAGAGCAACAAAATATTTGAAACAGGTCTGCTTTGGTTTAAAAAACATTCAAGCACATTTAAATTAGCTTCAGATTATTCTAGACATTTTATATACTCAATGCTCTGGCATTACATCTTTGCATTTCATTCCCTTTTCCCCTCACCATGCAGAGGAGTTATATAGTGTCATTGCAAATAGCATTCAGTCCCACAGAATATATCCATGGTGCATAAAAAAAACCCAGGAGGTTGCACACGTGACACACTTCCTCTGTGCTGAGTGCTTGTCACTAATGCCAGCCAGTTAATTAAAAGGAAGTGATCGGAGTCTTTGAAGAGGCTGAATGGATGTTATCTTCACGGTCAGAGTGTGAGATGGCAGGCAAGGGAGATATAGTCAAGAACATCTTTTACTCACAGAACTTTTACCATACACTGATGCTTAGGGAGAGGTGAACCTGCCAGGGTGAAATAGAGTCAAACCCATTTTTGTAAAATGGATACCATGGCACCAAACAAGACCAAACAGGTAATTTATAAACAAAAAAGCAAGAACCATAGAAAAATAAGTATGAGAACCAAAACATCAAGTAATCAGTACTATCAGTATCCTTTATATTCAATGTAAACTAGAACATGTCTACATAGCATCCTTTAAGTTACAATAAAAAGCTTATTAAATAACTACAAAGCAAAAATTGAAACTGAACAAATCTGAATATATTCTATACGCACACACACTATTCATGCTGGGGAGAAGCACTTAACACACATTTTAATTTATTTCCTCCCTCAGATCCAATGGTACTTCCTGGTTTGCTTAAAGCTGCCCGAGGATGTATCTTTGTGGCATCACTTGGATTATATGAGACTTCTGGTAACAGGGATGTCCCACAATGATGCATCCTGGGACAGATTCAGCAGTGGATTAATAGAGAAGAAAATTATAAAATATTGGTTAAAATACTCCGAAAAAAATCATCAGTTTATCTGGTACACATCTAAATAGGTATCTTAGCAACTGCAGGGACCAAAACTTTTTTCTTTAATTTAAAAAAAATAATAATAATAACCCTTAAAATTCTGCTGATATTAATGGTTTAGTCCTCCAAGCTCATCAAGGAAAATATCATCTTTTAATTTATCTTCAAAAAATCCATTCATTCACTTATGAAGTTCATTCCTAAAGATGATCTATCAGTGCTTCTCTCCAAGAGCAGGCATCTCATAGCCACCTGAAACTAGGTTTCCTAAGGTTCCACCATTAGTCTTTTCCCCTCTGTGGCAGTAGAAAATCCAAGACCTCAAATAATAAGTAATATTTACTCAGGATACCACAGGGGGAAAAAAAGCTCACTTTTTCCATTAATTACAAAACTTATTTGACTTGAGACTGAAACATTTTAAACACGTATTCCTTCACATAAAACACCAATATTTAAAAATATAAGACGCCCACATTTTCAACAAAAATGTTTAATAAAACAAACCCAGTTTGCATTAGCCTTTGAAAATTCTACTCATCCACAGGTGAATACTGTCAGTTTTGCATCATTAAGGTAATGATAAGCAAGCAGGTTATGTATCTGGACTGGTGAGTTTTCAGGACAATTTTGCAAAGCTGGTTTACACCAACAGGAAGTTACTAAACAGATCTGATCAATTATTTTACACGTGCCATTTCAAATATACACAAAATAGGGCACTATTCCTCAAATCAATAATCCCTAAGCACATCCAGCCATGGCCAAAGGTCACATGCAACTGGGTGCAATTCTGCATGGTGCAGAGTTGGGCTGGGGTGGGGACCACGGTTAGCAATGGCAGAGCGGTCAAATCTTTGCCCCCACCCCGTGTGCACACAGGTGGGATGGAGCTGGCTCTCTGAGAGTAGCAATGGGGCAGGGGGAAGGTGGTTAGATCTCTGCTCCCACCCCTGTGAATACACGGAGATGTGGAGATGGCTGGGGAGGGGAGTTGGATTTCTCTCCCCCCCACCCCCAGTAGAGATGGCTCTGGGAGGTCAGAAATAGGGACAGGTCAATCTCTGTTCCCACCCCTAGCAGTGAAGAGGGTGGAGATGGTGCGGGGGGGGCCTCAATGAAAGGACGGTTACATCTCTACCCCCACCCCTGAGTGCAGGGGGGGAGGTGAAATGGCTCAGGGATGGGTGGGCAGCAATGTGGGGGTGGGTTGATCTCTGTCCCCATTCCTGTGAGTGCAGGGGGGAGATGGCTCAGGGGAATAAGAATGTGGGAGCCATTACATCTCTGCCCCCACCCTATGAATGTGAGAGGGGAGATGG
>NW_020664540.1:12749509-12749963 GCF_002925995.2 Terrapene triunguis | reverse complement strand
AATAGGGGGCGGTTAGATCTCTGACCCCCCCCACCCCTATGAGCGTGGGGGATGGCTCGGGGGGGGGCAGCAATAGGGGGCAGTTAGATGTGCCCCCCCACCCCTGTGAGCGCGGGGGATGGCGGGGGGGCAGCAATAGGGGGCGGTTAGATCTCTGCCCCCCCCACCCCTGTGAGCGCGGGGGATGGCGGGGGGGGGCAGCAATAGGGGGCGGTTAGATGTGCCCCCCCACCCCTGTGAGCGCAGGGGATGGCTCCGGGGGGCAGCAATAGGGGGCGGTTAGATGTGCCCCCCCACCCCTGTGAGCACGCGGGATGGCGGGGGGGCAGCAATAGGGGGCGGTTACATGTGCCCCCCCACCCCTGTGAGCGCGGGGGATGGCAGCAATAGGGGGCGGTTACATGTGCCCCCCCCCACCCCTGTGAGCACGCGGGATGGCGGGGGGGCAGCAATA
>NW_020664540.1:12711133-12749409 GCF_002925995.2 Terrapene triunguis | reverse complement strand
CCACCCAGCCACCCACCCCTGTGAGCACGCGGGATGGCGGGGGGGGCAGCAATAGGGGGCGGTTAGATCTGCCCCCCCCACCCCTGTGAGCGCGGGGGATGGCGGGGGGGCAGCAATAGGGGGCGGTTAGATCTCTGCCCCCCCACCACCACCCCTGTGAGCACGGGGGATGGCAGCAATAGGGGGCGGTTAGATGTGCCCCCCCTGTGAGCGCGGGGGATGGCTCGGGGGGGCAGCAATAGGGGGCGGTTAGATCTGCCCCCCCCCACCCCCGGGCGCCCGGGTCTGGAGACGGCTCGGGGGGGGGGCACTCTGCAGCTCTCACACACACACCCCGGGGCCGGGAAGCGACCCGGCCACAACGGGAGGCAACAAACGGCGCCCGGGCTCTCCGCGGCCGCCGCCGCCCCGCGGGCAGGGGATGAGCCGAGCCCCGCCCCGCGCCCGCGCCCGCTCCGGGCGCCCCGGCCCGGCACTCACATGCCAGATGGCGAAGAAGATGAGGGCGGCGGTGAGCAGCAGCGCCAGCATGTAGCAGAAGGCGGCGAAGGTGAAGGCCATGGCGGCGAGAGCGGGCCGCGCGGCCAGCGGGGCAGCAGGAGCGCGGGGGATGCCGGGCCGGATCGCGGCCGAGGCCGGGCCCGGGATGCAGCAGCGCAGGCGCACTGAGGAACCGCCGGCACCGCCCCGGCTCCTTAGTCCCGCCGTCTGAGCAAAAAGCGCGCCACAGCGACCCCTGGCGGAGCCCGCCGGCGCTGCGCCTGCGCGGGGCATCCCTGTCAGCCCCCACTCTACCACCCAGCCCTCTGCAGGAGTATGGGGGAGCATGGAGTTCCCCTAATGGGACATCAACACCTGTCTGGCCAATCTAGCTCTAAATCTGTCTTGTCAGTTGTTCCTTTGTTGTTGAAAAGCTAGCTGTGTGCGTTTCCCATTTACCACCTCTTTCAGTAACAAAGATATAGCAATACTTCATAACCTCACATACCCTAGTAGAGACAATTCAACAGGATATTAGTGTGCAACAGATCAAGACTTTTTAAATGGTACCTCACAAGGCACGCATTGTACAAAGCATATCATAATCATATTACAGTAGTGAATATGGGGGCTCCAGGGTGCTATTTTGAGGTACAGAGTGGCTCAACCTCCCATCTGCCCTCTATAGTAGGTGATAGTCCCCCCCTAATCTTTTACTTTTCTAGAAGAAGGAGATTGGTCTGTGGTCCAGATATCAACAGATGAGAGTTTTATTCTTGAGCTGGCAATGATTTAACTACATTGCCATGGAATTAATCCATCTGTGCCTCAGTTTCTCCATCTGTCAAATGGGGGTCCGAACAGGAATATTGTGAGATGTAATTAGCAAATTTTTGTAAAATGTTGTGTAATCCCCAGGTGAAAGATGCTATCAGAGTGCAAAATGTCATTATACTGCCCACGATTTGGTTGTGATGGCTCAGAGAAAAATTGCAATACACGTGTTGAGGCTGATACAGACTTTAAGTTAGGACCCCCACCACCATCACCTGCATCATCAGCAGGGTTTCAACCTTGGGACCTTTAAGCACAAGCATCTACCCCTTTTTTAGATGGTAGCAATAGTAAGCTATTATCTTCTAGTGGACCAGCCACTTGAGTGGGACAAAACACACTTTGCCAATGTGTTTAATTTACAAGATGCTTTTAACGTAATCAAAACCCAATCCTCTCCAATTCTGTTTTTAATTTTATTTAGTGTCAAGGTGGCATTTACAAAGGTGCTGGCTTTCTATCCCTGGAGGCTACAGCCCAAAGCTGGCCACAGAATGCATCAAGGGAAGCAACAGTTTTAAGCTTATCCACATAGCAAGCAATGCCTGCAGACAGTGATTGGCCTTGCTGCTGAGACTAGCATGTAGTCAGTCCCTTGTCTAGAACTAACATCCCATACTAAATCCAAGTAGGATGCACTTTGAGTTTAATCCTGTACCAGTGAAGTCAAAAGGAGTTTTGCCATTGACTTCAATGGGAGCAGGAGCAGATCCTTTGACCTAAATATTTTTTAAAAAATCCTCCTACAAAGGAGCATATGGTGTGTATGATTTAGAGCTATGCATAATTTTGTATGACAGACAAAACATTCTGCTCTGCTTTCTCTTAAAATGGAGCTTTGGCCTGCATTTTTCACACACACGACCTTTATTTCCTTAATTTTTGAAATGAAGATTATTCATCGACTCCTGTATTTAATTTTTCTAAAATAATTTACATAAAACCATTTTGTAAGCACAGGGAGACTCCAAGACAGGAATGGGCCACATCGGGTACAGAAATTGTATGGAGGGCCGGGTAGGGAAGGCTGGGGGAGGCTATGCCTCCCCAAACAGTGAGGTGTGGCCTGGCCCCTGCCCCCGCCCCCTATCCAGCCCCCCCGAACCTCCACCCCACCCCACCCCGACTGCCCCCCAGCACTCCTGCATCCTATCCAAATACCCCTGCTCTCTGCCCCCGACCATCCCCGTGGGACACTCATCCCCTATCCAATCCCCCCTGCTCCTCACCCCCTGACCACCCCCGGGACCCCCGGCTCCTATCCAACCCTCCCTGCTCTCCCCGCCCCACGTTACCTGTGGGGTGGGGGAAAGGGGGGCTCAGTCCTTTCCCTGTGCGTTTCCCCTGCGCGTTTGGCTGCTCTCCCTGGCAGTCGGGCAGGGCTCGCTCCCTGTCTGGGCTTGGCTGCTGGGGACAGGGGCCAAGCATGCTGGGGATGGAGGGGGGCCCTGGTTTGCTCTCCCCGTCCCCGGCAGCAGGGTCCAGGCTCCTTGACCACCTCCCTGCAGCCTCCCTGGAACTCTCCCTGCTCCCCACCCCCTGACCACGCCACGCTGCCCAGGCACTGGGGGAACTGTGACTGTGAGGGAGGCAGGGAGGGAGGGGAGCAGAAAGGGAGGGGCCAAGGGCTAGCCTTCGCCCCGCTTACCGCGCTGCCGGGGAGTTGGGCTGGCTCTTCCGCAAGCCTGTCCTGACACCGCTCCCTGGCAGGAGCTCGGGGGCCAAAGGGAAGGGTCCTGTGGCCAGGACCGCCAAGAGCGGGTTCGGGCCCCAGTGAAAAAAAAATTTGGGGCCCCCCAGCAAGGGCGGACCGGCTAAACAGGGCCGGGGAAGCCAGGCCCCGGGCCCCGGTAATTTGTACCAGCTTCCCCCCCGCCACCCCCCGGTCGGCCCTGCCTGTGGGCCAGATGTGGCCCGCGGGCCGTAGTTTGCCCCCCTCTGCTCCAAGAGGACATGTAACACAATTGGACACAAAACTGAGCAAAGTGAAACTGACAAGTAAGAAAAACATCACCAAAAGTGTTACATTTTGAACACAAGTATCAGAGGGGTAGCTGTTCTTCTGTTAGTCTCAAAGGTGCCACAGGACCCTCTGTTGCATTTTGAACACAGAATTTAGCCTAAAGTTCTGAAGTTAGATAACAAAAACCCAGTTCTTGTTGAATAAACACAAGACTGAGACAAGGAAGACAGACATACAATGAAAATAAATACAGTGACGCAGCAGATAAGATGTTATAAGATTAGCATACTGTGGCTGGAAAAGGGTAAGATGGAGAAGAGGCCAGTTAAGAACTATGAAAGACTCTGAGGAAAAGTTTTGTACAATCCAAAATCAATATAATTTGGGATTTACTCAAAGGAAACAGCAACTACAAGAGGATGAGAAAACAAATAGTTGGAGGGGAACTTCAGATGTTTTCCTGCTATATCAATCACATGCAAGTAATTTCAATAAAAAAAATAGTATTTAATAAAACAGAAGCCTGGCGAGCAGCTTCACAATAATTTTTCCAGACAAATATAGCCAGTATCAACACTTTCCATCAAATCAAGAACAAGGTCTGAATAATAAATATAATACTAATACTTTGCATTTACATAGCCCCTTCTGTCTGAGGCTCCCAAGATAATTTTGCCAAAATGACTTAATCTTCACAATACCACTGTATGTACCCCAGTAGGCGTCAGCATAACACATTATAAAAGCTTTATCGTGCCTGCATCCCTTGGTAGGGGAGACACTAGGATGAGGGTCACTAGTGATGAGGAGGAAGGTGATGGTGATGATGAAGGCTAGCACTAACACTTCAGATTTTTCCACAAGGCCCAGGGTAAGTAATGCAAATACTATGAGTTCCTTATTAGTCTCACTGTGCTTGTGTGTGTATTGTTAGTTCGGGTAATAAAGATAAATTATTCTAGAATGAGCTCTGGGTAGTAGGTATCTGGTTAAAGTAACCCATAATTATAGATCAGGAGTGGGACTCAGGTGATGTGGAAACCGGATGGAAAAAAAATCAGTAAAAACTGAGCACGTGTGTGTGTGTGTGTGTGTGAGAGAGAGAGAAAACCATTCTGGTGGTGCAAGGATTGATGAAGGGCGTGGTGGGGGGAGGTGAGAAAGGGATAGGAAGCAAGAGATGTATCAATATTCTGAGCCGTGAGAGAGGCATATGTAATTGATGGCTTTTATGGTGCCAGGAGGAGTGTTTTTTGCTTAGGGAATATCACTTGTATTAATGGCTGACACAGCACATTTGTGTGGGAGCCCCTTCTTGAAATATTGGCAATCCATCACTACCCTTCTCTGTAGCAGTGTGTCTGGTTGCCTGTGTGTGCTTGCGAAGAATGTGCTGCTGAACTTTCATTCCCATCCAGTAACTCATTGCACATGTGGCTTATTTCATGCTGCCATGTTCCTTGGTTAGGCATTAATCTCTTTGTCAGCATACCAGACTCATGCCCCTTACTTCCGCTGGGAGTGTAATCACTGTGGCCTACCATGAGCTGTCAGGCTGGTACGAACATACCAGCAAAGCCATTTGATTGACTGCCTCCCTATTCCAAACTGCTCTCCCCCGGCAGCTGGAGGGTTCATTCCCATCAGAAGAGGCAACAGGAGGTGAAGCAACAGTGGATGCATGCAGGGCTATTGTATGTGGTGATGTAGGGGAATAAGAAGTTTTAGGTCTGGTCTACAATACAGAGTTAGGTCAACATAAGCTGCCTTGCATTGACCTAATTGGCAGTGTCTACACTTAAATTTAACTTCCACCGACAAATGCCCCACTACGCCTACTTAAAAACTCCACCTCCACAAGCGACATAGAATCAAGGTCGATATCGTGTCAGTGTAGACGCTGTGTTGCTTATGTTGACTGCTACAGGCTTTCAGTAGCTGTCCCTCAATGCCCCACACTGACAGTACAATCAACACAAGCACGTCTGGTGAGGACGCACACCACCAACTCAAGGAGCAAAGTGTAGACATGCACAAGTGATGTAATTACTGTGGTGGCTACATGCTGACGTAAGTTAGGTCAACTTAATTTTGTAGTGTAGATAGGGTGACCAGACAGTAAATGTGAAAAATCGGGATGGGGTGTGGGGGGCGGGGTAATAGGAGCCTATATAAGAAAAAGACCCCAAAATCGGGACATCTGGTCACCCTAAGTGTAGACAGGGCTTAAACTGGAGATGAAGAGAAGCAGCAGCATAGCCCCTCCAGGGCAAAGATATACAGGAAATGTTGTGTATTTAACTTGTTTAGAGCAAAGGACACAGGGACATAAAGATCATCATTAGCTGCAGCTTTAATGAGTATGTCCATTGTTTCCTCCGTAAAACAAATCCTGCAATATTAGAGATTGCTTTGGGCAGTAACCCTACAATATTATTCAGACAGGAAACCTCCCAAGTCCTGTTGAGAGACATGCTGTTATCACCTTCAAGCTCTCAGTCAGTACAAGGCCTATCACTGCCCGTGGCCGGTGATATACAAGAGATCAGAGTAGATGATAGAGTGGTCCCTTCTTGTCTTAAGTTCTATGACTTTATGATAGCAGATGTTGGTATTTTTGGATTATGTGTATCCCCCTCTTAGCCTAAACATGAAGGGGAAAAGAAGAGAATGAAGTATTTATTTTTACATACAAATAAGCAATAGTGTTGCTAATGTTATTGCTGGCATTTACAATAAAATGCATGTGCAATACAGATATGCAATACATACAGTAGGGACTGTTAACAATATACTGAATTTATATTTCTTATTAGTATTATTCCTGCTTCAAAAGAATGTGTTTCATCAGCTTTAATACTTACACACATTTGTGGAAGTCACTGAAATTTAATTATTTTGCAGGGAAAACTGGAAGTAAACCAACTGCAATGTTATACCACTAGGATCTGTTCAATGAAGGATTACTTACAGTCAGGATTATCTTTCTAGGACAATAGGGAAAACATTTCCAAAAATAGTTCTATGGACAATGGTCAAATCAATGCTCATTTCATTTATATATTTCACTTCTCAGATCACCCAACAAGTGACACTAATGTCTCAGAAATTTCCATGTATATACTTCGTATAGACCACAAAAAATATAATATATACTAAACAAATGTTTAAGGATCACAGCATGGAGGCTGGGAGGAGGCCTATAAGCTTTAATGCATTATCCTTTTACTTATAGATGCATGGATTTTAATCCTGGTTTGAATCCCTAGTGAAAATGTCAATGTTAGTTGATTTCATTGTAAATCCCTAGAAAGCATTTGTCCACATCATAAAATAATAATATAATCAGGCATAAGTCAGTATGTTTCATAGTCTGATCTTAAGGGAGGTTTACCCCAGCACTGGTATGGCAAGCCTGTTGCAGCTCATGACTGTAGTATATTGGCAGAGGGGGGGGGAGGATGAGATCACACAGCACTTCCTCTGAATCATACCTAGGCAATACTCACTTTCATAAGCACCAAATCTATCCAATAACATAGCATAACATTTTCCAATTCTATACGTTGAAGACAATAAATGGCACCTGAGTTTTCAAATATTACTGCCAAGTATTTTCTCTCAAGCATTAGTTTGTTGTATGCGACGCTTCACCCATTTGCTGCTGTACTATGGATCTGTCACACACAGCATGTTTTTAATTCCTATTAATAGGAGACAAACCTCGTTTCTTTATTTAATTGGTTTTAAAAGCACAAGAGAATATTTTAATAGCATGCTATAATCAAAAAGAAAAAGAGAAGTCCAATAGTAAAACAGATATACAGAAAAAAGGAGACAATTAAATGAATAAGATGTTCTACACATGTTCATCATGTCAAAGATCGACAAAAGTGTCCCATTTACCAAGTACCTTGAAGTTATTCCACCTAACAGTCACTTCAATCAATCCCATGTTCTAGTTTCTGGTGATACGAGGAATTGAAGAACAGTTCCATTTCATGTAACTGGTTCCTAGCTTGTAGAAATGCACAAATTAACCATTTTTCTTGAGCATCAATCCAATATCCCCAAAATAATGAAGAGCCCAGGTAAAGATATTTGTGATTAAGAACATAAGAAAGGCCGTACCGGGTCAGACCAAAGGTCCATCTAGCCCAGTAACCTGTCTACCGACAGTGGCCAATGCCAGGTGCCCCAGAGGGAGTGAACCTAACAAGCAATGATCAAGGGATCTCTCTCCTGCCATCCATCTCCACCCTCTGACAGACAGAGGCTAGGGACACCATTCCTTACCCGTCCTGGCCAATAGCCATTAATGGACTTAACCACCATGAATTTATCCAGTTCTCTTTTAAACTCTGTCATAGTCCTAGCCTTCACAACCTCCTCAGGTAAGGAGTTCCACAAGTTGACTGGGCGCTGCGTGAAGAAGAACTTCCTTTTATTTGTTTTAAATCTTCTGCCTATTAATTTCATTTGATGACCCCTAGTTCTTGTATTTTGGGAATAAGTAAATAATTTTTCCTTATCCACTTTCTCCACATCACTCATTATTTTATATACCTCTATCATATCCCCCCTTAGTCTCCTCTTTTCCAAGCTGAAGAGTCCTAGCCTCTTTAATCTCCCCTCATATGGGACCCGTTCCAAACCCTTAATCATTTTAGTTGCCCTTTTCTGAACCTTTTCTAGTGCCAGTATATCTTTTTTGAGATGAGGAGACCACATCTGTACGCAGTATTCGAGATGAGGACATACCATGGATTTATATAAGGGCAATAATATATTCTCAGTCTTATTCTCTATCCCCTTTTTAATGATTCCTAACATCCTGTTTGCTTTTTTGACCGCCTCTGCACACTGCATGGACATTTTCAGAGAACTATCCACAATGACTCCAAGATCTTTTTCCTGACTTGTTGTAGCTAAATTAGCCCCCATCATATTGTATGTATAGTTGGGGTTATTTTTTCCAATGTGCATTACTTTACATTTATCCACATTAAATTTCATTTGCCATTTTGTTGCCCAATCACTTAGTTTTGTGAGATCTTTTTGAAGTTCTTCACAGTCTGCTTTGGTCTTAACTATCTTGAGCAGTTTAGTATCATCTGCAAACTTTGCCACCTCACTGTTTACCCCTTTCTCCAGATCATTTATAAATAAATTGAATAGGATTGGTCCGAGGACTGACCCTTGTGGAACACCACTCTCCATTCTGTGAATTTACCATTAATTCCTACCCTTTGTTCCCTGTCTTTTAACCAGTTCTCAATCCATGAAAGGACCTTCCCTTTTATCCCATGGCAGCTTAATTTACATAAGAGCCTTTGGTGAGGGACTTTGTCAAAGGCTTTCTGGAAATCTAAGTACACTATGTCCACTGGATCCCCCTTGTCCACATGTTTGTTGACCCCTTCAAAGAATTCTAATAGATTAGTAAGACACGATTTCCCTTTACAGAAACCATGTTGACTATTGTTCAACAGTTTATGTTTTTCTGTGTGTCGGACAATTTTATTCTTAACTATTGTTTCGACTAATTTGCCTGGTACAGACGTTAGACTTACCGGTCTGTAATTGCCAGGATCACCTCTAGAGCCCTTTTTAAATATTGGCGTTACATTAGCTAACTTCCAGTCATTGGGTACAGAAGCCGATTTAAAGGACAGGTTACAAACCTTAGTTAACAGTTCCGCAACTTCACATTTGAGTTCTTTCAGAACTCTTGGGTGAATGCCATCTGGTCCCAGTGACTTGTTAATGTTAAGTTTATCAATTAATTCCAAAACCTCCTCTTGTGACACTTCAATCTGTGACAGTTCCTCAGATTTGTCACCTACAAAAGCCAGCTCAGGTTTGGGAATCTCCCTAACATCCTCAGCCGTGAAGACTGAAGCAAAGAATCCATTTAGTTTCTCGGCAATGACTTTATCGTCTTTAAGCGCTCCTTTTGTATCTTGATCATCAAGGGGCCCCACTGGTTGTTTAGCAGGCTTCCTACTTCTGATGTACTTAAAAAACATTTTGTTATTACCTTTGGAGTTTTTGGCTAGCCGTTCTTCAAACTCCTCTTTGGCTTTTCTATTACATTCTTGCACTTAATTTGGCAGTGTTTATGCTCCTTTCTATTTGCCTCACTAGGATTTGACTTCCATTTTTTAAAAGAAGTCTTTTTATCTCTCACTGCTTCTTTTACATGGTTGTTAAGCCACGGTGGCTCTTTTTTAGTTCTTTTACTATGTTTCTTAATTTGGGGTATACATTGAAGTTGGGCCTCTATTATGGTGTCTTTAAAAAGCGCCCATGCAGCTTGCAGGGATTTCACTTTAGTCACTGTACCTTTTAACTTCTGTTTAACTAACCCCCTCATTTTTGCATAGTTCCCCCTTTTGAAATTAAATGCCACAGTGTTGGGCTGTTGAGATGTTCTTCCCACCACAGGGATGTTGACTGCTATTGTATTATGGTCACTATTTCCAAGCGGTCCTGTTATAGTTACCTCTTGGACCAGCTCCTGCGCTCCACTCAGGACTAAATCTAGAGTTGCCTCTCCCCTTGTGGGTTCCCGTACCAGCTGCTCCATGAAGCAGTCATTTAAAGTATCGAGAAATTTTATCTCTGCATTTCGTCCTGAAGTGAAATATTCCCAGTCAATATGGGGATAATTGAAATCCCCCACTATTATTGAGTTCTTAATTTTGATAGCCTCTCTAATCTCCCTTAGCATTTCATCATCACTATCACCATCCTGGTCAGGTGGTCGATAATAGATCCCTAATGTTATATTCTTATTAGAGCATGACATTTCTATCCATAGAGATTCTATGGAACATGCGGATTTGCTTAAGATTTTTACTTCATTTGATTGTACATTTTCTTTCATATATAGTGCCACTCCCCCCCCCCCGCACGACCTGTTCTGTCCTTCCAATATATTTTGTACCCCGGAATGATTGTGTCCCATTGATTGTCCCCACTCCACCAGGTTTCTGTGATGCCTATTATATCAATATCCTCCTTTAACATGGGGCACTCTAGTTCACCCATCTTATTATTTAGACTTCTAGCATTTGTGTACAAGCACTTTAAAAACTTGTCACTGTTTATTTGTCTGTCCTTTTCTGATGTCAGATTCTTTTTTATGTGAATGTTTATCATCTGATCTGGCCCCTACTTTATCCTCTTCCATCCTCTGCTCCTGACTATAACCTGGAGATTCTCTATCATTAGACTCTCCCCTAAGAGAAGTCTCTGTCCAATCCACATGCTCCTCTGCAGCAGTCGGCTTTCCCCCATCTCCTAGTTTAAAAACTGCTCTACAACCTTTTTAATGTTTAGTGCCAGCAGTCTGGTTCCACTTTGGTTTAGGTGGAGCCCATCTCTCCTGTATAGGCTCCCCCCATTCCAGAAGTTTCCCCAGTTCCTAATGAATGTAAACCCCTCCTCTCTACACCATTGTCTCATCCACGCATTGAGACTCTGAAGCTCTGCCTGCCTACCTGGCCCTGCGCGTGGAACTGGGAGCATTTCTGAGAATGCCACCATAGAGGTCCTGGATTTCAGTCTCTTCCCTAGCAGCCTAAATTTGGCCTCCAGGATGTCTCTCCTACCCTTCCCTATGTCATTGGTACCTACATGTACCACGACCACCGGCTCCTCCCCAGTACTACACATAAGTCTGTCTAGATGCCTCGAGAGATCCGCAACCTTCGCACCAGGCAGGCAAGTCAGAATACGGTTCTCCTGGTCACCACAAACCCAGCTATCTACGTTTCTAATGATCGAATCTCCCAATACTAATACCTGCCTTTTCCTAGCAACTGGAGTTCCCTCCCCCGGAGAGGTAACCTCAGTGCGAGAGGCAACCCCAACACCGTCTGGAAGGAGGCTCCCAACTATGGGAAGGTTTCCCTCTGCTCCCGTTGACTGCTCTGCTTCCCTGGGCCTTTCATCCTCCTCAACAGCACAGGGGCTGTCTGACCGGAGGTGGGACAATTCTACAGTGTCCCGGAAAGCCTCATCAACATACCTCTCTGCCTCCCTTAGCTCCTCCAGTTCCGCCACCCTTGCCTCCAAAGTCCGTACGTGGTCTCTGAAGGCCAGGAGCGCCTTGCACCGAATGCACACATACGCCACCCGCCCACGGGGCAGGTAATCATACATGCTACACTCAGTGCAATAAACTGGATAGCCCCCACTCTGCAGCTGGGCTTCTGCCTGCATTGTCTCCTAGTTAATGAAGGGGTTGTTTAAGCAAGAAGTTTTGAATGTAGTTTGGGCTATAGGTTTTAAGGGGAATAAAGGGTATAAGATAGAACCGGCAAGGGACCCGCGCTCCCTTCCTGCTCCCCTTCTAAACTCCCTTGCGAAACTCCCTGTTAGCAGCCCTTGTTCTAATTTGTACAAGAGTGTTGTCAAGCTTAAAATGAACAATAGTATTGCCAGTGTTAGGCCTAAAACTTCTGGAAGCTTTATAGAGCAAGTTTTGCAAAATTAAGCTGCAACTTGTGGTCAAAAGACACCTGCAACCAGACAACGTTTTATGCTGACTTCTATATGGTAAAATAGGTCATGCCCACGGGTATGGCTTATTAAGACCTCCTTTGAAACTTGTGGTTAAGAGATGCTGCAGCCAAAGAACTGATTCCTATGTGGTTTTGATGGGCTAGGCCTTCAGGCATTGGTCATCAAAATAACCTTACCCACAATCAAGACAATAGCCCATTTAGAGGTAAATTATGTCCTTGTAACTTACAAAAATTAAAGAACATTTGGCTATTAGAAAAACCACAGTCGAGACAATGGGCTACATGGACATAAGTTATCTCCTTGTGCATAACTTATCAAACTAAAACAGCAATTGGCTACAAGAAAATAAGTATAAATTATAGAGCCAAAGCAAAGATTTGGCCTAACCTGATTGGTTGACCTGCTTCAAAACACGGCAAGCAGATGAGATTAAATGTGTAGAGCCTTGGGGGGGGAGGGTGTCTGTCTCTCTCTGTCTAAGAGGTTATTCTCTTTGATCGGTCTGACCCCAGCCCCCTGAACCGAGAAAACCTGAATCACACTGACTATCTGTACCTGGCCAGTGCAAAGAGCGGTTGACTGAAAGGTAACATTCTCGGTAGAGTAAGGTTTTAAAGTAAAATAGTCTGGTTGCATGCAGAATAAGGTAATGGAGTAAAGAAGTCTGGATTGCTTGAGCTGATTTGATCTCACGTTGTACTGACACTATAGTATTAAGAATGGTAGTGTCAGGATAATTTGATCTCAGATTATATTAATGCTGCAGTATTAAAAATAGTAGTAAAAGTTTACTTGTACTTGTGCTTGTCTTCTGTATTGCATTTATAGCTGTAAGTCATTAAAAGCCTTTATTGAGGAATAATCCGTAGTTTTCATTTCTTTATACGGACACCACTTAACCTCATTACAGCTGTGTTGCGGGGTGGGAAGTAGTGATCATCCAGAGCCCCAGTTAGGCCCTGATGTGTGTCCCCTTCTTCCTATCTCTCCGCAATATTGAGTGAAAACCTGATTCTGTTGAAATATACAGTAAAATTCCCATAGACTTCAATAGGGTTTGGATTTCACCACGGAGTCTAAATACTTCTCTACAGTTTAGTAGAGAACACTCTTCCACACACCTTATGAGTCTGGAAAACCCACAGCAGGAACAATAGGAAAAATCTTTGATCAGAATTATCCTATTTATATTTACTATTTAAGGACATTAATACTCTCATGCTGGGTAGACTGGTTGGAGGGAAAGTTTCCTACACGTCATCACACCAACTTTTTTTTTTTTCCTTTAAATTTGCTAGGATCCTTTCTAGTTGAGCTATTTGACCAACCTTGATGAGTTGCTATTTATAAATATGCCACGGTGTGTCTGGCCAGGGAAGCTAGTTAGTGGTATAAATTCTTTATGTGAAGAAAAAAAGTTCCCCCAAAACCCAAGAATCACTTGTAAAAATCCATTTCTAAATGTATCGCAACAGCAGGCAATCTTTGGATAGGGGAGATTATATATATATATATATATAGAGAGAGAGAGAGAGAGACTGACCGACCTATCTCAGAGCTAGAAAGGATTCTGAAAGGTCATTGAGTCCAGCCCCCTGCCTTCACTAGCAGGATCAAGTACTGATTTTGCCCCAGATCCCTAAGTGGCCCCCTCAAGGACTGAACTCACAACCCTGGGTTTAGCAGGCCAATGCTCAAACCACTGAGCCATCCCTTCCCCCATCTAGTGATAGCCTCAATCCCTTCAATACTTAGTATTACAGACAATCAATTTCCTTTGAATAGACTGGGATAGCTACATACTCTGTCTAGCATTCTAATAAGAGGGCTTATTGTCTTGCTATATAGAGCTCTTTTTTGTGGATACCTGTAAATTTAAGGCTGCGTGTGTAACGTGACTATGTGGCTGTGCAAAGGGCCCAATAATTGCTATTTAAAGTCAATGACCATTTTGAAAATTCCACTAATTCTAACTTGTTAGATTGGAGAAAGATTTCAAATTGTGAACCAAATGTAGATTGATGCAGCGACATCCGCATGAATCTACAGATATCAGCGCTGTTGGTTCTAGCTAGGAATGAACCACCCCCATTCTTCTCAAGGTGGTGGTAACTCTGATCCTTAATTCCATTTTAAATGTAATTTAACTAACCTTGTTTGAACTAAACATTTAACTCAACACTTCACTATTTCACTGGTGACTGTTTGAGCAGAAATATACACTTACCCATGACTCCTGGATGCCGTTGAAGATGTTGGGGCAGGGCACTATGGACTACTAGTTACTGGGATGGAGAATTAGAAATTCAAGCATCCTCCTCAAAATAGGTCACCACTGCCTCTGCCCAAAAGAAGGGATGAAAGGGGAGATGCAGCCCCTTCCTAGTGCCAAAATCCTCAGCTGACCTCAGGGACCCAATACTCCAACCACTTCCCCTGCCATCCCAGGAACTAAAAATCCCAACCCAACTGTCACAACCTTCCATCCCCACCCGCCCCCCAGCAACTCTTACAGGGCAATTATGTACCTTCTATACGAAAATCAGCAGCACGTTGAAAACTGAAAGTTTGTGGGCAGAGTAAAGGACCTTGGGTTGACATCTTAAACAAAGAGAAAATGCGTCTAAGTCCCTTATACTGCTTTGAAAATCTCAACCATTGAATTTAACATCAAAATAAGTAACATGAGGGATACTGTACTGATTGGGCTGAGCTGGATTGGGGATAGAAAAATGGAGGAGGAGAACGTGGGGGGAAGAGGAGTGCAGCATAGTTCTAGAACCTCTGCCTTGTATGTTAGGTTTAAGGAACGGGCTAGCTGTAGGGAGAATAGTCCAATGGTTAGTGTAGTAAGTTGGGACTCAGGCGAGCTGGGTTTGATTCCCTGCTCTGCCTTCCTGCAGGCCTTGGGCAAGTCACTTGGGATCACATTTTTAAAGGTGTTTAGATGCCTAAAGAGGCAGATACCCAGCAGCACTTACACATCCAATTCCTGTTGATTTCAAAATGAAAATCCTACTAGGTTCCTAAATACCTTTAAAAATCTGGCCCTTGGTCTCTCTGTGGTTCAGTTCCCCACCTGTAAAATGGGGGTAAGAGCACTTCTGTACCTCACAGAGGTGTTGTGAGGGTAAATACATTATAGATTGTAAGATACGGTGGTGAGAGGACATCTAAAGATCTAAACTAGATAGAATGTGCTGCACGGAAGATGCATATACTTGACTGTTCCTCCACAAACCTAGCTGGCAGTTTGCTTTGCATTTCTGAGGCCAACAATTGCACATTCACAGTTGGGGGTAGAGTACAACTTCAGGGGATCCCTTGAGCTAGCCAGTCCTCCTAGCTGAATTAATCACATTCACAAATCAAGGCAGAATTTGTGGATGTCAGAGCAGATGGCACAGCATGGGGGAGCAGGGCAGGCATGTTTTCCTTCCAATTATCCATTAGGATTTTCCAACTGGCTTTGTATTAAATAATAAATCCTTATAAGGAGGATGCATAAAAGTATCACTCCTGCCCTACTCAGATTGATTGTATTGGAGCTCCCTTCAGACAGGTGGGCAGCTGGGTCCCCTTTATCTCCTGACCCCCTTGCACAAACAATTGCTGATGTATCCTTCCCCCCCCCCCCCACCACCACCACCCTTTTAGTTTTTCTCCCTCTTGTCTTTTCTATCCCCCCTTCCTATTTCTCCACTGATGAGAATATTACAGCACATGTTGCTCTGCATGGGGGTTTCAATGTAGCTTAGCTAAGTGCCATGAGAACGGAGAAGCCATACTCCTGGAGCTAGCTGCCTTATGGGCCATCACAGCAGCAGGGATGGATAGTATGTTCCTTCCAGAAAACCCCCATGCTGCTTTTACCCACATGAGCAGAACTACGTTTGCAATGAGGGGGACTGACTATCCTGTACCTATCCCAAACATCCACATCTCTTCTGCCCGCACCCTCTGCGCTATTCTAGCTTCCTGCTGGGGAACACTTGTTTAATACATCTAAACGATTCGAGGGATCAGATTAGGCGGAGTACAATCTCAATGAGGATCAGTTAATTTAGGTAGGAGACATCTCTGCAACACCAACAGTGAAAATTACCTAACTGAAAGGATGTTTGAGGTTCCCAAAAGAGTGACATGTTACAAAATGGTTGTGGGGAAATAATCAAGAGGTGAAAGAGGCTGATAAACTTCACCTATTTTGTAAATTTATTCTAAAATAAAATAAATAATAATAATGTTTGCTTCAATTCCTGGTGTATTGAGTAGCTGTCTAGAGCCTCCAACCAGACCAAGGACTACATTGTCCTAGGTGCTGTACAGATGTATCATAATAGACAGCCCTTGTTCCAAAGCATTTATACAATCTTAATTTAAGACACATCATAGTGAAGGGAGTGATGGGAGGGAATAGAGGAAAGAGTTACAGTGATAAGAGCATATTTCTGCATAGAATAGAAGTGGCCTTTTCATCTCCTGCTAATCAAGATCAGTAAGTGAACCAGAACCAGTATTCTCAGTTTGCTACCTCACAAGTGATAAAGATCAGCAGTGGATAGAAAATTTGAATAGGGTAATTGCTCAGTTAAACTTTTCAATACAAAGTGTCATGATCAATAAAAAAAAATATATCAAACAAGTTAAAAGCAAAAGTCAGAGCCCCGTGTATTACACAGCTGTGAAATTTGCCACCAAACTGCACTTAAGAATTTAAGCATTCATAAAGAGTTGTGGTTGTAAAGGAAACCCTGAAAACCACAAATGGAGCATAAGCCAGTCCAGTGTTGTCTACCATAAGCAACAACTCAGAGGTGTAAACTGCCCATTCATCTCAGTCATGTTGATTCTGAAACCTAACAACAATAAGTTAACATTCATATCTGTAGTGACTTCACTGCTGATCATTTTGGCAGAAACATCCTACAATCCCAAACTGCTTTCTATGACCTCTAGGGAGCCAAAAGCCACCCCCATCCAATTACCAAGAGTGGTTACTTACTGTGACATTCCCCAGGGTGCAATCTGGACTGATGAACAGCTGTGTCCCCTCAATTCTCCAACCTGGGATGCCTTTTACACTGCTTCGCTGTGAGAGCAACCATTCCTTGTCAGCTCACGCACAGCCCCCAGCATGTAAATAACTCCCAGCTACATTGTACGAGTGCTGTAGCCAACCACTCATGAACTACACTGCAGGGCAACACCACCAGCGAATTCCCAGTCCCAGACTTTCCCTCAGCAATGTGCGTCTTGTACTGCCCAGCACACTCCTGGACAACACAAGCTCATATAAAGTCTGTCATTTTATTAATAGAAAATGGTATGCACAAATCTTGTTATCCCAAATGGAGTTTCCCCAACCACTTCAATCCAAACACACTGATTTGAATAAAAACAAAACAAATTTAAAAATCTATTATTTCTATAGTTAATAGGTGACTACAAGTAATGAAGCATGTAAGTCAGAATTGGTTACAAGGACATAAAAGGGAAAAACACAAACACCACTTAACAAGCTAAGTGAACACAAAGCAAAGGTCTCTCACCCCACATATTCCAGCCGTCTTATTGGCTGAACGTCTTTCAGTCAAGATCTCACCCCGCCCCTCCAGTTCAATGCTGCTTCCTTGTTCTTCAAGTCTTGATGATGCTGTTAGTGGAGAGCAAGGGGAAGATGATTGGGGAATGTGGGGGGGGGGGGAGGTCTAACTTCTCCATTTATAGCCCTTTCTCTTGCACAAGAATCATCTCCAGCTGATGTTCAAGAGACAGAAAGTTGGTGTGGCCAGGAACTTTAACCTGCTGCTTTGTCAAAATATAGATCTCTCTTGCCCAAGAGTGGCCACTCAATCAGGCGGTGGTCCATTTGATCTCACAGACACCTGGCTGAGGCCGTGGCTAGCCTTCTGTCCCTGTTGAACTTGTCTGTGACTGCCCTCCAGAACATGTCCTGAGTAATATCATACAGTGGAATTTTATATCTTTACATACAGTGTTGCCACACATTTTACCAGGACAATAATGATCAGCAAATCATGAATTTTCAAATGATACCTTACACAGTATGCTTTGTACAAAATTTAACAGAGTCTTGCAAAAGGGATGAATATGGGGCTACAGACTACCACAGTAGGCATTTACCTTAACTCTGTACTTCCTGGTTTTCAGAAGTTTGAGTGGCAAACTCGCGTTCTGGAATGGCACAAGCTATCATAAGGCAATCTTAACTCTGCGTTAATGACGTGAACCATTAATAGCAGCATCTGTCGTCACTGCTAGGACCTCAGACCCCAATACAATACAAAGGATAACATCCCCAACCACCACTCACTTTCTTCCTCTAAATATTCTGCAATTCCAGACAGAGTGGGGAAGGAAGAAGTGATAGTGTGGGTCCACACAAAGGCAGTTGTCTCATTGCCTATGTGGATCTCCACTGTAGAGAAGTAACAGGCAGGCTTCCAGCACCAAAGGAGTGCACTGTGAGAAATCTTTCAAGCAGTAGTTACAAGACTGCTCTGCCAAACAGTCACAAGTCTAGAGGCTAAATCCAAAGAGTTTCCATCTTTAGAGCTACAAATAGCTCTCACCGTAGGTTTTCTGCTTTGACAAGCACTTCCGTTTATTCACAGCATTTCTTTGCAGCCTTTCTTGAACGTTAGCAGGTTTTATTGTTTTATCGACTCCCTAGATCGGCCAGGTCATCCCCCATCCCAGGTGAGTGAGGAAGGGTATACAAAAGTCATCTGAACCTTCTCTGGCAGAGAGCAGGGAGGGGGCTGAGAACTAGGGAAGCAGAATTAATCAATAGCAGAGCTAGATCAAAAGGAAGAGGTAGGCAAGGAAGGGGGAAGTTTGGCTATGGCTACATTACAGAGCTTACAGTGGTGCACTGCACCACTATAGCGCTCCTAGTGCAGGCACTAAGTTGGTGGAAGAGTGCTCTCCCCTCGACTTCATTACTCCAGCCCCTGCAAGCGGCAGTAGCTATGTCAGTGGGAGAAGCTCTCCTGCAGACATAGCGCTGTCCACACTAGTGCTTAAGTTGGTGTAACTTACATCGCTCAGGGGGGTAGCTTATTCATACTTCTAACTTATACCAACTTAAGCTGTGTGCACACATAGCTAACTTCTACAGCATAGCTTCCTCTGAATCATTTAGCTGGGAGCAGAGGCAGGTTTATGGAATCAAAGCGATGAACTCGATCGACCCTGTCCATGGTAGCATGGTTCCGTTAGAAGGGGGGGGTCTAATGACTGCTGCCCTGAAACCCCACACAAGTATTATTTGTGCTAAGGCCCATTCTTGACTGTGTCATCTTATACTCCCGTTGCACAGGTGTAAAGAGTGCTACCATTCCAATTCGATCATATTTTTACAGTGACCCAAGGCAATGGAGAATCAGGATTCCATTTGCTTCCCCCAGCTGTGACGATGCTAGTTAAGGACAACAAAGTTAGCCCTATTTTATGGAAGATGACGCCTCAGAGGGGTAAGAGGTAGAGACCTCCCCAATTGCCACAGTCAACCTTGATCCCACAGGTGGAGGAGGAAAGAATCATGGCATGGCACTTGTACTCTTCCCACCCACCAGGTCCACTAGCTCCTTCTCTCCCAGATGGGCCTACTCACAGTGTCCGTTGCTTAAAGGAGAATGGAATAAAGGCCTATTGTGGCTAGTTTGCACGTGGGCCACGTGTTTAGACCTTGCCCAGCATTCTGTAGGTAGCTACAACAAGAAACAGAATAGTGATTTGAGTATTCACATTTTATTTAAACCAGTACAAGCACCATGCTTAGCAAAAGATTTGGTTTAAAAATAAACATGCAGTGTGAACTAGCAGAGACTAAATACCAGATGGAAGTTGTGCCAGTTATTGACGTTAACAGTTACATGGAATGGTTAGATTAATAAGACTGACCATCAATATTTCAAGGCTCCTGATCTTTTTACCATCCGTAGCACTGGCAGCTTGCCTTGGCATACATCAGCACCCAAAGGTAACATTGTACACCTGACCCAGCGTAATAAACGCAAACGAAGAAGTGGAGAGCTTCCACTGGAGCCTTTACTCCCATCACAACTCACTTTTGCAGTCCGAGCGGAATGCTGAGACACGCTTACATTCCAAAGCACAACTGAGAAATCCCGGAGCGATTTTTTTAAAATTGGAATTCCCTTGCTTTTGCACATTTAACTTTGACCCTTAGCATTAATTTAATGTAACTTCTGGACTAAAAGTCATTTTATAGTTTAAGACACAAAAATATCAGCTCAGTGGGAATGTACAAGGCACCTTTGCACAATACATTGGAAAGGTGTAGGTCCCAGCATTATTGACATTCTGGTCTATCAAGGGAGGCATACATAGTACGAGAAATACTTTTAAACCACCGAATAGTGCATTTAATTTTTTCACGAACATATGCAATATAACCAGTCCATCTTATGAAGTGAAAACATGCAAAAACTCTCATGCTTTAGTCAGTTTGGCTTTTTCCTCACACACGGGATTACAAGAGATCCCTCCCACTCCTCCCTGCCAAGTACACCTATTTGAAATTTAAAACAGCCAAATTAAGTGTGGCAGAAAAACGCCACCTGTTGGAGACCTTTAAGTAAAGTTTCTGGTCAGGAAACCTTTTTATGGCTGAGTGATTGACTCCTGAAAAAAAAAAAATAGGAGTTTCTAATGGAAAATGCTGAGTGACCTTTAGCTACAAAACTTAACAAGTCTCATGATAATTTAAAGCACGCCTCTGCCCCCATGTTTTGAGTACTCTTTAGAGATCTCCGAAACACTGGCAGAGAAGAGAGGAGTTTGGTTACATCAGACAGGCATAAATTAAACTAACAATAAGCAAAGTTAGAATATACTGGCTTTCTGAACACCATGTATCTGCCTCCTGCTAATCTTCATGGGTAGCTGTAAAGAAAGGCAGTTCAAACAACAAGATTGGGTAGTCAGCGATATGATAGCATTACAAATCTCACATCCACAGTAGAGATCTGAATGGGGTTAGTTATGCCTTTACTTTAAAAGTACTGTAGTTCTGCACACTACCATATCTCAGAGCCAGTCCTGGGACCTTGAGAACTGGACAGTGAGCAGCAGGAGACTGTACAGTATCTTGACATATATTAAGTGTAGATTAGCCCTCAAACAGCAGCTGTTCTCCGCAAGGACTCCCCCCACAGTAGCTGCAGTTACTTCCCTCCCTTTCGCTGCAGAGCTGAGAAGAAAGGGGACAAAGACAGCACTCTACTCCCACAACTTACAAAGCAACACTGCTGCCTGGTCCACCAAGGCTTTTAGGAATTCATTGCCTGTGTAGGCCCTACCATCACATCAGTCTTCAGAGCAGTCCCATATGACTGGGAGTTAGGCAATGGAAGTTCTTGAGAAGCAGCATAAAGGGAAGACTCTGGGGTATGGGGTGCAGTGGAGGGAAGTTAGAAGATAGGGCAGCAGGAACATCTGAGATCTGAATGGGGTGGGTGGAATGGTGAAGTGCTGAAGAAGGGAATGGGAAGAACTGAACAGGAGGAAGTGCTCTTGATATGGGGAATCAAGGTAGCAGGAGACTGTGCAGAGAACTGGTGACACCCCAGGTGACTCTCACAGAATCACTTAATTTGTAAGTACAATTATAAGTTTAGCACACAAAACCCCATATTTTCATCTAAAAAGACACACTAAGAACAGTTTTCTTGATGGGGCACATCTCCCCCCCTTTATGAGCATTCTTCCTGCTAAGCCCTGTGCAAGTAGTAAAGTGACTATTGCCAGTCCAACATAGCATACAAAGCACACTGGTCTGGTTAGTGGTTTACAAATCCAGTTTTCCCACCACAAGCTAGGCTGAATATTAAAGAATGTCACAGGCTCACAGCACAACTGGCAGTTTCTTTCTGCCCTACTGGATTTTGACATCACAATGCCTTATAGTTCATGCAATACAAGCGAAGCAAGACCTTCAAGTCGGATTTTTTTTTTTTTAATTGCTTTTGCTAGTAATACCAATTTAAAGACCAAAGCCTTATTTAACTAAAGAAATTGCTTCTATTGATCTGTAGCACATGAGAAAGACAAAAGAACATTTTTTACAATCAATACATGTTCTGTCCAGGGAAATGAGGAAATGTTGTTCCAGTTCAATACATCAACATAGGATCTTATTTCCTCCAGTTAAAAGTCACTTTTCCTACACTGAACTAATGGTCTCTCTCAATCACATCATAGCCTGTACACATTGAAAAGCCCTCTGATGTTTGAGAGATGTGTGTATGAAGGAGGAATAAATCAATAAGTCAAGCTAAACATGAACTGCTGCTACTGAAGAGCACTGCATGGGTCCATGTGGTCGTCTTAAACAGAGTCATGTTTAATACTCTTACACAGCATGTGTTTGCAAGAAAACATGCATTCTCCCAGCAAAGGTTTTACAGAATGAAATACTAGCCTCCCAATTTAACAACTGATTAATTCACTCCTCCTCCTCACCAAAACACACATTATTAGAGCAACTATACTTTAAGCTACAGCTGTTCATGATTGGAAGCTGCTCATGAGAAGCCACTTATTCAGTAGCATGACAAACACTCATGTGAGTCATAACTGAGATACTGTCACAGGAGTACCTGTTTGCCACTGCATGGGCTAACCAGGATATCCCAAACTCAAACTACTATTCTACTTTTATATAAAACAGACCCTTTAAAAGGTTAGTTTTTAGCTATATTATAAAAAGTACTATTTTCATATTAGAATTTTTGCTATTTTACCAAAAAGAGATGAAACTTAAAGATTGAATGAGGTTACTTATGTGCAGAAGTCCTAGCTGGAATGTAGTTTTGACTGACAAGCAATTAAGCTAGGAGACCTCCTTTCATAAAAAAAAGATACAAGGTCTATATATGGCCAAGGTTTCTCAACAACAAAATCAGACTATTCTAAATCACTCACAAGATCTTAAGAG
Source organism: Terrapene triunguis (assembly GCF_002925995.2). NCBI lineage: Eukaryota > Metazoa > Chordata > Testudines > Emydidae > Terrapene > Terrapene triunguis. Next base: position 12,726,610 of record NW_020664540.1, on the reverse strand, counting down.
CTTTGAACCCCTGTACTCCCAGGTCTTTACTGATGGGAGCAGATAGCTGGCATTTTAAGTCGAGGTGTGTTTTATTTTATAAATGTTTAATTGCACCACTAGGCATTAGAAAACATGTTACTTAGACCATTTAACAAAGATTAGTTTTTACCAAATTTGGAGTAAATAATGTAAAATTCTTAGTCCTTTTAAAGCTAACAAATTAAAGGCACACAGTATTAACAGGTGTTCATATAACAGGTAATGTGAGTGAAGAGGTTAATTTATAAATAGTGTAATATTAAGTCTTGCATGTAAAAATCCAGAATGCATGTAACCAATATTGTAATTAAGCCCTTAAGAGTTATAAAATAGTCTTACAGAAACTAGTTTATGACTGACTAGTGGTCATAGAACTTTACCCTGAAATTTAGTTAGATTGACTCACAATCAACGGAGATACTTATTAAAATTAAAGAGAATCAGTACTGAAAAGTCCTAAAAAGAATTTTTTTCACGTGAAGTTATGTTTGTCATATAAACACTTGGTTTCAGTTTAATATTAACACTTCCATAGACTAATTTGGGAAATTCAAAAAAAATTCTCAATTTTAACAAGTGGCCGTATGCTATTTTAACATATAAACTGCTAGTACACAGGATCTGTCAAAAGGATGCATTTGCAGCTCATGAAAAGTTAGTGTCAGCTTCCAAATGTTTGTAAATAGTTAGTTTCTGAACTGAACTGTAGTAATTATAGAAATATTAGTCACAAGAGTGCACAAAGAGAATCCCTGCAGAGAAGTGCTTCCTTTTAGAGTTCTACACAAGGAAACACTTTGCAAAGTTTTACTTCACGGAGACTAATCTTCCTCTCCTTCCCCAAACTTTGTACAAGAAATATACTGCAGGAAACTGCTGTAAATATAGTGCATTTTTAGGCATAAGTATTCGTGTCTGGTTCCAGTATTGTCAGGATGGTATATAAATACTTAATACAGAGGTTCTCTTAATGGAAGTAGCCCAGTTTCTCACGCAGCCATTCTTCAGTTAGGTCTTCTGTATTTCTTATTTCAAATACCTAAAACAAAATTGTATCAGGTTAAATATTTACATTTCAGTCCTTGGAAGAAAAGAACACATTATACCACACTTCTATTGATAAAATGCATTAGTGTACTTTTTAAAAATAGTCATGCTACACTAGGAATCATCACGTTAGCATTTTGCTTCATGCACATTTTTTGCAAGGACAGGTTAATAACCTAGAATAAAACGTGAGACCCTAATGGAAATACATGTTACGATTTGGTCAAGTTACGGAGAGCCATAATTACTGTTTCTGGGACTTGCTACCTTCATGTGTAGTTCTCTTAAGATTCTACATTATATATGATAAGGATATAACAAACAATCTTTTAAGTGACTCTGAAGTGGCATCGTCAGTCACAGCTCAGGGATGCTAATAGATTTACTATATATGTGAAGGTGCTTCCTGTTTGCAATACAATAACCATATTCTGGGCTGAATTAACTCTGAAGGCTTTTAATTTTTTTCAGCCCAAGATTATTATTAACTTGTAAGCAGGCAGAACCCTCAAAGTATCACCATAATATTTTGCTCATCTGATACTTAAAAGTATCGTGGCAGTACTCATTGGTGTATCTAAGTATTAAATACATAAAAAGAATTGCAGAAGAGAGTCTTCAGTAAGGCCTTGATACAGCAAATTAAACAGAAACAAGTACACCATTCCCTGCTCAATACACACCTAGCAGGAAAGTAACTCTGGATTTTGATACTGGCACAGAATAGATGAATTTTACACTATTCCACTCCATTTGGAATCATTGCAACTCATTTGAGTGATGCCCAATCTTTTTAGGACAGTCAATTGCTAAGTCAATATAAAACAATGTTGCATCAATAACATGTCCACAGAGCCTTGAGAACATTTTTTTATCTAATGCAATCAAGACCAAAAAATTGAAGTTGTGGAGAATCAAGTTAGAATTATTAGCAAGACAAGACATACTGTATACTAATAGAAGAATGCAAGATATTTTGACCATACTGTTAAGACCAATGTGAAATTGTAAGAGTCACATTTTTCAGCACTATACATGTACACGTGTACACACACACACAGCGCTAATGTTGACACTACAGTATTCAGCTGAGAGTAAAAAGGATAACAAAATACATAAAATCACCAGTGAATTTACCCATTGCAGGGCATGAATCACCTGTTTACTCCTCCCCATTCATTCTATCTTCTTAGTAATCCACAAGGTTTTCTTTATTATTATTATTATTAATTTCTTTTGTTTTTTTTTTTTAGGTCTTTTTTTTTTTTTTTACATCTTTTTTGTCCCTTTGTTTATTTCCACTTTTGCACCATCTTCTTCTTGTTTTCTAACCTCTCAGGCCCAGTCTACAGACACGGATTCTCATGTTCAATTTGTTATTCACTGCTGTCTACTGGCATATTGATTTGTTAAGTAAAAGATGGGGAAAAAGATCAATATGATAGCACAGACTAGCATAACAGAAACTAGGCTAATCTACCAAGCCACCAAGAAGTGGGGTAAGTCCATTAAGTCATGTATGAGACCCAGATCAGGAGAAGGCCCTAGCATGAGCCAGAATGAAATCAAGCTTCAGTGAGAGGTATGAATAAAGCACATTTAAAATCTAAATCTGAAGCAGAAAGTTAACACTCTGACCTGGGTACAGAGTGGGGTCAGTTCCAGAAGATCAGATCTGACTCTAATCCATTCCTTGGCTTTCCTGCAGGCAGTTTTCAAACGGTTTGTGGTTCTTGCCAAAAAGAGGGTAACCCCCACATGCAGCTGGTCTCTAGCTTCCCTGGCCCCTGAGAAACCTGACCAGACTTCCCCACTCACCAAGTGGATTAGCTGTGCATAACCTGAGTTCACCTTTCTCCTCAGGGGACCCCCACCCCTTGTCCCCCCTCTTTTCTTACAGGCTATAGTTCTCATGCCTCTATGCCTCAGTTCCTTCCAGGCCTATGAGACAGTCTCCTTCTGCCAGAACAGCAAGCTCTCTAAAGCCTGCTTCCTCCCACTTCTCCCCTCCAACTGGAGGGCCCTCTTCTCCAGACTTGGTGTTTCCTAAATGTATTGTGGAGCTGACTGCAAGCCAGACCACTAAGCCTGTTCTGCCCTGGCTAAAGTATAAGATTTGCAAAGGTAGCAACCAAGATGGGAAGGGGAAAAGAAAGCAGAATAGCACCTGTGAGTTTCAGCATTAACTTTCAGGTGTCCTGCAGGTGTCCGGGGGAGATTTTATAATCTCCTATTTCTGACCCAACAGCGTCAGAACCAACTATCCAACCAGAGGATGCTTCTTCAGTTGGCAAGACCCATTCTACCATTGTTAGAAAATAGACACCTAAGGTGTTTCATGCTTCAGCGATGGTTATGAAGGGTTCACTACAATAAGGCAGATATTTTTAAGTGAGGGTAATTAGCCACTGCAACAGCTTATCAAGAGATGGGGGTTCTACCACACCATTTGAAATCTTTAAATCAAGACAATGTACTTCTATTAAAAACATCCTAGTTCAACCATGAATTACGGGGCTCACTGTCCTCTTGTGGATTTTTTTTTTTTTTTTTTAAATCTCCATGCTTACTCTCCTCTTTCTTTAGGCTTCCTGCAAGATGGACACCCGCTGAACGCAATTTAAAACATGCAAGAACATAACGATCCTGTTGTATTGTGTACATGTGAGACAGACTGGCAAGACAGAGCAGCATCTTATGTACACTCACATTCTGCTTTTTATGAAAGATTCTTGCAACTGGTCAGAAGAAGTGAGGTTTTTACCCACGAAAGTTATGCCCAAATAAGTCTGTTAGTTTTTAAGGTGCCACCAGACTCCTTGTTGTTTTTGTAGATACAGACTAACACGGTTACCCCCTGATAAATTATACCTTAGTGAGTTCCGCTGTTTGTACCAGCTTATTCTTGCTCCCAGCGTACATCATCTGTTGTTCGGGCTTGCATCCTGTAGTTGTGGGGAAGGAAAGCAAAGCGGTGTTTGACAGTTGGACTGAAATTCATGAACAAGATTTTTTTTAAAATCCAGCTTGTATGCAGGAAGTTTCCAATCAACAGAATGACCCAATTGTCTCTTTGTATACAGTATCGTCTTTAGTTTTGCTTTGAATGTTTAGTACTTGTCAAGACTATATTAAAGTGATGTGAAAGTGGGCTGGGTCGGTGGTCAGATCTAGCTGTGTCTGTAGTTCTGCTTAAAACTGGACTCAAGAGAGCAATTGTATCACAATTCAAACTGCACAGCCAGCAAAGCAGAGGCTAAATCCATCACCTCTTCCTGCTATCTTATATTCTACAAGAGTGCTGATCTACCAGAAAGCAAGTTACCTTTGCTGCTGTTTCTAATAGATTCCAATTTCTTCCTGAACCACAGATGCAGTCTTATACAAGGAATGCATTTATCTGAGTCTAGCCACTAATCTCATACAATAACTTTCAGGGCAAGACAAAGAAAAATAAACTGATTGGACAAAAAAAATATTACCAGCTTTATTTCATTTAGCAAGCCATCTATGTCCTGACTCTTTGTAGTAGTTTTAACCAGACACTGAAAATAGAGGGGAACTTATACAAACAAAATCTTAAGATACAATAACTACGGAAATAAATTCTAGATAAGGTCTCCTGTGAAGCATCTTACCACAGGTCGAGCTCTCACAGAGCAGAACCTAGCACCATAGGCATGGCTTAGAACTTGTTACAGAAATTAACTACTGAAGATCCACACCTTTTTCTGTACTTTTATTGCTAAACTTTAACACCCACCTGGTTATTCTAGCAAGCAGAGTAGTGAAGGGTAAAACAATGCACTCTCTCTCTCAAGGATTACAATGTAATTTAATAGCTGCAGAAAGCCACCCTATTACAATTCAGAAAGTGCAGACTGATCTCAAGGGCCAATTCATTCCCTGCGTATGAACAGAGTTTGTAACAAAGTCGAGGTGCTGAGTTGGCTTTTTCCCTCCCACTCCTAGGTTTCTTCAGGGCCATTCAGTCCCTGGTACGGACTAAGGCAGCATGAGAGTTGCTCTAATGTGGGCCCCAGCTGCAACAGCTGTTCTGGCAGCTGGGACACAGGAATATTTGACACTCCTGTAGGAGGTCGCATACAACTGGCTCTGTGCCTGCCAGGAACTCCCCCTCCAAAGAAGTTTGTCAGGGAGCCCTTACTGTGAATTTGCAAGCCCTTAAGCCAGAGAGAGCATACTGATGAATTTGGCCTTAAGTGTGAAAACCATTGATCTTAAGCATTAGGCCTTTTTTGTTTCATAGATACAAGAACTTCCACATTTATAGGATATAGCAACTACTATTCACAATGTTTACTCACCGACTGGACTGGAGAAGATAAAGCACAATGGATAAGAAACTCTTCCATCATCATGCTGATACTTGTAACTATACACAATGAATGTTTTTCTGAGGTTAAGGAAACTAAAAAAAAAACTCACTGATCTCTTAGAACATAATCCTTACATTCATTAGCTGAGCTTGTTATAGGCAAAAATAAATCTCCCTTTGCCATCTGTTCTAAAAGACGCTTACATACATCAGTTTCTGTACTGTTTCATCTTGTTCCCATCTCAGTTTCTATTCCGATTGGAGTTTGAGCCATTGGAGGATTTACCCTGCTTTTCAGTAACATAACCCACATCTGAGACAGGTGTTTGTGTGAATATTTTGTAAAATAAATGTTAGTTCTCAATATTGTCCTTTTCACAACAAGTCATTTTCCAATGATTTCCCTCTACAATGTTTTAAATATGAAGTTTCAGCTAAATCAGATAAGTAGTCAGATTTCTTTTTCTAAAGAGATAATTTTTGCTGCTCTTTGCATGCTCTCTTGGCAAACTATTTGTTGGTAGCTCTTTGCACAGCAAACATTGGATGGTTTCGTGTGCTTTGCTAACCTTTAAATGGAGAACCTATAGCTAAAGTGTTAATTTAAATCTTTCTGTTGAATTAATGTGCTGAATATCCCTGCAAAAGAGCAGACTGAAAGCCATTCAAAACACAGTGAAAGTAACCAAGTCTTAGAAGTAGAGACTTCACTATACCAGTGTACAAGTCTTTGCTAAGAAATGGCATGTGACCACAGAATAGATCATGAAAATTAATCAATTTTTGAATTAACATAGGGAGAATTTCCATTGTAGGCAAATACTTGTTTGAAGAAAAAAAAATGGAAAATTCAATTTCAAATGCATTTTAGATTTAATTTTTTTCAGTAAACAAAACAATACTAGCAACATTAGAAAAAGGATATCGAGGTTGTCTCTCAGGCAGCTCATCTTTTAGTTCATCAGGGGAAATGCCCTAGTAATATTAAAACACAAGCAGTCTTTCAATAGGTGAACTCAGAACATAAGAATGGCCGTACTAGGTCAGACCAAAGGTCCATCTAGCCCAGTATCCTGTCTACCAACAGTGGCCAATGCCAGGTGCCCCAGAGGGAGTGAACCCAACAGGTAATGATCAAGCGATCTCTCTCCTGCCATCCATCTCCACCCTCTGACAAACAGAGGCTAGGGACACCCTTCCTTACCCATCCTGGCTAATATCCATTAACGGACTTAGAACTTTATAAATTCATGGAAGTTCTTTTAAACGCTGTTATAGTCCTAGCCTTTTAATCTCTCCTCATATGGGACCTGTTCCAAACCCCTAATCATTTTAGTTTCCCTTCTCTGAACCTTTTCTAATGCCAGTACATCTTTTTTTGAGATGAGGAGACCACATCTGTATGCAGTATGCAAGATGTGAGTGTACCATGGATTTATAAAAGTGCAATAATATATTCTCCGTCTTATTCTCTATCCCCTTTTTAATGATCCCTAACATCCTGTTTGTTTTGACTGCTGCTGCACACTGCATGGACGTCTTCAGAGAACTATCCACAATGACTCTAAGATCTCTTTTCTGATTAGTTGTAGCTAAATTAGCCCCCATCATATTGTATGTATAGTTGGGGTTATTTTTTCCAATGTGCATTACTTTACATTTATCCACATTAAATTTCATTTGCCATTTTGTTGCCCAATTACTTAGTTTTGTGAGATCTTTTTGAAGTTCTTCACAGTCTGCTTTGGTCTTAACTATCTTGAGCAGTTTAGTATCATCTGCAAACTTTGCCACCTCACTTTTGACCCCTTTCTCCAGATCATTTATGAATAAGTTGAATATGATTGGTCCTAGAACTGACCCTTGGGGAACACCCCTCTCCATTCTGAAAATTTATCATTTATTCCTACCTTTTGTTCCCTATCTTTTAATCAGTTCTCAATCCATGAAACGATCTTCCCTCTTATCCCATGACAACTTAATTTACGTAAGAGCCTTTGGTGAGGGACCTTGTCAAAGGCTTTGTGGAAATCTAAGTACACTATGTCCACTGGATCCCCCTTGTCCACGTTTGTTGACCCCTTCAAAAGAACTCTAATAGATTAGTAAGACATGATTTCCCTTTACAGAAACAACAATTTACACCTCTACCTCGATACAACGCTGTCCTCGGGAGCCAAAAAAATCTTATCGCATTATAGGTGAAACTGCATTATATCGAACTTGCTTTGATCCACCTGAGTGCGCAGCCCCCCCCCGGAGCACTGCTTTACCGCGTTATATCCGAATTTGTGTTATGTCGGGTTGCGTTATATCGAGGTAGAGGTGTATGTTCTTCTATGTGTCTGACTATATTATTCTTTACTATTGTTTCAACTAATTTGCCCGGTACGGACGTTAGACTTACCGGTCTGTAACTGCTGGGATCACCTCTAGAGCCTTTTTTAAATATTGGCGTTACATTAGCTATCTTCCAGTCACTGGGTACAGAAGCCAATTTAAAGGACAGGTTACAAACCATGGTTAATAGTTCCGCAACTTCACATTTGAGTTCTTTCAGAACTCTTGGGTGAATGCCATCTGGTCCCGGTGACTTGTTACTGTTAAGTTTATCAATTAATTCCAAAATCTCCTCTAGTGACACCTCAATCAGTGACAATTCCGCCGATTCGTCACCTACAAAAGCTGGCTCAGGTTTGGGAATCTCCCTAACATCCTCAGCCCTGAAGACTGAAGCAAAGAATCCATTTAGTTTCTTCGCAATGACTTTATCTTCTTTAAGCACTCCTTTTCTATCTCGATCGTCCAGGGGCCCCACTGGTTGTTTAGCAGGCTTCCTGCTTCTGATGTACTTAAAGAACATTTTGTTATTACCTTTTGAGTTTTTGGCTAGCCGTTCTTCAAACTCCTCTTTGGCTTTTCTTATTACATTTTTACACTTAATTAGGCAGTGTTTATGTTCCTTTCTATTTACCTCACTAGGATTTGACTTCCATTTTTTAAAAAGAAGTCTTTTTATCTCTCACTGCTTCTTTTACATGGTTGTTAAGCCACGGTGGCTCTTTTTTAGTTCTTTTACTGTGTTTCTTAATTTGGGGTATACATTCAAGTTGGGCCTCTATTATGGAGTCTTTGAAAAGCGTCTATGCAGCTCGCAGGGATTTCACTTTAGTCACTGTACCTTTCAATTTCTGTTTAACTAACCCCTTCGTTTTTGCATTGTTCCCCTTTCTGAAATTAAATGCCACAGTGTTGGGCTGTTGAGGTGTTCTTCCGACCAAAGGGATGTTAAATGTTGTTATATTATGGTCAATATTTCCAAGCGGTCCTGTTATAGTTACTTCTTGGACCAGCTCATGCGCTCCACTCAGGACTCAATCGAGAGTTGCCTCTCCCCTTGTGGGTTCCCGTACCAGCTGCTCCAAGAAGCAGTCATTTAAAGTATCGAGAAACTCAGACCTACACACTATATGGGCTAGAGTATGAGGGTAATGGGAGTAAGACACTGCTACATCTACAGTTACATCTCTTCAATTTAACGGAGAGCAATCCTATGGGAACAGTCATAGGAAGACTCAACTGTAAATTGATTGCTAAACTGCTTTAGTAATTTTGTATAAGAGATTTAATGTTAATATAAAAAAAACTCTGTGTCCTTATCAGTTTAAGAAACTGATGTTTTGTGGCTCCACTCTAGTTTTAGATATACTGGCACTCACCACATATTTCAATCTCTGCTACTGAACACGAGTGTGCAAGATTTGCTACAACCAGCAATACAAACTGATCCTGAAATCTAGCCCTTGGTCTCCATCTGTGAGAGACCAGTTCCTGGACTAGTGAACAAGCCTAACCGTTCATAGTGGCCAATATTCTCCTCTTCAAATATTATATTTTTTAACATTCTGGGAGAGGGGTAAAAGTTATTTTTCAAGTCATTGCATAAGATTTCATGCTGTCCCTGTGTAGGCCAACACTACAGATTGAGATCAAGTTATTATTCCACCTGTCTACAGGGATTAAGACAATCCTAACTTCTAACTAATGGCAGGTCAATGCAGAGTCCAGAGTGCAAGTCAGCAAAAGGCTCAGCAAGAATTCTTCCCGAGAGCCAGCAAATGGAGAGAGATGCTTTTTGCATAATTTTTATTCAAATATAATTTAATTAACATTTTAAAGCTTAAAGCATTTTGTTTGGATAATTAGTCATACAATTGCTACCGTACAGCTCAATTAATAGCGTATCATGCTTCACCCGCAGAGTAACCATAGATTTGAAGGAGGTTCATAACCCAAATGAGATTAACAGTTTGAGAACAATTTGACACTAAGACAGTACCTCAGCAGCAACAATACACGGCAAGCTGAAGATATTCTTATTTACAGTTCATTTAACAAACCTCATGCTCCTCATCCAGTACCACCAGCTGCTTATCCTTGTCAATCTTCACTATAATAAAAACATAACATAGGTGAACTGTGCATCTATACGGGGTGCTGTCTCCACACACACCTTTTTTTTTTTTAATTAAAGGTTAAAATTGCAACTTTTCTAGAATTACATGCATATAATAATCAGCTTTTTATTTAACCCACCTACTGCATTATCTTGTACTTTCACTCCCTCCTCTTCTCCCCCGCCCCCTCTGACAATAATCAACGAGTGGAATTCTGGCCCCACGGAAGTCAATGGGAGTTTTAACTTCAGTGCAGTCAAGACTTCTCCTCCCAAACTTTGTTACAAAACTAGCAATTTCGAAATAGCCTACTTTAAGAATGTCAAATATACTCAAACCTAAGAGGGTCAAGTATTGGCTTTATCCTCCACCTTCGTGCTGCCAGTGGTAGACTTTTTCCATTTTAAGCAGTATTTAAGCACATAAGTATTTCTATTAACAGCAAGTGTGACAGCTTTTATTCTGAAAGCTTTAGTTCCGTACCATAAAATAATGTTGTTCTACTGTTAAGAGGGAATGGGAAAATATCAAAGTTAGTGTTATAGTAGAAGCATAGTCCACGCCATTTTGCTGCAGCAGCCTAAAAATTATCAGAGATTTTCTGTAAGACCTTGTAGCTTTTGTTGGCAATGATTTTAGCTTACTTATAATGGCAGCATTGTTCGTTTCTTTGCGAAACCGGAATTTTCTCAACTTTTCCACCAGATCTTCAGCAACATCACAAACCACCAGAGATTCACTCTACAGAAAAAACAATTTCAGTTAACAAAAATCCTCCCAAAATTATATGACTACATGAAGTTAGTTGAAGATTCAGAACATGCATAAAATTCAGATGTACAAAAAAAGACAACGTAAGCATTAAACACAGTGAAAAATGGACTTGTGGTACACAAGAAACAAATCTTGTCTTATCTTTTCATACTGGGCCAAAAAAGGAAAGTTAAATATCAGAAAAATGTGGACCAAATGTCTTTACATATTTATTCTTGATTCCTGAAGTCAGAAAATTTCCATACTTTTACCTTATCAAGCGATCCTGTTTCTGCAACTTACACGTTAAAATAATGAATCAGATATGCAACTGATTTTGCAAGTTTAGTCCTGAAATAAGACACCCTATTAAATACACATTTAAGACACTAATGCCAGTACAGCAGTGTGAATATTTAAAGTAATAAGAGCGGTTAATATTTCAATAGCATCTAGAGGCCCCAATCAGGGCCCTGTTGTGCTAGGTATGAAAGCAGAACGCTGAACCTTCAAATTTTGCCTACACGCAAAGTGTTAAACTATATTAAATGAGAAAAGTGTGCACTTTTCCTACTATTATATTTACAAGTCACTTTTTTGAAAACTTAGAGTTAGTGAAATCTAAAATGAAGTATTAGAAAAATTATCCTGTTGAAGGTAGGAAAGAAAGTGATCAGTTCCTTCACAGCTAGCCCTCTAAGTTATAAACCATTTTACATATAATTTGTAATTGCACCACACTGACCACTGCCCATTTCCTGCATCATTCTTTATACACACTCCCTCGCATGTCTTGTTGTAACAGTCAGCTCCACCGCTCAGCAAATGTTCTGTCACCATAGGTAGCTTTGACTGAATGCCAAGCATATCAGAACACCGTTGCCAAGCAGAAGGAAGAAAAATTAGTTCACCATCTTTAGCTCAATTATACTACTGTAACCACCATACATAGGAGTTTCCTTTATACACTCACTCCTGAGAAATCAGGGCTAACAAAATCCATATATAAAGCTAAATGATCATGTTATGAAGAGCAAGTCTTAAAGGAATAAATTAGAGTTTAGAAAGATACTGAAGTAAGGTTCTGAATCCATATGCAACTACTCCAAAGTCCTAGTCCACTTATCTTAGTTTACAGATAGCTTCCTTCATAAAGAGGAATTTGTCAAGAATTAGTTAGGGAGAGGAAGTCCCACGAATGTTTCTCTGCAAGTACTCAGACATGCCTGAACTTTCCTGCTGGGGTAGTTTAATTAAAACCTATCTTTAAATACAAGTCAACAATTCTAAAATTATTGAAGGCAGCCACTAAATGAATCATTCGGTAAAAGAAATCATCACTAGTTTAGTGATCAGAAGAAATTTAGTCTTTAAACTCAGGCCTCAAGTAGTTTACCAGACACCTTACTAGAGGCCAATATTGGAGAGAGGAGGGTTTCCTCACTAAAAAATGAGCAAGGGCAAACCTCATCCAAGCATTCTCTTGCTGTTTCTAGACTCTGCATCTTGGACTCCATCTTCATCAGCCTCTGGAAAGGTGTCTTGAGTTTGCTCTCTATGACTGCTGGAATGGAGACTTCTTCCTCCACCTATGAATCTCCTGGGATGGCACTCTACTCCTCTACTCTCTCAGGCTCCTGGGTGCTGCAAGGATGAGGATGATGGCTGTGTGCTTGTTTCCCCAGACTATATTTTGGATCATCCTCACTCACATGCTAGTATTAGCATCTACTTCTGCTGCTGTCATAGTAGTGTGGTTCTACTCTGAAAGTGATTAAATATTGCATGGTGATCCATGTGAATGGTTTCTAAATGATACTGCACATCAAGTGTTTCCATTTTGAAAGCAAGACATTTCTTCCAACTGCCAGCTCCACAAACTCATTTTGGGATGAGAGACTATCTAAATTCTTTTCTCTCCAATAAATAGCAAACAAAGTACTGCAGGCCAAACCATTTGTGCAATCCCCTGGGGTTCCACAGGTGGCTCAAATTAGCCCTGTAAATAGAATTAAACAAACAATTCTTTTGTGTTTACATGAGGAACATAATCCAGTTCACTCCCTGTTGGCTATGCTGGCTCTCCAGCACCAGAGGTAAACATAAATACATAAATAAATATGCTTTCACTAAAGCCAGCAGATCTATGACTGACTACGCAGAGAGAGCAAATCTGCTAAGTAAGGGAGTGCCATTTTTTTTACCATGTCCCTTTTCTGGCTAGAACCACACTTTAAATTCTTCCAGAACTGATAGCTTAGCCAGCTGCCCTCCTCCCAACTGATCACAGAAGAGTGACTTTTCGAACTGTTTACACAGAAATTTTTTCATATTGCAACATCTGTAGGAAGGCAGGATGGAAACCTGTTAAGAGTTAGTCACACTGTTTTCATATCCCTCGTCCCCATAGACACACACACAGCCACAAATGATCACTTTCTAGCAACACACCAAGTGTAAGCAAGAAGCTGAGAAATGCATGTTTCAACTGAAGCATTTATCTTCAGTTACTGCAGAGCTAGAAGAACTTCTCATTGTGTGACCTTTCTGAGCTCTACTTCAAGAAAAAAGGATGCAGCTTTCTCAGGAGTCATGCAAGATCAGGACTACTTTAGGGCTAGTCTACACGGGCAATGCTAATGTGCTTGAACGTGCCTTGTGTGGTAGGGTGACCAGATAGCAACTGTAAAAAATCAGGACAGGGGGTGGGGGAGGTAATAGGTGCCTATATAAGAAAAAGCCCCCAAAATCAGGACTGGCCCTATAAAAAAGGGGACATCTGGTCACCCTATTGTGTGGTCACGGCACAGTGCTGAGAGAGAGCTCTCCCAGCGCTCTTAAAAAAAAAAACCACACGCCCCACATCAATGAGGGGCATGGCTCCCAGCACTGGGGCAGTTTACACTGGTGCTTTACTGCGCTGCAGCTTGCAGTGCCCAGGGGGATGTTTTTTCAAACCCCTGAGCAAATAAGTTGCAGCACTGTTAATTGCCAGTGTAGACAAGCCCTCAGTTTACAATCTTGTTTCCATACACAGTAACATTTTAGAACTGTTTCTCCCCTGTCACACCTCCACCTAACAAAAGTTATTACAAAGTAGCAAACTCAAAGGGAAGCATGTGGAAAAACAGTGAAACACTAGCAGTGACTCTAGAGACCACACCTGCAGGATTCCACCTTTCCTGTCCCCTTCAGACCCTGCCCATTTGGTTTCAGGTATAATTTTTGCTCCATCTATACAATAAGATTCCAAGATTGTCACTCTGAAGCCTAGAATGTCTGTTGAGTCAGCATGAAGCAATGGAAACCGCTACAAGCATGGCTGAGAGCTTTTTGTTCCAAATATCATTAGTGGGATCTGCAGTAAATTATAAACTCTCTGCCATTTTGACTTTATAAGTTACACCCACTGCAAGTCATTTATTTATCTACTACCTACCAAGACTCCTAGACCACTGTGATATCAGACAATTCAGCCAACCCCCACCCTGACTCTACGGCTCATTTGCATAAAACAATTTCATTGATTCTATGAGGGAGACTGCACAGATGGTGGCTTACTTGGCCCAGCTGCCACAGTTCTTCAAAGACTAGCACACACACAATGACTCCAAACACACACGTCTCATTCACCACCCACACAACTCTCTCAGCACCAACACAACCCACACAATAACGCTAAATACACCTAGCCCCTCACTGCAGCACTCGCCACCTGTGCGCACGAACATGAATTTTCAACTCCCCCCCCATCCAGACACACGTCAACACAACTAGGACACACAGAGCCCCAAACACACCTAGCCCCTAAGGGCAGAGCACCCCCTTGACTCATCACCTGTGCAGATCATCATGAAGCACCACAGCCAGCCACACAACAGAACACAACCAGCACCCAGAATAGCCCCGAGCACACACAGACCCGCACGGCAGCACAAATACACACAACTCTTCCAGCACCCACACACACACACACACACATCAGTGCCAAGCCTCCCCGGTCTGCCGTGCCGCTGTGAAGCCATGGAAACAGCTACAGGCAGGGCTAAGAGCTCCGTCCATCGTGTCCCGGGTTCAACCAGCGCTGGGATTCACGGGCTTCTGCTGCCCGGTTTTTACACCCCCAGCCGCACGATGCGGGTGTCGCCCTGAGTCACACGCGGGTTCGCAGCCCCGCACAGGACGGGCCCTGGGGGTGGCCGCTTGGCCCCTGCCTCCGACAGGCGCCCCAGCCAACCCCCTCGGGCTCGCCCGCTGGGGCTGCCACGGAAGGGGATGGCGCGGGGGGACGAAGGGTGCCCAAGCCAGGGCAGCTGCGAGCGGCCAGGCCTCCCTCATCCACCCCCGGGCCGGGGGATGGCCAGCCCCAGCCCCTGCCCTGCCCGGCAGCCCCTCCCGCCGCGGGCAGCTCCCAGGGCCGGGCGGGCACCGCTCCCTCCGGCGGCTCCACTCACCATTTTGCAGCCGCCGCCCCGGCCCCTTCCGCTCGCACTTTAAGAACGAAAGCGCCGCCGACCTCCTCCCGGCGACTGGCTCCAGTGCGCCTGCGCCGGGCAGCTCCGGAGCCAATCCGCGAGGCCGGCCGGAGCGGACTGCGGTCTTCACCCGGCTACGGGACGCGGGAAGGTTCACGCCCCCCCTGGCGGAGCGTTGAGCTGGTGCTCCCGGGCTCCGGGGGCGGGGCTCCGTGCGCTGGGAGAGCAGCGGGCGCGGCCAAGGCGGGGCAGGGCACGTGCAGGGTGGGGTTGGTCCCACGCTAACCCCTCTAGGGCCTTCTAGGCCCAGTGGCTGTGGACAGAGGAGCTTTGTGAAAGCACAGCGACCTGTGACAGGGCCATGGCATCGTGTCCAACACGAGTC
>NW_020664540.1:12656907-12676133 GCF_002925995.2 Terrapene triunguis | reverse complement strand
TTTTATGGTTTTGCTGTTAGTTACTAGACCAATTCAAGCATCCTTTTCATGTCTACTCTGCATACAGTTACTGGAACACTGCATATACACTGGTAATATGGACAGAAGAAGTGTGTAGGAGATGTATGAAGAATGAGTTTTTTGATAACTGCTGACTGGATGTTCATGAAGTATTAGAGATTATTTTGACAAGTAGATTTAGGTGAGCTAAACATTAAAAAGAAAAGAACAAAGGCTTACATACAACTGAAATTGAAAAGTACTTTTCCTATATAATATATATAGGTTTTTAAATGTGAAGTTAGAAGAAAATATAATTTTAATCCTGTATAATTTAGATATTTAGCACTTTAAAGAATGAAAAATGAAGGAAACCAAATATTTAAGAATGTGTTCTTAGTTTCGGTATAAATCCGTATGTATTTATTTTGTATCTGACGGACTTGGCCATGGAAAGTGCTGGGCTGCTCTACTCCTGTTGAAGTTACTGGGAGTTAAGGATATTCCGGACATTAGTGGTAATGGACCTCCTGTAATTGTATTTTGTTTTCTGCTGCCTTGAAAGAGATTTTGTGTGTGCACGCGGCCTGATCCAAAGTCCTTTGAAGTGATTGGAAATATTCCCATTGACAGTGAGTTTTACTTCAGGCTCCTACTGACTATCAAGCGAGTAGAACATCTAAGTGAACCCACTGTGTATAGAATGCCACACTGCACTTATAGGGCTTTAACTCTTGCTAGTGTGACAGCTGTGGATTATGAAGGGCTAGCTTACAAGGAGAAGAGACTAATTAGCTTGGCAGCATGTCCTGTTCCATGACATGGACAGCCTAGTCTGTGGGTTTGCCAACTCTCCCATACCCTTCATTACCTCTGCGTGGATGAGAACAGGCTAACCATGTTACCTTCCCTCATATCACTAGTAAGAAAAGGAGCTGAAAGACAGCAGAAAACACAGTTGTCTTCTATCAAAAAAATAAATAAAATAAAATAAAAATGGGTGTTGAGAAGAGAAATGATGCTGTTCACTTCTTAATACAGGAAAGGCTAATGTAATTCAGGGTGATGTAACTTCTAGGCCAAGACTTCTCCTCTGGTGGGATGAGACACCAAAATAAAAATAGCAAACTCCCACCCTCACTATAGGGGATGGGCTTGGAGAGAAGGAGGAATTTGCTCGCTCCTCCTTGCTCTGCCACTGCTCCACCAGCCCCCCTCCATTCCCAGAGCAGCTTCTCAGGCCTCCCCCTTCCCTCCACACAGCACTCCCTCTGTGGAGGGAAAGCCTGGCTTCAAGAGGCATCTCCCAGCCTCTTTTACTGGTGCTGCCCTGGAGCTGAGCACTGTGCACAGAAGAAGTCCCCAATCCAGAGCCCTAAATTATCCGCAGTTTCTTGCCATGACTCCAAATGCAAAAACCTTCATGGCTGGAATGGATTATGGGAGCTGGAAGGTCATGCCAAGAAGCCATGGGTGGTCTTTGGGAGGTTGAGAGACAATGCATTAGGCCACCTGTGATTTATTAGGAAGTGGCGTGGTTTATTAAAGTGAGTATTGGGATTGCCTCTGGAATTCTAATCTCTGCTCCCCGTCACTCCATTGGTAACTAAGGAAGCATCACTTGCACCATGTATCAAACAGAGATAATAGCCAAGGGTGTTGGGAGGACTGAATGATGTTTGCAAAGAGTTTTTGAAAGTGGAACGTGCTGGCTGGCTGCTCAGTATTATTATTTCTAATTTAATTGTGTATTGACTATGAGAACATCTCTCACCACACAGGTGCACTCCCAGAGAAAAAGTTGCAGTGTCCCAGAGCCACTCGTCTGAGAGTCCCTGGGCAGGGTTAGCCCCTCTGAACATTGAGCCTCCTGTGCCCTGCATTACAGATGCTCTTTTTGGACGCGCATCTGAAGAGGTGGGTTTTTTACCCACGAAAGCTTATACCCAAATAAATCTGTTAGTCTTTAAGGTGCCACCGGACTCCTCGTTGTTTTTTTTCCACAAGGAGTGTTTCCCCTCGGCCCCTTACCACCTGATTATACAGGTAGCTTCTCTTCCTTGATTCAGGGGGTATTTATTTATTTATTTGACAGGAGCACCTGGAGACACCAGCTGAGATCTGGCCCCATTGTGCTGGTGCTGTGAATCCACATAACCTGCTGGGAACAGCTCGCAATCTAAATAGACAAGGACAGGAATACAAGTAGAGGTGTAGAGAGGTGAACTGACTTGCTTAAGGACACATAGTAGGTCAGTACCATGGGTGGCAGGTGACCTGTCGGCTCAGGGAGGCTAGCTCCCACCCCTGCCTGAGGCCCCTCCGGAGCCCAGAGTCCTCCCCTCCCTGCGGCTGCTAGCCCCTTCCCCCAACTCGCCAGGCTGGGTGACGTGCAGCTCCCAGCCCCAGAGTGCCAGACAGGCAGTGCATGGCCCCCCCAGTCCCCAAGCACCGGGCGGTGCACAGCCCCCCAAGTGCTGGGCGGGTGGCGCACAGCCCCCTCCCCCAGTGCCCCCAAGCACAGGGCAGGCAGCCCCCCGCCAGTGCTGGGCAGCGTGGCCCCACTGCCTGGGGGCCCCTCAGTTCTCAGAGGCCCCAGCCACCCCAAGTCCCGGCCACAGGCCAGCCATGGCCTCCGTAACCCTGGCCCCAGCCCCAGAACGCTTCCCTGAAGATGAGTGACCCGCCTGCCTGGGCTGGGGCCAAAGGGGAAGGGCATTAGGGCAAGCAGGAGGGGGCCTTCTGGGCAGAGCGTGGGTAGGGCCACACCAGGCTCTTTCAGGAGGTACAGCCTTCCCCTACCTATGCCACGCACTGCCTATGGTCAGTACCAGTGCTGGGAGGAGAACCCAGGCATCCTGAGTCCCACTCTAGTGCCCTGTCCATCAGACCACACATGAGCCCTACCTCCCTGCAGTATAAGGGCTGGTTTACATACTACTTTACCTTTGTCACTTTACAAATCAGTATAGTTAAAGCAGTACCACCCCCTGGAGAGAATGCAGTTATACCAGTGTACAGGTGCTTATACCCTCATAGCTTATTCTTTCTCGAGTGCTAGCACATGTCCAACGGATACCACTAGGGGAAACATCTCTGACAGCCGTGCTTGGGCACTCGCACACCTAAATCGGAATGGACATGTGCAACACATCTCGAAGAACAAGTTACAAAAGGTAGGTAACCATTTTTCCCTGTACATTTATGGGAATAATCTATGCCGCTCGCTCTGGTGGAGTTCCGGAGTCGACGGTGAGCGTGTTCGGGGATCGATATATCGCGTCTCAACGAGACGCGATATATCGATCCCGGATAAATCGATTGCTACCCGCCGATATGGCGGGTAGTGAAGACGTACCCTAAGGAGGGGGTTGTACTACATTAATTAGGTCAGTTTCTAAACAGATACAGTTAAAGCTGTCTATTAACAAGTCCTAAGACTGGATGATGCCTTACAACCAAGACTGAGATTTTAAAATGAAGTAATCCCCAGCCATGGCTTTTTGCAATTAGACTGATCAAACATGTCCTGTTTATAATGCCTTCAGCCTTTTACTTTCCTCGAGAAGATGGGCAAGAATATAGTTTGGGGGGGGGGGAAGCAAACAGCCTAATGGATATATAACAACAACCCCTGTGCTGCCCAGGGAGGAGAAATGTCCCCATTTGTGTTGGACGCATGTGGAAGGCCATCAGACATGCTATCGTTGGCCGGCATCCTACCCCATCATCTGACTGCCACAGTGAGTGGATAAACCGGGCTTTGGTTCCATGGGCTTGTTTCTGTTGTTGCTGAGTTTTCCATCTGGTGCAAGGAATGTGCCGTGGAGAGTAACTGAGGGTCAGCTGAGTTTGGCTATTGGAGAGGCAGGATTTACCATGAATGGGGGTGTATAAACGTTACGGTTACCACCTAGCCTTAGGGTGAACAACATGTGATGCACGATTCGAGCTGAACGCATGGGCACCAATGTAGGCAGCCCTCGGAGCCTTACACATGTGAGCATCAGGTCTTGTTTGTGAGGAAATCCAGCATGGCATTGCCCAGTCTGCTGTTTGTGCCTTCTGTGCCTGTTGTCACGCAGACGTGCCAGCCACCACTTCTGCAGCCCTGTTGAGGAGTAACTGAAAAACAGCCTCCATATCAGTGCAAAGAGGCATTATTCCTGGCAATATGGAACAGGAGTGAGTCATAATTTAATGTATCCATCTTCGCTACAGACTGTGAGAGGTCTCTGCAGAACAGGATTTAACAATCTGGACTCTATCTCCCATCTGCATGCTGCCTCCTAAGCATAAAGTGGCCTTCCTATCCCAGTTGCTAGTCTAGTTAATAGTCTGTTCACAGCCAAGACCCTCTTTAACCCTCACTTCTACAAGGCAGTCACAAAACGGAAAAACGTCGCTCAAAGTTATTCGTTCCGCTGGGCTCCTCACTGGATCTTGTCTTCTTATTTCCATTGAGTCACATTCACTCACCCTGCTTCTCTGTGCAGACCTATGTGTACCATAAGTAGAACTGGTTAAAAAGTAAAAACTAGTTTTACAACAAAAGTTTCAAATTTCAACATTGATTTAATGGGAAAGGATTCAGAATAGACAAATTATTCACGTTTTTGAAATTTTGCAGGGATTTTTTTAATCAAACTTTTTTCTACATGTTTTTTTATCAAAATGATGTTTGGCATTTTTTGAGGATCTGAGCCCAGTTTTTATTAAACAAACAAACCCCCCAATAACTAGTTCAAGAATATTTTTGAATAAAAAATATGAAAATTTTCACCCAAAATGAAAATTTTGGACAATGTCAACAATTTATCATGGAAAAAAAATCCACTTTTGAAAAAGAGGCAGAACACAACACAATTAGACTGTGGAACTCGTTGCCACTGGATGTCATCGAGTCCAAGAACTTAACAGGATTCAAAAAGAGACTGGATAATTATATGAATATCAAGCATATCCAGTTATAATAATTCATGATAACACAGATTTTGAAAGGTGTGTTAAACCTCCTGCTTCAGGACTTAAAACAATATCTAACTATTAAAGAGCTGAAGGACCTGAGTGGAGGACAGATTATCTCACAGCTGCCTTCTGATGCATCTGCTGTTGACTGCCATCAGAGACAGGCAACTGGATAGGTTATGTGGGTGATCCAGACTGGCAGCTCCTATAGAATTTCCCCCTTAGATTATAACCACTTTGCAGCAGGGACGGCCTTTGTTCTCTGTCTCATACGGTGCCAAGCACGTTACCATCATTTAATTAATAATTAATTAAGAAAGCACTGATTGTGCTTGGTGCTGCCACCCTCATTTGTTTACCAAGATATAGTGGGCCAAGCTTCCCAAGAGACTGGCTGGCACAAAGGGGCTGTTACACGAGTGATTTCCCAGCCTGTACAGATTTCTCAGTCCTTCGGGAAGAGCTGGGCCCAAGGCCTCAAGCGTTCGATTGAACAGTGCCTCAGGAGAGATCAGCGTCTTGTTTCATCAAGCCCATCTGCCTGCAGCTCCGCATCCTCAGACAAGCTGTTGTCACTACCAGCAGAGCTGACGGGAGATATTTTGAAAAATCAGACCTCCATGTGTAAACACGGTGAGAGGATATGGGAGTTAGCCATCTCGCTACCAGGCACGTACGGTGCAGTCCTAGGCACGAAAGCCCCAATTCTGCAAACACTCATGCACGTGCTTGACTTTAATTGGTCTCCTCAGCTGGGTACAGTTAAGCACGTGCAAAAGTGTTGGCACACTCGGGGCCCACATCTGTGTTTAAATTTAGGGGGACCATTGAAGTTGGAAGCTCAAAATATGACACACACCCTATTTAAATAAATGCATTAGAGCCCATATTTCCTTAGCTTCTCTTAATCAGGGATTGCGTAGATCACCATATTAGACAGCTGTCCAGAACATTTTTGTGAGGGGTGTTTTGTATGTCCGGTTGGTCTATTCATTTTGTTTAAGCATCAGGAGCCCAGTTCTCATGAGTAACCTTATGCCAATGAATTACCATGTGCTTATGGCAGAGACAAACATTCCGTGAAAGGCTGGAACCCTGGTTCATGTGTGATGGTCCATGAGGCAGGTGTTAACAAAACAACCACTTGACAATGATTTGGCAATAGGTGAACTAGGACCACAGCCTGTCCTGCTGACAACTACTGCCTCACCGTCGCCATGTGCTCCCCATCTCTGGTGCATTTCCTTGTCATCTCTTGTCTGATATTAGATTGCAAGCATGTCAGGGTAGGGACTGTTTTTTTGTTCTGTATTTGTACAGCGCCTAGCACCAGGAGACCTTGGTGCATGATTGAGGCGTGTAGGTACTGCCAGAACAGAAATAATAATAATCATTAATAATAGAAAAATAATTCACAAGTTGACTGCCTCATTCACTGTGGATTTGGAGGGATTGCAGGCTATGAAGTATGGGTCACACATTGAAAGACAAGGATAAAAATAAATCATGAATAGCTGTCTCACCTAACTTGGGCACTGAGGGTGAAATTTAGCCCTGCTCAGAGAATAAGAATAAGGCTTATGCACCCCTGAAACTTAAATCTTCACAAAAATAAGGCTTCCAGGGGTCTTAAGTGGGGCCCAGACCTTTTCCCGACTCTCTCCATGGGGTTGAATTGCACCCGTAATGAGACAGGAATCCTTCAGGAAAAAATAGCATGTGATCATGTTAAGGACTGTGTCATAATGCACCATGGGGAGGAGTTAAGGTTGCTTTTTCTGACTTTGTTGGTTTGATTTTGCAAGTTGATTATTCTTTTACTGTAGTTCTTCGGTATACGTTTTTGTATGGAGTATACATTTTAATTTCAGAATACGAAGTTATATAAACGGAAAGCCCTGGCATTTGGTCAATCATTCCCTGTCCTCCATTCCAGTAGTGAAGGCAGGAGTTCTGTAGTTCATTATTTTATTATGCAGATACTAATATTTTTATTAATGTTGGGTTTTAGTGAGCTCAGACATGTGGGTCCTGATGTGATGGACCCCATGGTACACGTCTACGTACATAGATATGCTGTCATATAGTGTCATCGGAGGTGAGCAATTGTTTCCATTTAACTCATATTAGAAAGTTTTTCCTACTATCTGGGCACCAATGGGAGTTAGGCACGTAAATAGCTTTGAAAATCTGGGCTGTAGTGATGCATCACACAAGCTGATTGTTTCCAGACAATTATGCACCAGGGTATTTCTTTTGTATGTAACAATAACACTTCTGTTTTAAAAATTGCAATAAACACCTACAGTCATGATTTAAAAGCATATAGGTATAACAATAGTATGGCAGTGCTTTGGGTTCCTACTGTGGGTCAGCCCCATATTTGTTTTTATAAGGGTATGTATCTCACCAGGGCATTGTGAGGGTTAATTAATTAGTGTTTATAAAGTGTCCTGAGCTCCTCAGATGATAGGTGCAATGGTTTATTAATAATAGTGATAATTATTACTTTATTTGTGTTGCAGGATTAGTATTTCCACAAATGTGGCAAAATGTAAAACTTCATAGGAGTAGCTCCCAACCCAAGATCAGCCATTGGTAAAACAGTGCTATGTAACTATGAGCGAACTCTTGATGTCAGGCATTCTGTCTTGAGCTCATTGTACTATTGATGAATATAGTTTATTATCCCTTGTCATATGTTCCTATGCAAGATGTGCACACAAACCCAGCAGATGGTGTATCCTCTCAGCTCCAGTTGCCATTCGTCAACATGTTATAACTGTATGAGTTCTGTCAGCACCAACGTAAGGAAATGGGAGATTCTTTGATTGACCATTTATTAAGACTGAGTTATAGGATTAACAGATGGCTCCATTTTGTTGGCAGGGAACGTTTCATGTTTGTTTAATTAGCTGCAAGTCGTATTGAAAACTAAAGCGTGTTACATGCAGATACATAAGCGTGTCTGTGAGATGGATCTTTCATGCAGGATGTATAGGGAGTTGTTGGAAAGTGCATTTCATATAACAGAGTTCCTGACTGGATTTCATATCCCCAAATATAAACCTCCTGAAAAACAGGGATCTAGTGCATTCATTGGTTGACTAGAGGTCCTTATCTCCCTGATGCTAAGATTTACGGCAATCATTTTCTCCCTTTAAGGGATGGCGGCATATAGTTTCATTACTTTGAATCAAGGCCTAGACCAGGGGTGGCCAACCTGTGGCTCTGGAGTCACATGCAGCTCTTCAGAAGTTAATATGCGTCTCCTTGTATAGGCACCGACTCCAGGGCTGGAGCTACAGGTGCCAACTTCCCAATGTGCCAGGGGGTGCTCACTGCTCAACCCCTGGCTCTGCCACAGGTCCTGCCCCCACTCCACCCCTTCCCGCTCCCTCCCCTGAGCCTGCAGTGCCCTCGCTCCTCCCCCCCGCCCCGCCGCCAGCCTCTTGTACGCCATGAAACAGCTGATCGGGAGGTGCTGATGGGGCTGCCGGTGGGCGGGAGGGAGGCACTGGGAGCGGGGTAGGGGAGCTGATTGGGGGGCTGCTGACGTATTACTGTGGCTCTTTGGCAATGTACATTGGTAAATTCTGGCTCCTTCTCAGGCTCAGGTTGGCCACCCCTGGCCTAGACAGTGTCATGAATTTCCCTTGCAATGCTAATGGCGAAGATAGACGTGGAGAAAGCACTGTGCTAGGCTCAATTCCCAGTTCAGCCACAGACTACGTGTTTTTGCGTAAATCACTTAACTTAGCTGTGCCTCACTTTTTCTAGCTACTTCCCTGCCACACGGAGGGGAGGATAGTGACCCCTGCTGCTGAGGTTCACGGTTTGAAAAGCCCTGTAAGACCCTGAGATGGAATTGCCCATGGTATTACGATGATGAAGCACAAGCAGTGCTTGGATTCCACGTTTCATATTTTTCTGCTGTGCCCCCTTGGGAGACAAATAATTAAAACTTTTGTTTATTTGTACAGCGTTCTCGTCAGATTTCCGCTTCTGCGTTTGAAATATTTGCTGAATTCTTTAATGTACATGCAGCGCAGTGCTCAGACTCTTTCTGCTGGGGTTTATTTATTTTGTCCAGCAGCCAAGTACTAGGTACATTAAAATCTGTGGAGTAAATCAATATCCTGAAAGCCAAATCTTGCCCTCAGTTACACCCCCGCAGCCCCACTGTCCTCAGTGCTGAGTTAAGCCCTCTGTCCCTATTGATTCAATAGTGTTGCAGTGGCATAAGTGAGAGCAGAAGTTGACTTAGAGAGTTTGGAACATAAACCTCAGAATCAGAACTATTTCCCCCAGTGTTCGAGCCCCAAACACCTACCGGGTAAAATGTTATTGATTCTGTACTGAGTAGAATCAATGCACCGCACTGTCAAGAGGCTAGTGGCTTGGGGTTAGAACTGAGAATCAAGCAACCCGGATTCTGTTCCTGGTTCACGATGTGATCCCGGGCAAGCTGCCTCACCCCTCTGCCTCAGTTTCCCAAGATCTGCAATACAAGGCAAAGAAATTGTGCATGTCTGTAAAGTGCTCTGAGAGCTTTCCATGAAAATGCTATGTAAGGGCAAGGCATTATTATCACGGATTGTTCCACTTTCTAACACTCCAGAATGGCTCCAAGGAAAAGCTATTGGCCACAATGGCAAACCCTGGTCTCCTCATCTTCTTTGTAGGACTGCTTTTGGGAGACTCGGTGCTTGTGTTCCACAGAACAGGATGCAGAGGAATTATTCCCGTCACTGGTATGATTAGAGAGACAAGGTGGGTGAGATAATATCTTTTACTGGGCCAACTTCTGTTGGTGAGAGAGACAAGCTTTTGAGCTTAGGCGCCGACTCCGTGGGTGCTCTGGGGCTGGAGCACTCATGGGGAAAAATTAGCGGGTGCTCCGCACCTACCGGCAGCCAAGCTCCCCCCTCCTCGGCTCCTTACCCCCCAAGCACGCCGCGACCTGCTCCTCCCCCTCTCTCCCAGCGCTTCCCATTGGCGGCGCTTAGGACTTTCTGGGAGGGAGGGGGAGGAGCGGGGATGCAGCGCTCTCAGCGGAGGAGGCAGAGAAGAGGCAGGGCAGGGGTGGGGGCTTGGAGACCTGCCGCTTTCACAGTGAACTGCATATCATCCTTGGTGGAGACCCCACCAGCCCTCTGCGGGCCACTGTGAGTACCTCCAAGGATCCCAAGTCACAGACCCCTGCCATGAAGGGTAAGGAGGAGGAGGTGAATGGGGGCAAGCGACAGGGGAGTCAGCCATGCCATGAGCCAAGACCTGTTCAAGACACCACTGCCATCTAGTCAGTCCTGGCGGCTGAGCACGGACGAGCCCGATGCCGGAGCAGGAGCCTTGGGTAAGTGTGTGAAATCATTTTCCATTACAATGTTTAAATGTACAGATGGCACCTGACCCCAACTTAGCAAGACACAGCTATCGATTGTACATTCATTTACTCGTGCTAGAAGAGGTAGTGGTACCACAATGAGAGGTAGAGCTGTTATCTTTTTTTCATCCCCCCCTAGAGTTGGGGGGGGGGGGGGGGGGGCTGCATATGGCACCTCCTCCTGGTGGCTCTGGGGATTAGATCTTGCCAGGCGCTGCCCTCCTCTGGCGGTGTCTCTACCCGTCGTCTCTTTCAGCCTTTGGTCCCTCTCACGCCCAGAGCTGCAGCTTCCTGTTCGTGGCTTGGCCCTCTCCTTCTTGGGGGGCAGGGATAGCTCAGTGGTTTGAGCATTGGCCTGCTAAACCCAGGGTTGTGAGTTCAATCCTTGAGGGGGACATTTAGGGATCTGGGGCAAAAATCTGTCTGGGGATTGGTCCTGCTTTGAGCAGGGGGTTGGACTAGATGACCTCCTGAGGTCCCTTCCAACCCTGCTAGTCTATGATTCTGGGCAAATCAAAGTCCTTCCAGACCAGCTCTCCAGCTGGCGTCTCCTGTGCCACTACCCAGTGGGTGGTAAGGGAATGCAGGCCTGCCCTTTGCACTGGGTTCCAGCCCAGGGACTCTGGAACAAGCAGCCAAGTCTGTACAGCCCTACCCCTTGCTGCTGGTTCCCTGGGCTTCTTTCTACTTCTCTGGCTTCCCCCTCTTTCTGGGTTTGCCAGCCTAAGCTCCCTCCTCTCAGGGAGTGATTACAGATACTTCCTTAGACTCCTTGCCGCTCACAGCTCCTGGGCTTTATACAGGCCCATCCTGTTCCCGCCAAGCTGAGCCCATTTTCAATGAGTGGCCTGCTCCCTGTCTCCCTCTTTAGGTGCAGCCTGGGCAGTTAATTGGCCTGCCTAGCCACTTTACCCCCTCCAGGCTTTGTGTGGGGTGGGCACGCCATCGCACAGCTTTATTTCTTTCTCTGCAGTAGGACACTTTCCCATGCCAGTCTGCAGTGACATCACCAAGCACCATTGCAGTAAACAAGCTGACGGCATCCAAGCCCGGGCAGCTTCGAAATGCCACCAACCGCTGAGCTCTCTGTGCCTTTGTTACACTCAAGAATATCAGCTGAAATCACCGCCGCCGGTGAAAAACTGCCAGTATTCAGTGCCATTGCCCCGTACTCATACCCATGGAAATAGGGGGCAAAATGTTACTGTTTCATGCAACCGCACAATTCCCTTCTAATTTTCCTGGCCCCCTCACCCCTGGTGGGCCATACTCCCCATAGCTAGGACGGCAGAGTGGTGCTGTGCAGAGGTGCTCTGAAGCGTCTTGTTTAAAACTCTTGGGGAACAAGGGAAGGGAGTTCTGAAACCTAACTTTTGCTGGCCGTTGCGACTGCAAATACAATGACACCTCTCTGTGTTTTATCTGTAGTGCTGCCGTTGCAGCCTTGAGGGGCAGCTATAACCATTGGGATGTTTTTTCACTGAGATCCAATCTTCTCAGTAATCAACGCCAGCGTCCCTTCATTCTACTAAAAGCCCATTCAGCTGTCATTCTACACCTGCTGAGCCAGTAGTTGACTCTTTCCTTGGTGCTGTCAAGGTGGCTGACGTCCAGTTTCATGAGGCCGGGGAGTACGGAGTAGACTGGGTCCCCCAGGATCACTATGGGTATTTCAACATCGCCAATGGTAATTCAGCGGTCAGGAAAGAAAGTCCCTGCTTGTAGCTCTCTGAACAGTCCAGTGCTCTTAAAGATGGGAATATGCAGTGTAGTTGTAGCCATGTCAGTCCCAGGATATTAGAGAGTCACGGTGGGTGAGGTAATATCTTTTATTGGACTAACTTTGCTTTGTGAGAGAGACAAGCTTTCGAGCCACACAGAGCTCTTCTTCAAGTCTGGGAAAGATACTCTGAGCATCACAGCTAAATGCAAGGTGGGAACAGATTGTTTAGCATAAGTAGTTAGCACATAGAATATGCTAAACAATCTGTTCCCATCTTGCATTTAGCTGTGACACTTGGAGTTCCTTTCCCACACCTGAAGAAGAGCGCTGTGTAAGCTCGAAAACTTGTCTCTCTCACCAACAGAAGTCGGTCCACTAAAAAATATTACCTCACCCACCTCGTCTCTCTAAAGATGTGAGTGTCATGCACTTTCCCTGACCAGCCAACATTGATTTTGGTGAAGTGTCCCCAGTAATCTAATGCTTGCATAACCATAGAAAAGTTGCCCTTTCTGTTGATGTACTCTGTGGCAAGGTGGCCTGGTGCCAAAATAGGGTATGATAGAGTCCTCAGTGGGTTAGGTGGCCTAGTGGTTAGCACACTTAGCGCCACCTCCCAGTGGGTAGGTCTTGCGGCCCAGGCCCTCTTTTAATCAGAGGTGGGCAAGAGGCTTGCGTCCCTCTGGTCATAGGGCAGTGGTAGGGGAGCCTGGGCCCACCCACTCCAGCAGGCTCTGACCCAGGGCCCTAGGAGGGTCAACAGTGTCTGGCCCCCGAAGGTGCCCTGTGAGTTACCCTCCTTGGGTCACTTCTTCCTGCTGCTTTCCTCTCCCAGCTTCCAGTTCAACATAAAGAGAAAAAGAAAGGGGAACCAAACTGCCAGCCCCAACCGGGCTCAGCAGAGTCATATCCCCTTGGGGAGACTTCTCTGAAGCCCTTGTCAGTAACCTTCAGGGTTGATCTGTCCTCCTCCCCACTTCTGAGCTGGGTTGCTCCCTTTTCAACCCTTCCTCCAATTGGAGCATGGTCAGCAGGGCTGGAGGGGCAGAGCTACCTGGGCCCAGTGCTATCCTTTAATCCCTTCTGGCCCAGTGTGGGGTTTGTACACCCCATCACATAGGGATATTCATGCCATCTATCACCCCCACCAAAATTCTGGAACCCCATTGCTGCAAATCCATCCACCATGTCCTGCACAGTACTGAGAGTCACAGTCCTCCATAGCAGGAGTCGATTAATGGCCCTGCACACTTGCATGACAACAGCCCCCACAGTGGATTTTCTAGCTCCAAAGTCATTTCCCACTGACCAGTAGCATCTGGTGTTGCAAGTTTCCACAGCACAATCACCACTCACTTCTTCGCTGCTAGTACAGCTCTGATGTTGGTGTTGCTGTGCTGGAGGGGTGGGGTGAGCTAAGCACACAGATCAAGGAACGTGGCCTTTTGCATCAAAAACCTCTGCAGCCTCCCAAACCTGCATTTGGGAGGCTCCCACCAGTCAGTGCTTGGTTCTCAGGCCCAGAAGCAGCACTCCACCATCTGCAGCTGCTCCATGAACACCAACAACCACCTTGAATTGGTTTTTGCTGTAGCCCGCAGCAATCTGTCTTCCACAAAACCATCATATCTCCTGCTGCTGCATTTCTTCTTGTGGCTCTTCAGATACCGTTGGATCGTGTGTCCTGTGTTGGCAATGCTTACCACAATAGGGCAGAGCTGCGCAGGCTCCATCCTTCCGTCAGAGATGGCAGACAGCAAAATGTGCCACACAGGTTTGTGGGATTTTTTTTAAAAAGCACAAAAATTATGGGATATGGATGGTATTATGGGATGGAGAAAGTTGCATGATGATAGCTTGATCACTGGCTCCTACTCACTCCTGCATTACTCGTTTCTGCCCCACTATGCGTTGCCAAAATTTCCCAAGAGGCATTGTGCTGGATGATGGTGAGTTGCACACTGCGATACCTACCCATGGTGCACTGCAGTGGGCATCAACACGAGCACTCCTGCTGAGTACTATCAGCGCTGACGCAAGGAGTCAAGTATGCACATGCACGAGCAATATGCTAACTGCAGCGGCTTTACGCCGACATTACTTGCATCAACCAAAGTTTGTAGTGTAGACGTGGTCATAGCCCCAGATCCCCAAAGATATTTAGACTCCTAACTTCCACTGGTTTGTGTATCTGGGTCTAAGAGCCAACCAGCCCCACCCTCTGGGTTAACTGTGGCTTGCATCCGCTCTCAGATGGAATCAGGCCATGGCCTGTAATGTGCTGCCTCACCTGTTAAAAACGGCCAGATGTAAGCTGTGGGTGTCACCCATTCACTGTGTCCCTTCCTCTCTGAAGGCCACCATTTCAGCAGTGCTCCTGCACCCCTCCCCCCTTTGATGTAGCTTACTTCTCCCTTGCCCCACTCAGTTCTGTTCCTCTCCCTGGCCCACCTTCCAGATCCCCTCACTGTCCAAGTGCCTGTTCCCCCCGCCCCCTGGGAACCCATTGACTTCTAGCTCCCTATGGCCTTCCCTCCAGCTCCTTCTATGTCCAGTGGCCTCTCAAGCATCCTTCCTCATCGGTCTCTCCCCTCCACTTGCAATTGCCACTCTGTCTCAGCTGTCAGCTTCATTTTCCACCTGATCTAACCTCTCTCCCGCCACTTCCCACCTCCTCCCACCTTCCAACTGCAGCTTTGCATAATTACACCCACTGCTTTGGGTCACAGGCCGTTCCTCCACCACCCACCACTGCCTACCACCCCATCTGCCTCCCAGCTGTCATTCCAGAGCCCCTCTCTGTGTGGCATGATAAGAAAACACAAGCCATGGGGGATAGTAAAAGATCCCCTCTGTATACAATGCTATGATGTCTGGGACCAAGCCTTGGGTTGTCCTACATCAACCCCGTTACTTGATCCTCCCAGTAGCCATCATTTTCTCTAACGGCTCCAAACTTCTTCACCTGCTGGACCTGCCTGGTACTCCAGAAAGCCCAATGTCATGAGCGGCCAAGGGCACAGAGCATGTGGGGATTCACACAGCCGTGCTTCTGAAACCAGAATGCATTAGCCAGACAGTTCCCAATATATCTGGTTTGTAAGTCTTGCCCTGAAACGGATATCTGAAGGGAGAGAGCGGAGACCAGAAGCTCACACCAAATGCATGATCTTCCCTGTTTAGGGGTGTCCGGTTATTACCAATATAGCTCAGGTGGGCCTGCATTATTCCCTCCCAGTGTGCAGAACTTGGGAACACTCTGTTGTCTTACCAATCAGTGGTGTGATTACTACTGCTGTCCACTAGATGGTGCTTTCCTCTAACAGCATCCAGGGAGTTGATTTGAAGATTATATTTTGGCGTTTTTTAGAATACTGTTAATTTTGGGTGTGAATTTGCTGCTCATCAAAGGTGCTGGACCGACATTGGTGGAGGTGGAAGTCCTCCATTTATCCACAGAACAGCTACAGGCATACCAATTCAAATTCCCCCACCAGCCTGTGCCTGATGGGGGGAACCAGTCAGGGACCAGACTAAGCCCAAGTCCACACTAGAAACTTTCGGCAGGAAAGCAATGTCAGTTAGGGATGGGAGCTTTGTGACATTTCTTTGCTGACAAAAGCCCTAGTGTCGACACAGCTGGCATAAAAGTGCTTTCCACTTGCCAAACCAGCATAAGCTATAACAGGAAAAGCACTTTTTTGCTGGTATAAGCTGCACCTATGCTAGGAAGATTTTGTTGTTTTAGTTATAATGACAAAATTTGTAAGTGGAGGCTAGGCCTAAATGTAGTCTCCTTGCCTTATGGGAAAACCCTATGGCATTTTAGTTTTTTACGGGGTTGGGTTTTTGTTTGGCTCATCCTGTAGAATTTAAGAGAAAATTAAAGCCCTGTGGAAGCATTCTGTAGAATGGTTAGAAAGTCCAATGGGAAGAATCTCATTCCCTACAAAATGACTATCCCACTACTGGTTTTGACTTTTGGCCCTTTTGTATTCAGAATGGTTCCCATTCATTCCTCAGCCTTTCTGCTGAGTTGGCCAGCCCGGTTTGCAACAAGTGTCAATTGTGTTGGTGGTTTTTATGATGCAGACACTCGTGCGTGGGGGAAAAGGCTGAAATCACTGAACTCAATGTACCTAGACTATCAAATGGCCTTCATCTGGAGGCAACTTTTGGTCATTATTGTTACAAGCTGGATTCAAACTAACCCCTACAGATAAAGGCAGCAGAACCAATTACCACTGCTATAAAACTACCCCATCCTCTTGGCTTTGCCCACTACTTTATTTTATGTCATTATCATAACACCAGCTAGGGAAAATTTGCACAATCCTTTCACAATGTTGATTTTCATTTAAAATGTATTGGAGTCAGTTTTACAATTGGTATTGATGAAACATGCACCAGTCACAAACACTCAGCTGATATGTTGACACCTAAATCACAGCCAAGTGAGACTGAAATTGCTTACATAGTTGTGATTTCTGCCTGCTCGGCTGAATTCAGGTGGCATGTTACAATGTGCGTACAGCTAGTCTCTGTGAAAATATGCTCATTTGATCGTCATGCCTTGTCTCCCCTCTCTCCCACCCCTACCCATCTGTTTGTTTTATTCACCTGGGATGTCTTGTCATTAACCAGGACCCTGAGTTGTCTGGGTCAGAGACGGTCTCTTTGCTACATGGGAGGTAAGGATAGCTCAGTAGTTTGAGCATTGGCCTGCTAAACTCAGCGTTGTGAGTTCAATCCTTGAGGGGGCCATTTAGGGATTGGGGGTAAAAATCTTTCTGGGGATTGGTCCTGCTTTGAGCAGGGGATTGGACTAGATGACCTCCTGAGGTCCCTTCCAACCCTGATAGTCTACAATTCTATGTTTATACAGTGCTCAGCACAATGGGGCCTGCATTGTGATTGGAGCCTCTCAGTTCTCTTATGTTATAAATAATTAATGCTTGGGTATAAATCATCTATGCATACAAAATATTAAGTTCTCATTTCATATTTAAAAAAATATTTGCATATGATTGAAATATAGTGGGTCATTATTATTATTTATTGGTATTAGCATAGTGCCTAGCTCTTGTTACACGGGTGTACAGCTGGAGTAGAACCACTGCAGTCATTGGAATTACTTCGAATTTACACTAGTGTAGCCTGACCCATTCACTGAAACAAGCACATTTGTGAAATTTCAAAGTTATTTTAATACCCATCTAAAAACAACAATGCAGCACGGGATTGGTTAATTTCCACAGGCACTCTGGTCTCCTACACCGTACTATTTTGATCTCATTCACATTTATTTTTCCATATGTGCCACACAAATTGATTTGTATCACCATCAACAACTCATTGCACACCCTGGAAAGCATCATTTCACTGCACCGAGGAGTCAGCCCAGGCCACAGGGAACGTGTACTTTGCAGAATGGTTTCCACCCAGATCGTGGCAAGTTCTCCCTGCTTCATTCAAGTGGCTTAATCCAGAGACATGCTCCAAGCCAATGTGCTTGCATTGCAATGCTTTGGGACATCCTTATATGAGCATTTTCCACATTTCTCCCCCCCCCCCCGCCCCTTGTATTTGCTGATAATGGTAGGTGGCGGTGATATTCCCTTTTTCGTTTTCCCTTGTGGATTGCTGTTACAGTCTTGCAGAGAATACTGTCGATGTGACTCTCATGCAAAGCTCCTGCTTACATTTGGTACATTGTTTCTCAAGCCGCAAGCTCTAGGCATTGCTTGGTTGATTTTTGAATGAGTATCCAATGGCTCATTGTACCATGTGACTAGCCATCCAAATAGGCTCTGCGGTAGCACCAGTGTGGAACCCCGCCTGCCCCATCCACAACCACGCAGGCCTGCTTGAATCCAGTGGAGATGCGCTGGGGTAAAGGAGGGTGGATTTTTAACCCTCTCCCTTTAGCAAGGGAGGTGAGGCTTGCTCTCCCAGCCACCCAGAAAGCTTCCCTGAGTCACTTTAAAGGGCAGTCAAAGGTCTTTACCGACCAGCTTTGTTACTTAGGAGGAGGAAAGAACATTTCTCCTCCGCTCCCTGGTCAGTGGCCCATTGACAAGTGCTGCAATGTGTAACCCACACACGCTGGCATGAAAGGAGAGCTCATTCACAGTCGATATTTGCAATAAACCCTTATTAAAAGAATCCTAGAGTATCTACAGTCATGGTCCAAACATGGGCTTCCTATCCTCCTACTGCAGGATTGCTGATGAATGCCACCAACCTATGTTCTGCACGTGTGCACACACAATTCGATTCACAGAAAGATTGTGGTGTAAAGGGAAAAGTTCCTAGCCTGTGGCAACATTTGCACCAGCATGCATCCAGTGGTGCAAAGGGGAATCCCTGTCCAGTGGTGGTGTTTGCCCCATTTTACAGACACATGCAAACACACCTGCAGAACCGTGGAAAGGAAAACTTTGCCAATTGCAGTATTTGGAAAACATAAATATATTGTGCAAGGAAAAGCTCAGGTGAGTGGGAGTACAGTATTTACAACATGCACACACAGTGGGTGTGAAGCTCAGCTGGTGGTGTATTTTCAGCGTACACACACAGTGGGGTGTGAAGCTTTAATAGGGTGTATTTGCAGCACACATACACAGATCCTGGGTTTGGAGCACACAGTGATGTGAAGCCCTGATGTGGTGTATTTGCAGCACACACACACACACTGAGTTTGAAGCCACACTGGGATGTATTTGCAGTGCACACACTGTCAGTGTGAAGCCCGCAGGGGTGAATTTGCAGCACACCCACCCATCCCAGGGTTTGAAGGGAAGCCCTGCTAGGGTGTATTTGCAGCACACACACACAGTGATTGTGAAGTCCACTGGGGTGTCTTTGCAGCGCACACACACACGAGTGTGAAGCCAGCTGGGATGTATTTGCAGCACACACACACACACAGTGTGAAGACCCACTGGGGTGTATTTGCAGCACACACACACACACACAGTGTGAAGCCCTGCTGGGCTGTATTTGCAGCACACACACACACACACAGTGTGAAGCCCGCTGGGCTGTATTTGCAGCACACACACACACACACACACACACACACACACACAGTGTGAAGCCCGCTGGGCTGTATTTGCAGCACACACACACACACACACACAGTGTGAA
>NW_020664540.1:12656664-12656897 GCF_002925995.2 Terrapene triunguis | reverse complement strand
CAGTGTGAAGCCCTGCTGGGCTGTATTTGCAGCACACACACACACACCCACACAGTGTGAAGCCCCGCTGGGCTGTATTTGCAGCACACACACACACACACAGCGTGTTAAGCCCCGCTGGGGTGTATTTGCAGAACACACACACACACAGTGTGAAGCCCCACTGGGGTGTATTTGCAGCACACACACACACACACACAGTGTGAAGCCCCGCTGGGGTGTATTTACAGCAC
>NW_020664540.1:12623598-12656654 GCF_002925995.2 Terrapene triunguis | reverse complement strand
ACAGTGTGAAGCCCCGCTGGGGTGTATTTACAGCACACACACACACACACACACACAAGCAGTGTGAAGCCCCGCTGGGGTGTATTTGCTGCACAGACACACACACAGTGTGAAGCCCGCTGGGCTGTATTTACAGCACACACACACACACACACACACAGTGTGAAGCCCGCTGGGCTGTATTTGCAGCACACACACAGCCCGGGATGCGGCGGACCGGCGGGGCCGGCCAGGGAGCGTTGCGCCGGGCCGTGCCCGGGGTGCTGGGGCCCCGCAGCAGGGGCCGGCCGAGGCAGGAAGGACCCGCCCCGCGGCCGCGAGCCCGGCCCGCTCCGGGCTCCCCTGCCGCTGCCCCGACCCGGGGGGCGGGGGCCTCGCGCCGCGAGCCCATGACGTAATGGGTTATGCTAATGACTAGCATGTGGGGAGCTGGGGCGCGGGGCTCGGCGCGGCTCAGTCTCGCCCAGCCAGGCGCCCGGCGCTGCTGCTGCACCGCCCGGCGGGATCGCCCCCTGCCCGCTCCCCGCCATGGCCCGGCCGGGGCGCCGCCAGCCGCAGCCCGCCTGACAGCAGCGAGGCACCTGCCTCAGCCTCCCGAGGGAGCCGGGGGGCAGCATGGGGGTGAGCCAGGTGGGTGCCGCGGGGAGCTGGCCGGGGTGGGGCGGCCGGGCTCGTGCTTTCCCTGGGGCCGGACCAAGCTCTTCTCCCTGCCCTGGCGCTTGTGTGTGCCCCGCTCCGCGCTGGGCATAGGCAGACTAAGCAATAGCCGGGGGTCCCCGGCAGCTCCGGGGGGGGTTATTAATTAGTATGTGTTGCAGGTGGGGGGTTCCCCAAAACATCCCTGCAGTGCTTAGCGCCCCCAATGGGCTGGCACTGCCCTGCCCACGTCCGTGCCACCCCCATGGGCTGGGGGGAACAGCACTGGGGGGTTGCTGAGAGCCATCCTAGGTGAAGCAGAAAAGCCCAACTTGGGGGGGGGGGGGCAGTTATGTGGAGGGAAGGGGCTCGGGGCTCAGCGCTCATTTGCATTTTGCAAAGCTCCCTGGAGGCTAATGGACCTGGTCGCTCCTTCGGTCACAAGGCGATGCCTTGAATCTGGAAAATGCGTATGTAAAACCGGGCTGATTTCAGGAGCGCTTCAGTAGGACAGAAAGAGAGAGAGAGACATGCCCCTTCCTCCCGCCGCTAGAGCGGTGGATCGGTGGAGATATTTGGAAAATAGGGGGGGGGTGTGATCATTTTTTAAGCAGCCTAAAAAGGGAGAGGGGGACCCGAAGACTCCCTGGGCTGGCCTGTGCCTGCCGGGCTGTGTGATGAAGTCGGGGGTGGGTAGAGTTTATTTTTGTCTCACGCTGCTGCTGCTTAGGGCCTCAATCCAAAGGGGCTGGCTTGAGATGCTTGATTGCTGTAGATGGAGCTGCAGCAACTCGGCTGCTTCCCGGGGAGGAGGAGGAGGAGGTGGAGAGGAAAGCACCAGGGCTGCTCCTGCTTTGCATTAGAGCTTTATAGCCGCAGTGTAAGTTTTCTTCTGCACGAATGGTCTCTTGCAGCAGTTGCAGTTTAAAGCAGGTAGGTCCCTAAAGAACCTGCCCAGCACTAGGAACCCTTTTACGGCAGCAACAGGGAGCTCCCTCCTCCACTTTCTGTGGTTTCTTTAAACCATTAGCTGCAAAGCCTGCATCTCTCAGTTGCTGCGTATGGGGGCTGAATTTTTAGAGGCTGGGTGTCTTCCTCCCTCCCCCTTTCTTCCTTGCCTTTCCCCTCCACCCGCCTGTTACCCTTCCCTGTGTTGTTGACCTGAAATCTCCTTTGCTATGTTAGGAAGCGGGCTCTGCTGCTGTCATGCTGAATCATAGCGTTTCCTTGCAAAGTGTGTCATCATCAGCAGCAATTCTTTTCTCTTTCCAGTTGTGAACATTGGCTTTGGGAGGAATGCGGGTGTGGATGGTCCAGATTGCCACCCAGGGGAGGAGAGAGCTGGAGACACTAGGCTAAAATAACCCGAGGGGAAAGAAGAAGAAGCTATTCATCCACTCCTGTGCCTTGTTGAGATTTATATATATATATGTGTGTGTGTATATATAATATACAATTTCCCATCCCTGTTTCCCTGTGCCACTTTGTGTCATCATCTTTGGGGAATTTAACAAGAAGCCATCAGGACACTGAACTGAAGATAGAAAGAGGAGAAGAGAAACCAGACCCACATCTGAGCTGACGGCTGTGTCCAAAAATCCATCTGATTAAGAAATAAAATTGTGAGACAGACACGGGGGAAAAGAACTTTGAGGGAATTTTTTTTCCCCTGCAGAGGTTTTTTTTTTTTTTCCTCCTCCACTCCCCACCCCAACCTAATCATGATGTTTCGAGATCAGGTTGGAGTGCTGGCTGGTTGGTTTAAAGGCTGGAATGAATGCGAGCAGACTGTTGCTTTGCTCTCCTTGTTGAAGCGGGTGAGTCGATCCCAAGCCCGTTTCCTCCAGCTCTGCCTGGAGCATTCATTGGCAGATTGCACTGAGCTGCACCTTCTTGAAGGGGAAGCCAACAACCCTGGTAAGTTTTGGTGCAACCAATCCATTTTGAATGCTACATTGTTCTCTGATTGATACCCTAATGATGGCAAAAAAGGGGAGGTCAAGGAGCTGGGGCTCCAAATGAACCAGCCTCATTGTTAACAGCTTCCCTTTTTACATTTTATGTTTCAGACTAGTGATGACTTATTTCAGTTTGATTTTTCACAGCAAACTACTACAGTCTATTCAGGGGTGTAACTACGGTAGCATGAATGATTGATTTTTCTCTTATGCAGTTTCCTATGAAATAAGTCAGTCAGGTCACGTAGAGTCTGGATTTTCTAGGCTTCTTTTGGACAACGTGGCTTGCTTTGCTTTAAGCAACATGCAGAAGAATCTCCTCATTATCTAATA
The DNA here is from genome assembly GCF_002925995.2 of Terrapene triunguis. Taxonomy (NCBI): domain Eukaryota; kingdom Metazoa; phylum Chordata; order Testudines; family Emydidae; genus Terrapene; species Terrapene triunguis. Next base: position 12,653,727 of record NW_020664540.1, on the reverse strand, counting down.
CAAACGAGTATTTTGCTGAGCTGTGGCTAGCTGAGGTATCTTAATCTTTTGTTAAATGGTAATTTGTTTCATCATTCAGGTCCTGTTTGAATACATTTTTTTCCTTGCAGCTTTGAATGCTCTATATATTCCACAGAAGCTGCGGGAAGATATTAGTAGACCATTTAGGGCTGCTATACATAATTCAGTTAGTGTATACGGTGCATGTACTTTCCCAGGGATGTACATTTAATATATATGGGCCTGATTTTGATCTCATTTATACACCAGTGAAAGTTACACCAATTTAGTTCTCCTAAGTGAAATTAAACTCATGCTTTGTGTGTGTGCACAACTGTGTACACACACTCTTTTTTAAAGAAACCTTCCAAAATAAACCCCCAAACTACTCTCTGCAGAGATGAGGTTAAACACATAGCGAAATTACCTAGTTCTATTCCATTTGCAAAAAATCCCTCCCCCAAAACAAATATAATCCCTCCTGTTCTTGTCTCAGATATTTTAATATAGCTTGTAGGATTAAATATGTACACCTTGGACTTCTGCACATGGTTAAAAGAACACAAAAAGCATAGTCTGTGGAGGGGGGAAAGTCTGTCAGTTGATAGGTGAAATTCTTTAGGCTTTATTGCAGTAGGATACTGAACAGAGCCCCCAGTGTTTACTGAGAGAAAAGAATGCAGGGTCCTCTTCCAGCTGTTCCATATTAGAGCACTGAGCCTGCAAGATTTGGCAGCTGTCTATGCTGCCATTTGATGACAACGTCCAGTACAATGTTGTTAGGCCTAGGATATATTTAAGTACGCCTTTAGGAAACCAACTCAGGGGCTGTTCCAGTGTACAGAGCTCTACCATCACAATGGTGAACACACTGGAATTGGCTATTTCCTTATATAGTTCGTATGAGTGCCCGGGAAGAATGTTGCAGTGTACATTTCAGTGCAATACTACATTTTATAAACAGCTGAACAGTCTAACCTCGTACATTTGCGGGTGGAGGCCTAACTAAGAATAAATTGGGAAGGAGCTCACACTCTTTTAAACTGATCTTCCACAGAATAGAATCACCATTCCTCTTACCTGCATTAGCACAGTTTATCTTTGGTTCCCAGTAACGTATGTGGCTGTGCACCATTGTATAAACTTCTGGTTTTTAGTTTTACCTGGATTTCCTGTAATAGTTACGTCACATTTATTTGTCAAAAGATTACACATGAATGATTTATCTGCAGACTGCAGTAGCCGTGGCGTACCTGTTTAAATTATGATAGAAAAATTTCCTCTAAAGCCCATCCAAATATTAGGTCGTGTATGAATGAAAGGACTTTCTGCATAATGATCAGTCTCTTGCCAAAACAGTAGTAGAAACGAAGATCCTGATCCTTCCAGTACTTACACATGTGACTGATCCCAATGGGTAAAATGATTATTCCTGGGAATAAAGCTTGTGGAATTGGGCCCTTGGTTTGCCTCTTAATGATTACATTTGTGATGCTGATAGTACTTGCTCAGATGTTTGTTCTAATAATCATCTGTTCTTTTAGGGCTTTTATAGGCTCAATAGCAAGACTTGAGAACCTTTGTTAAATTTCTGATACTACTAACCACTAATTTCTTCTTCTTGTAAATTTGATGCTTAGTAAACATAAGGCAAACATCCCTTTACATCAGAGAATCAAGATGTTTACTTGTTGATCAGGGTGATCCTATTGTTACAGAGGAATGCCTCGTCTCTGTGTTTGGCAATGAAGAAATGATAGGAAGTGACTTTTAGTTTGGTATTAACATGACGTATTTTGTAAAACCACCTGTCTTTTAAAATGCTTTGAGATCTCCTGTTGAAATAATATTAAATAGCCCTTATTCACCACCCATTTCATACCGTGGCATTTGTCACTTGACTAGACACGAAATCATACCAGGTTCTCACAACATCCACAACTTAATGCTGCTAGATGCCAAAAACCATGGACTCAACAGGGACACTGATTTCATGGCTCATTACAACAGTCTGTAACACACACCTGCCTGGTAACCCTTTGTGGCCCACTTCAAACCCCTTTTGCATGTCAACCCTTACTGCCCACTCCATCTCAAATGACCTCCTATGACATGCGTTACCCCTTATGTTTAACTCTCAGTCCCAATTTGTATTTAGCTTGGACACTCTGATTTCGTTCCCCAGACCTGGAGAACTCTGTGTAGTTCGAAGGCTTATACCTGCCCCCAACAGAATTTGGTCAGATAAAAGTTCTCTCACCTACCTTGTGTCTAACAACAACAATTAACTTTTTATTGCTCTTACTACTTGAATTCCACAATTTACACAACTAACCTGGGTTTGTTTCTTCCATGGCTGGTGGTGATGACAGTAATACCTAAAGATATCAATTTGTGCCCTACTTTTTGGCTTAATTTTTCCCCCCTTGGTGGGAGTTTTGCCAATGACACAGGCCTGATCCTGCAACTTCTTGCATGGAAGCTGACCGCGGTTCCTCTGTGTTTGAATTAATGGGTCTGCACTTGGGTGAAGCAATCTGCCCAAGTACAAGAGGTTTCGAGATCAGAGCTGTAACTTGGGAACAGGATTGGGCCATAAATCTTTACATGTGGTGTATCGATCTTACTGTCAGTTAAATTCCAGGCTATCTCTAGCTTCCTCAGTGCAGTAAAAAGACAAAAATAGTGACGAAGGCACAAACATGGTCCTATTTTCTCCGGTGAAGCTAGTGTGAAAGCAACATGTGAGTCTAACATGCCAGTGTGAATGTTTGAATTGACTTTAAAGTTGGTCTCTCACGGGGAAAAGTCATTCTATGGACACAGAGCCTATGTTGCTTGTTAAAATCTGACTGAAATGGATAGTGACTCTATCTGATCGCTGTTGAAATGAGTGTGTTGACTCATCACATTTCTTATGGGATCGATGTTCACCTCACAAATACCACCATAGGTAACTGGAGTCAGCAGAGAGACCAATGGCTGAATTGACATGGAAGGCAAAGTACCTTCTCACCAGCAAGTCTCACAAGACAGGACTTGAGGCATGTTGACTGGGCAATGGGAGAGAACTTGATCTTTCACAGATGGGTTTTGTTTTTTGTTGTTGTTGCTCTGTTCTGCGGACCTCAGTCTTCAGTGCTGCCTTCTCGCAAGTATTGAAAATGAAATGAAAAACATTGAAAAAAAATTAATTCTTTACAAGTGATTGGTTTTATTAGTGAAGCAAGCATGTTTGGTAAAGTTTCATCTTTCTGTTTTCTTCATGTGGTTTTCTTTAATATGTTTTTCCTTTGCCTATTAATGAAAATTCAGCTCTCATTTATAGCACCTGACATGTAAAACGTAAATCTGGTTGGAATGCACAGCTACAGCGTAAATCTCAAAAAGGGATTTTTCTAAGAAGCCTACTGTTCCTGCAGCCATTTTGTTACCAGTGGCGCTTAACAGACAAAATAGCTGTGTACAGAATCCTTAGAACAGGGGTCTCCATAGGCTTTCCCGGGCTGAAAGCTACTCTGTTGTCTCTGATGCAACAGAGGCACATTTTGACTAGAAGTGATGCAGGTGCCACAGTGAATGTATATGTTGTTCTAAAACCACATGAAAATGTCTTGTTTAAAATTACTGGTGGTTGATAAGAAACAAAAAAAGCAAAGCAAAAAATCCCTTCAGGTCACTATTGGATAAGATGCACAATCCATGTCGGAGATCTTTAATGATTGTAGCATACAGTAGAATGCAACTTAGAAATCCACAACGATCAAACAAACAAAGCAGAGAGAATCCCAAACAACCTTTTGGCTCTTCAACACTCAAACTGCTAGGGGGCTGGTAAGGAAGAAACAGCAACCAAACAACGAGTAAATAAAGCCAGGCTGATGTGAGCAATGGGAACAGTAGCATCGAAGAAAACCATCTGAGTCCACTGTGAGTTTAAATGTGTACAAGGCCTGTTCCTGCTGCCAGTGAGATCAGTGCCTACCGCTGTGAGGTTGTGGTCCATAACTAGGGCTCCTAGGTGCTATGGTAATATAAGTAATAGCCAGGAAAATCCCATTGACTTCACTGGGAACAGGATCGGGTGTGCAGATAGCACCAGTGAGGAATTCAAGATACTTCCACCATGACTTAATGAATGAGAACGGTTTAGTGTGTGGGGTGGGGGTGTTGGAAACAAGGTTAGACACCGGAAGTTTCTCCCACTGAGAGTTACTGTTTTTCAGTATTATCATTTACATTTTTTTTTATTTGTTTTCAAACATGGTTTTGCTGTGGGGGCTTGTGACAGGGTGCCCCAGCCCTTTGTCACACCAGCTCTAATTATGGTAGATTGGAGATGCCTAGAGAGAACCTGTGCCTGATAGGCTGGCAGCTGTGTCCCCTTTGCCAAATTAGCCTGGGGCTGCATAAAAGCCTCAGAGGAAGGAAGCGGGGGAGAGAGACAGAAAGGGGGGGGGGGGGGGGCCACAGGGGGGAAGGAGAGGGGTAGCTCTTCCCTCCTGGCTGCAGAGACTGAGAAGCCCTTAAGGCTGAAACCCCCACGCTGTTGATGGTAAGAAGGTGGTGGGATTACATGCTGTAAATAAACCACACCAATGATTGCTGAGCCAGAAAGTCTCTGAGTGGTTTTTGGAACAGAGCAGGGGCAGGACCAAGGGCGAGCCCTGCTACACCCTGTTACAGGGCTACATAGGTAGCTTCAAACCCAGCTGGAAAGAGCTGTCCGGACATAAAACATCTTGGAGTCACAAATAAAAGGGTTAGATGAGTGAAATTCAGCCCATGTAGCAAGCGGGCATAAGGGCTCTGCTTCATTTATGACCTCTGAATAGGGATTAAGTGGTATGTAGATCTTATGCTGGCTCTCTGCACAGAGGCATTGCACCCTAAAAGTGACTAGCCCCCTCAGTTAATAGCTGAAAACGCTCTACTATGAGGACTGGGAAAGCGGGGCTCTGGGAGGAGACAGCAGGTGGAAACTGAAGTAGGGTGTGTGTTGGTTTGGACACAGGGAGGTCTCTGTAACTCAGGGTATGTCTATGTTGCAATCGCAGGGTGTGATCGCAGCTCGCATAGACTTGCCTGAGAGAGCTCATGTGCTGGAGCTGTGATACCATGGCAGTACGGGCTTCAGCACAGGCGGTACAAACCCAGTGGGAGCCCTGGGTAATTAAGTGGCTAGTTCATGCTGAAGCCCCTGCTGCTGATGCTTCTGCTTGGGTATCTGAACTAGCTAGATTAAAGCTAGCTCAGGTATGTCTGCATGAGCTGCAGTCACTCCTCATGATTGTAGGATTGATGTATAGCCTGGCTCCCTCCTGTTGATTCCCCTACATCAGAGCCATGCTAGGCTAAATAGGGCACTAGGATTTAGAACGTGTAGTAAAAAAAGCCACGTCTCTTTGTGCATCTGGTCTGGCCTACGGTGGAATCTTCAGGACATAACCAGGCTTCCTTCTTCTGTTGGCTGGCCAGTTGGGGCCACTGTGGGAACTTACATCCTTCTGGAGTTTAGAGCTTTCCCTTCCAAGTGCCCCCACCTCCTGACTGCTCTGAAATTCCCTGTCTGGTGGCCAGATGCCTGCATCATGCCGAATTCACTCGAGGCTATTGGGCCAGTCCCCATGGAACCATTGAAAAACCTGATTCTCTGCAGTGCTGAGCACCCTACGCTCGATCAGTCCATCAAGTTTGTTTCCTTTGATTTCTGAGATATGTGCTGACCAGGCACTAAGAAAGAGAACAAAGGGCTCTTGCTCCCATCAGGTGCAACACCTAATAAAAGAAAGTTCCTACTGGCCACGGCCATAAATGAGACTCTGACAGAGCAGAGAGAGAGTCCCTACATATGCCTGCGCTGCCCCAACTACTCTGTGAGTCCTCAAACCTTCCACTAGCCAAAGAACCCAGTCATCATTAATAACAGAGCGGGAAGGGACGAGACTCACTGCTAGCACCTCCTCATGGCTGGGTGTGGTGTGGCAGCTCCGTCTCTGCAGAGGTGGGCCCTCTGGCCAGATCACTTCCAAGTCTCTCCCCTTCCTGGGTAGTCTGAGAACAACAAGCAAGGGGACCTCATTCAAACAAATTGATTCAGGACAAGAGAGAGGGGGAATTCCTCCCTCTCAGGGTGTCCCAGGATGAGGGGCCTCCAGGCAGTGGTTGACTGGGAAGCCCCTGCCCTTCAGCCAGCCCTTTCCTCAGGAGCTGAGGGTTGAAGATCTGTCGACTTCCCTGGTCTGCCCATATGTAAGCAGCTCTGCTCCCCTTTTAAACTCCCCCTCCAGCTTGTGCGTGCCTTGCTGGTGTGGCAGAGTGGGGCCAGCTGTGCCCAGAGCAGCTCCTTAACCCCTTGTCTAGTGTGGGGTTTGCATTACCCCATCACGCAGCGTAATGACTTTAAGTGCTTGGCTCCCAAGGACAAGAACCTTTCTGTGCCGTTTGCACGGTGCACTGACTACTGGGTATATTAAGGCTCTCATCCTTATCTCACACAAGCCATCTATGTCAAGCGCTAAGAGCATCATCCTTGCCTGGGTCTATTGTTCTGGGGCAGATTGACTGGAGACAGTCTCCTGGGAAGGCTCAGCTTAACGTGAACCGTGGGTACTACTACGTGGGTCCAGCAATCAGTGAAAGTCGCCCGAGCATTTATTTTGAAGACACTTACTTTTTTAGCTTGGAGTAACGATGTACTGTGTCAGGCGCATCCTTTATACTGACCCATTGTGTTGACTCAAGCCAAGGTAGAACAACAGCACTCGCATTCCGAAAAAGCTCTTGCACACAATTAAGGCATTGGCCTGCATTGTGGGTGGTATGGAGCAGGAACCAGGAGGCATTGCACCTTAGTGAAGCACAATACTTCCCCGAGCTGCTGGGTCTATAGAAGGTGTACTGGTGCTTCCACCTCACCGAAGGGGGTGCAGCATGATCTCCGTTCTTCACCTGCTCCATTCTTCATCTGCTCATTGGTGGGGCTAGTCGGGCCTCTGCTTCTTTTCTTCCTTTCTCTGAAACGATGAGGGCTAAAAGTTGCCCCTTTTTAAAACTGAAAGCTAAGATTTTCATCTAATCGTTTGACTCCTGGAGCTGGGGTTTTAAGAACACCACCAAATATCACAAGCCATCAAATTACAACAGCTGGCAACACTGCATACGTGCATAGGACTGTACTTAAAGGGGTCTCCAGAGCAGAATTGCCAATCCCAAACGTTAAAAATCATGAGTAAGGCACTCCTAAATCATGAGATGTGCTTAAAAATCATGAATATTGGGATCTTTTAATTTACCAACTGATTTTAGAGTTCATATTTTCAAACTTTTGGCCCACAACTCTGACGGTTAAAATTTCACTTGTTTTAAACGAAAGCAGAGATTTGCTTTGAGAGAGAGACCAAATAACAGACTTATGGTGAAATTGCAGGAGTTTGCAACACTGCATGAGGTATTGGAATGATAGCAAGAAGCAGTGAAACTTCTTGCATTTTTCAACAGCCCTGCTACTTAACAGGTGCCCTTATTTGTACATAAGTTTGTAGCTAGAGTGTAGGAAAATGTTTTCTCTTCTTCCTCCTCCCACTTTTTAATTTTAAAGAAGAGAATCAGCTTGCAATGCTTATAGATTTCAATATGGACTAGAGGAAATATTTTCTTTGAACTCTGTGGCCCATATATTCAACTCTGTACTGTCTTTCTTTAAAAAAAATTACTCCTTGTCATTCTCAGTCTGTTTCTGTTGCATTCAGGAACACTGGAGGAGACCCTCAGTGACTAATTAACTATCAAGAGTTCCTAAAGGTGGGAAATGCAAACATAGTTCCTAATGCTGCATTGAGAGCCGTGCTGGCAGAAAAAGTTGCAGGATCGGGGCCATAGTAGAGAATATGTTTGCTTCATATTTCAGTGTTAGTGAGTGGTACTTTTAAAAAAAACCCTTTAACTTTTTCCTATTAGCAGCACAAAAACAGATTATTATCTGGTGGGTGCATTGCATTCAATGCATATTTAATATCTGATCTGAAACATTTCACGTGTAAAAAAAGTTGTATTAGAAAAATAATTGTTCATCCCTAGCAAAATGGGAACCGGTATGTGGTTATGGTAGTACAGGCCTGTGAATCTAGAGAGTGGTATTCTATCCCCTACTTTGCTCCTAATTCACAAGATGATGCTAGTCGAGTCACTCACACCCTTTCCTGCCTCAGTTTCCCCAACTAGAGAATGGATAAAATAGTGATCTATTTCACAGGTGTGTGTGGAAGCTAAGAGTGGGATTGAAGGCAATGTTAAAACTCCCACAAACGTCAATGGGCGCAGAGTTAGGCTAATGTTGAATGCTTTTGAAATCCCACCTGAAATGTTTGTAAAGTGCTTTGGGATCCTTAGAGGAAAAGTGCAAAGTATTATTCTATACATGACCTAGTTTCTTTTAAGTTGGCTTCTTTCCAAGTGTATATATTTTTATTCAGATATATTTCTGTTATGTTTTTTCTTTTGGGAAATGGAAAGAACTAAATCTACTTGCTTCTCTGCATAAATGGGCGAAGGATGGCTGAGGAAATTAAATGCAAAGAAGAGGAAGCGACAATAGAAGCTCAGTAGCTTATGGCAGTCTTGAATTTGATAAGCTACAGATTGATGGGCTAGGTCAGGAATTGTTTTAGATTGGTAGTTTAAAAAGGGCAGACCTCAGTGCTTTAAATTAAAATAAGTGCTCGCAGTATATTTGTAAATTGAGTTCTCTTAAAATGAGATTGAATGGGGTAGCTTGTCCATGAGTGCAGTCAAAATTCTTGCCAGTGGATGACCGTTTGTACGTGTGCCGCACAGCATAGCTAGCGTATTGGACATATTAGAGGCTAACAGTTGAACAAAATTGTCCACCAAGTCAGTCCCTGTATTTGATACATTTGTTTTTAGGTACATTTGCTTTCAGTATCCAAACGATCCCAGCAGAAGGGCATTTGGAAGAACGCGCTTTATTCAGGCCCAAATTATTGAAAGAATCCATTCATTTTGGATCCTTCAATTTTTAGGTGCCCAACCTAAGACACCTAGGCGGGCCTTCATCCCTCCCACTAGGAAGGATGGGGGGGGGAAGGGGGAAGCTTACTAGCTTTGGAAGTGATGTAAACCTACCTGATGCCACACTCTAACTACTGGGTATCGGGAAAATCCTTTCCCGGTGGGTATGTTATCCCACAACTGCCTACTTCAGGGTTTTATGCACATTCCTCTGAAGCAGCTGGTACTGGCTTCTGCGGGAAACGGTACTGGATCAGACGAACTATTGGTCTGATCCACTGTGGTAATTCCTCTGTTCCTACTAGCTTTCAAGCCTGGCTTTCCTTTCTCCTGTAATCTTAGATGTTTTTGTGGTCCATGAACATGAATTGTTCCAGGCCGGGAGTTCTGTTTGCAATCAGAGTGAGTAACTGAAATAGTAATTAGTGTGAACGCTTGCTTTATTTTAAGATGTATTAGTCAGTACTTTGGCTTCCATGCTTCACACTTGTATCTAATGTCACTGCAGTTAACTGTTCAGAGAGTAGGGACACCGCTTACCCTACTGGCAGGTTAAAGCCTTATGGGCCAGATCTCCCCATCTATGGCTTATTCTTCTGCAGGGACTGAAAACTTTGTGAGTTGGATTCAAGCATAACCCAGATCCTCAGGTGTGTAAACCAGCATAGCTCCCAGCATAGTTCCGTCAATATCAAAGAACTTATATTGATTGGCAGAGCTGAGGATCTGGGCCATGGAGACTCTACCTCATGGGTGGGCAAACTTTTTGGCCTGAGGGCCACATCTGGGTATGGAAATTGTATGGCGGGCCATTAATGCTCATGAAATTGGGGGTTGGGATGTGGGAGGGGCTGAGGGCTCCGTCTGGGGGTGCACGCTCTGGGCTAGGGCCAGAAATGAGGAGTTCAGGGTGTGGGAGGGGGCTCTGGGCTGGGGCAGGGGGTTGGGGTGCAGAGGGGGGTGAGGGCTCCAGCTGGGGGTACAGGCCCTGGGGGGGGGGAGATGAGGGGTTGAGGGTGCAGGAGGGTGCTCCGGGCTGGGACCAAGGGGTTTGGAGGATGGGAGGGGGATCAGGGCAGGGGGTTGGGTTGCGGGAGGGGGTCAGGGTGCAGGTTCCAGGCGGCACTTACCTCAAGCAGCTCCCGGAAGCAGGGGCCTCTGGCTCCTATGCGGAGGTGCAGCCAGGCAGCTCGGCGCGCTGCCCCGTCTGCAGGTGGCGCCCCTGCAGCTCCCATTGGCCATGGTTCCCGGCCAATGGGAGCTGCAGAGGCCCTTGGCTGTCCCTATGCATAGGAGCTGGAGGGGGGACATACCGCTGCTTCCAGGAGCTGCACGGAGCTACAGCACACGCGGAGCGGGGCAAGCCCCCAGCTGGAGTGCCGGAGTGGGGCAAGCCCCGGAGCCTGCTCCCCGGCAGGAGCTTGAGGGCCGGATTAAAATGTCTGGAGGGCTGGATGTGGCCCCCGGGCCGTAGTTTGCCTACCCCTGGTCTACCTAATTGCCCTCGGAGGGGGTTGGGTTTGCCCCTCACAGAATAAGAAGGGGATTAATCTCTCTAAAATGTGCAGATCCTGCCAGAGGGTCCACCCACACCTGTGAGTTCACACGGTCTCCCAGCCCCCATGGAAGAAGCAGAGCTGCCAAGGTACTCCAATTGGCTGCTGCCCCCTCAAGAAGGAGGGGTCACTCAGTGACGAGGGAACTGTGTAAACCAGTGGTGGTAGGGACGGCATTAACTTATGCTTGGTATCCACACAGGTTGCAGACAGTGATTGTCCCTCCAGAACTGCCCCTTCTTGGCCTTCCTCCTCCTCCTCCTCTCCCTGCCTGAAGCCCATTCTCCCCATTGAGGGTTGATTGTAGATGTGACAGATATTGCAGACCCATGCAGTATCTTTGGGGATCATTGTATGTAAGTTTTGAATGGTTTATGTATGGTTGTGTTCTACTCCACAGGGGAGGGTTCAAAAAAGAACTAGATAAGTTCATGGAGGATAGGTCCACCAAGGGCTTTTAGCCAGGATGGGCAGGGATGCAAAACAATGCTCTGAAGTGTCCCTAGCCTCTGTTTGCCAGAAGCTGGGAATGAGTGACTGAGGATGGATCACTTGATGATTATCTGTTCTGTTAATTCCCTCTGAAGCACCAGGTATTGGCCACTGTTGGAAGACAGGATACTGGGCTAGATAGATCATTGGTCTGATCCAGTATGGCTGTTTTTATGTTACCACAGCTTCCATGAGTACTAAAAGCAGTGTGGGGTGATTACCCCCGATTCTGAAAACAACTCCGGAGAAGTTCCACCTTCTGGAGTGATTTGATAGGCTGGGTCAGGCTGGGTTTTCCAGAGATTAGGAAACAAAGAAAGGGCTTTTGATATAAATGGATGAGCTGGAACTTACTCAAGGTCTTTTTTCTGATCCAGCAAACGGACAGGACCTTCTGTCTAACAGGGGCCCTAACCCTGTCAGAAGGGTGAGAAAATACATTGGCATACTAGAGTGCCATTAGCCAGACGGGTGACTCCTAGTATGTTTAGTGTGTGTTTAAATCTGCGTAGTGGTTTTTCTGTTTTCTGTGTAATGCTTTTGCCTGAAGAATAAAGGTGCTTGCTCAGAAGGAGCTGCTGGCAACACACTGTTTGTAGCCCTTGGAGAGAAAGCAAAGCACAGGCGCTGACTGTTAGGCAGACTGACTTGCTTGGGATATCACAGTGTAAGGCAGGGATCTGTGCAGCCTTAAAATCCTCCAATCAGAAGGGAGTGGGACAAGCATCCGTGCCAAGAGATTTCTCTTTTGGAGACAGAGTATGAAGTTGGATTTTGTTTAAGGAGTTTTGTAGACAAAATACTACATTACAGCCCGGGTGTTATGGTTATTGTTTGGTAGCTAACACACCCTGCCCTTTGCAAAGTGTGGAGTGAGGAGACCCTTCAGAGTGGAGGAGGGAGGATGTGAAGAAATGGCTGTGGGAGTGGGATACAATTTCCTCGGTTTTACCTGGCTGGAGTTAAAATTTGAGTGGAGTGCAGTGTCATTTATTGGCCTTTCCATATAGAAGGCAATTGCGTTTGTCTCCGGTAAGAGAGCAGATACAGGTGCAGGGTTTCTCTAGGCAGAAATTCACACATCAGATGCCTGGAACAGCTTGTAATCTATTAATTTATCTATTTTGCACGTAGTGACTTTTTTTCACGATACTCTTGTATCAAAGATTTTGGCAGGGGCTTTTTAAATAGCAGCATTTTTCTGTTCTAGGCCCTGATCCTGAGAAGACTTTTTTACATGCATAAGAGGAAGGATTCATGTGCTTAAAATTAAACAACTTGCATAATCTGATGCAGGTTCAGGGCCGTAACCTGTAACAAGTCTGTGCTCTCTTTACAGGTTTGAGTCAGAGTCAGTGGACTTCAGTGAGCTTTGGATCAAGCCCTAGGTGGTGATTTACTACTGTGGTGGTGGTAATTTTATCTCTGATCCTGCAAGGTGCCGAGTGACCTCACCTCCTGTTGAAGTCAGCGGGAATTGTGGGTGCTCAACATTTCTTACGATTAGGCCCTGGGACTTGTGAGACCTCTGAATATTCTCACACAGTCTGATTGAGATGGATTGGACCAGCCAGATATGGTGATTTTAAGGTGTATAGGCTCTCAGGAGCAATTTCTGTTGGAGGAGGAATTGTTTATTACTGTGGTCTGTATACAGTGCCCTGGCAGAATGGATGAGCTGAGTTCTTGTGGCTCTTCTTCCTTTGGACCAGTTTGTGATGTTTATGCAATACTGGAATTGAAAGCATGAGATGTTTCTCTTCCTGTCTACAATAAGGCACCCGGGAGGTATGAGGCCTTTTCTCCTTTGCAGCTTGATGGCTAACGACAAGCATCAGCAGACACGTGGTCATTTAGTGATATGGATACAGGAGTCTCTGTAGGATGTGGTTGTTTGTTTTTCTGACAGTGCTGTTGCACTACAGGGCTGAGCCAACTTTCACTGAGTGGAAAGGGTCCCCTTGACTTTAATGGCAGCTGGATCTGCTCTCGTGGGCTGAGCTGCCATGCTTGATAAAGTGTGTTTATTTTATTTTTTTGAATTAATTTTTTTTTATACTTCAAGTATCATCTGCAGGATCCATCCCTGATTCACTTGACTCTGCTCCAAAGCAATACATCACCCTAGGTCACTTTACAGAACTCTCGCTCTGTCTTGTTATTACTCTTCTCACATAATTGGTTCCAGATTTTCCTCTAAACTTTAGATCAGTCAGATAACTGACCTGGCCTTGCTTGTGGCGTGTTGGTTTTCCTGCTGTTTGCCATGTTGTATTACTTGCTCTGCACTTGGATATGCTTCTTTGTTGTGTTAGTAATTGTGTTATTGTTATAAAAAGTAACACTGTGTGCAGAAACAACAAGGAGTCCAGTTTTTTACCCACGAAAGCTTATACCCAAATAAATCTGTTTAGTCTTTAAGGTGCCACCGGACTCCTTGTTGTTTTTGTGGATACAGACTAACACGGCTACCCCCGATACTGATGTGCAAAGCACTTAAAGCCCCACACAGCCCCCAACTGAATGGTGTTTTGCAAAGTTTTTGCACATAAATCCAGGGGCCATTGCCAACTTAAAAAAAAATCAGCACCCAGCAGAAGTGCGGCGGTGGTTGGAGGTTGTGTAGTTAGTGTTGTTACAGATAACTCCAGTACGTAACTTCAGCAGCTAACTAGGGTGACCAGACAGCAAATGTGAAAAATCGGGACGGGGGTGGGGGGCAATCGGTGCCTATATAAGAAAAAGACCCCAAAATTGGGACTGTCCCTATAAAATCGGGACATCTGGTCACCCTACAGCTAACAGAGATTGAGTGAGCAAGCAAGGGGGCTGGAACTAGGGGTGCTGAGGGTACAGCAGCACTCCCTGGCTTGAAGTAGTTTCTATCATATAGAGAGTTTACAGTTTTGTTCAATGGCTTTCAGCAGACACCACTATACAAATTGTTCCAACGCCGCTGTGAGCAAGTGATTTTTTTTTAACTTCTGTTTTCCAGTTTGTTTACTTTAGTTTTTTGACAACACCTTGCGTATAGTCAGTTTCATTGCTGATGGATGGTGCGCAGTCTTGCTAGGGCTCTACATGATTGGGCGTTTAGCAAGAAGACCAGCGGCAGAATTGGAAGTGGAAAGTGAACAGGCACCAAGCAGCAAGGGTGTGAACAGAGAGAACAAGGATGGGAAGAGAAGGGGAGGTCCTAATTATGTTTGTTCTTCTCAGGCCTTCCCAAGGGAGTCTTCTAAACATATCCAGGGGCGGAGGGAGGGCAGAAATATCCTTATAACAGTTTTTTAAGGATTAGTTTTTAAATTCAGGTCATGCTATTTAAATGGTATCTTCTCAGGAAATTAATTAGTTGCAGGTCGTCAGCTAAAATAAATTCAAGTGTACCGTGTCTCTTTAGCAGTGCACAACTTTGTGACGGTCAGTATTGAGCGAAGAACACATTTTGGATGGCACATTTAGTAACCTTTCATCATAAAAGGATTCTGAAATAATCGGCTTGGCACTGAATGCTTTGTATAGTACATGTTCAACCTCTGTTGTTAAGAGTACCTCTATAAATAAAGGTGTATGCTACATTCATATATATATAAGGGTAATAGCTATTCTAATATCAGCTGTCCAGCCAAACTGCCCCATCTTTTAAATGACCTATAAGAGATTCCACAAAGAATGAATATTTAGTGTGGCGGAGCTGCTAAAAGTGGTCTCTATACTAGTAAGTCTCTCTATTAGTCAGTAAAAGGTGGCCTGTATTCACACGTTTCGGTTGTGGTCCTGGTTTTATATTTCACGCAAAGCAAATATTGCATCAATATGACTTTTGTGTTGTGGTTAAAGTGCAAGGCTCTGCATTCATTTTCTTCAGATTGCACTTGCAGCGTCAGTTTGTTCTCTCTTTTTTTCTGGGAGTGAGTAAACACTAAGAAGTCTTTCTGGACAAGTCACGGCAGCTGGAGGGTACGGGTTTCTCTGTGGAGTGAAGGAATTTCTTCAGAGAAGCTATTGTGCGACTGTGTTCTCAGCATTTTGGCAACTGTTCTTCAGATTAACCCTTTGCGCTATAAAAAGAGTTGCAAAAATGTAATCAGATGCTTTTGCATCGTTAGAAGTAAATATACTTTGGCCATGTCTAAGTGTGGACTAGAGGTTAAAGAGTGTGAGGTCACTGCTTTAAATCCCTCTTAAAGCCACATTCAGTGTCACCACTGATGTTCAGTTATTTTCTGATTTTAAAATAAAACCATTTATCTGATTTTTCCTGAGCAAACACGATATCAAAGAGAGCTACCAGTTTAGGGGCCCTGAAGCATGGCCCATGGAGTACTGAAGAGTGTCACCCTTGAAGTCAGAGTATCCAAGACTTTGGGACTGAACATGCAACTTCATTTAGACCCATAAAGTCAAACACAACTCTGTTTGCAGCCATTACTGTACACCCCTCAGAGGTAATACTAGTGTAACCACTGCTAGAATGCTATGTCCTGTTCTGGTGTCCCCAGTTCAGGAAGGATGTTGATAATTTGGAGGGGGCTCTGAGAAGACCTGTGAGAATGATTAAAGAATTAGAAAACATGCTTAATAGCGATAGACTCAAGGAATTCAACATATTTAGCTTAATAAAGAGAAGGTTAAGGGGTGACTGGATCACAGTTTATAAGTACCTAAATGGGGAATAAAACATTTGATAATGGGCTCTTCAGTCTAGCAGACAAAGGTATAACAAGATTCAATGGTTGGAAGTTGACGCTTGTCAAATTCAGATTAGAAATAAGGTACACATTTTTAATGATGAGGGTAATTAACCGTTGGAAAAAATTACTAAGGGTCATGGTGGATTCTCCATCACTTTCAATTTTTAAATCAAGATTGAACTACACCAGATCTTTTAGAAAAACAGCCAAACAGCTAATTCAGTGAAGTCCTATGGTCTGTGTTATGCATGAGATCAGACTAGATGATCACAATGGCCCCTACTAACCTTGGACTCTGTGAATATATTCAGAACCACTGCAGAGCCCACCTCCCCAATGTCGTGTGTGTGTGTGTGTGTGTGTGTGTGTGTGTGTGTGTGTGTGTGTGTAAGACCTGATGAATGGCTTGTCCAGCCTGTCCCTTTACACACACGGGGCTGCAAGGAGTTACAGCAGGGAGGGCATTATCAATGGACAAATTCCCCCTGAATGAAATAACACAGAAACCCACACACATAAGACCAATTGCTAGTTAATCCATTTTACTAGGTGCAGTGTCGACTGCTCTCACACTGAAGCCTTTATTCCTAATGCAGTAATCAAAAAGGCTGCCTGGACTGTGCAGGAAGGAGAGAGACTTCGTTGGCTGTCAGTCAGGTTTGAAATATTTATGCACTTTTTCTGCTTTAGTGCAGGTTCTTTTTCCCCCTCCATCCTCTAGTTTGAATCTGACAGAACTCTTTGCGTTGCTGTATCCGTTAAAGAGATGCACATCTCATTTCAGCATTTGCATCTCCTTCGATAAACACTTCAGCAGATCTTTTCCTAGGAATGTCTCCTACTGCATATTAAAAAAGCCATGAGAGTGCTTTGCTAGAGAAAATTAGCATTTCTGTTTTAAAAATGACTAACATAACAATACTGGCTCTTTCCCCATTCCTAGAAGCCTCCAGCGATGTCTCTGAAACTCCTTGGGTTGTGTGCACAAAGTAGGGCGTGGGGATGGGGGAATTTTCTCTCTCTCACCCCCACACACCCTGCCCCTCCCCCTGGTAAGTGTCAGGGGTGAGACCAGCTGGGACCAGCTGCTGGTCTGCTCCCTGCTTAACTTTGCTGCTAGGCAACCAGTGAGCCCAGCTGCACTGCCTTGATAAGTGTGGCCCCCACAGCAGATCAGTGGCTGCTCAATGTGTACCATGCCCACAGCTGCGCTTGCCCTGCTCCTGCTTCCGGTCCCCTCTCCTGCCTGGTTCCTAGCCTGCTTCAGCGTTGTTTCCAAACCTGCTTCTGCGGCCTCCTCCGGCTCCAGTCCCTGTTCCCCTCTGACTCCTGTTTTCGATCCTCGGCTCCCCTCCAGCTCTGGCCTTCGGCTACTGTCTCTCCAGTGCTGAGCCATGGCTCGTTCCTGGACTGTTCCCCCTGGAACCCAGTTTTAACCAGTAGGCCAAACTCTCGTTTCAACCCCTAGGCCTGAGCACCCACAGCCTAGGGGGCTACAGTAAGGGGTGCACTCTGCAGTAATGTCAAAGCTGCTACTCCAGCTTTCTGGGGGTAGCTGTCAGGGCTGCCCAGTTTGCCCCAGGCCCCCCATTTGAGAGGGCCCTCAAACCCGTTGAGTTTCCACAAGCGACATTGCGATGTGGTGTTGCGACACCATGTGCAGGGAGCTGGGCCCGGCCCTATGAGACAGGAGCCGCCATTGCGCGGGGTGAGCGTGGGGCAGGCTCACTCTCCAGTCCCCATCCCCCACACCCCGCTCAGGCCTCAGTTTCGGGGGGGGGGGGGGAGCTTAGTTTCAGATTTTGCCCCAGGCTCTTAAAAACCCCTGTGCAGCCCTGGTAGTTATCATTCCGCACCCCTAGGCGGGGCGTTAGTGTCACTGAATCTGTGAAGTCTCAAATCCTAGGGGGCAGGGGCCCTCCGATTGCTTGCTATCAAACCTGTCCTATGCCCGGGCCTGTTTGGGGCCCGCTTAGCGCTCCCTCCCACGGCTGGCAGTGAGGCTATGCTGGGATAGGGTGGAGTCCCCTCTGTAGCTCCAATGTGGGAGAACAATAGCTTGGAAGGCCTTTTCCAGGCCAGGGGCATCATGGGAGAATCAAAGCCCACCATAGTACGGAGTTGCTTGTAAGGCATTTCCCTCTTGAGATCCCCTCTGACCCTGACCATTCTTATCCATCCTTCTTCATTCTCTGCAGAACATCAGGGCCATTGTCTTGCTCTTGCATCTAGCCTAGACAGGAAACTGTTTTTTAAGCAATTGCGGTGCGCTGCCTTTTTTCCTGCACTTGATTTCCATTTCCTCCTCCCTGCCCACGTCACCAAAAATGTCCTTAGCTTTGTCTCTTGTGGGTCATAGGTGCCACCAGGTGTCATCCAGTCTTTGCCCCCCAGGTGTTATTGCATCCTGCAATTTACTATTGTGGCAGTAGCCAGCCTCATTAGGGGCCAGACCTACTGCTTTTGCTCATGCTGAGCAGTGGTTCACTCCACGTGTTGATTTCAGTGGGATCACTCATGGGGTAAGATACTGCACAGTGTGAGCCAGGGCATCAAAATCTGGTCCTAAGTGAGGAGCATGACAATGGGGGGCCATACTCTGATACCCTGACTCAGGTTTAGTAGCATTTTACTCCACATATGATCCGATTGAAGCTAAGGATACAGTACTACTTCTGGGGTGAGATACTATTTGATGTGAATGAGGGCTTCTGAGTGTTGCCCTAAGATGAGTGGGGCCTGATTCTGGTTTCGTTTACCCCAGATTGGCACTTGTGTTACTCCACTGGGTTAAGCTGTGCTCTTCATTGTAGTATTGTACATGCAGAGCATTTCCCCCCCCCCCACCCCCTGGACTTTGAAGGACTCATTCTGGATTTCTGTGGCCGAATCTGATCCACTAACTTAATTGAAGTTGCTCCTAATTGATACTGGTTTTCTCGGATAACCTGGATATGGGCTTGTCAGGATTTTTCCTTCATAAGCCTGCAGGCGAAAGGCTCTGTGGCAGCATTCACAGCGTTCCTGAGTTTATAAATACAGTAACTCCTCACTTAAAGTCGTCCTGGTTAACGTTGTTTTGTTGTTACATTGCTGATCAATTAGAGAACCTGCTCGTTTAAAGTTGTGCAATGCTCCCTTCTAAAGTCTTTGGCAGCTGCCTGCTTTGTCCACTGCTTGCAGGAAGAGCAGCCCGTTGCAGCTAGCTGGTGGGGGCTTGTAACCAGGGTGGACCGGTAGCTCCCCTATCAGCTCCCTGCTTCCCTAAGTTCCCTGTGCTGCAGCCGCCCAGCAGGCTATCAAGGCAGTTCAGCTGTCCCTCCCCCCACTGCCATATGCTGCTCCCAGAGACTCTTGCTTGCTGTGCAGGGAGGGAGGGGAGAGGCTAATGTCAGGGTGTCCCCCTCCCCTCTGCTCCTGCACCCCGCTTACCCCTTCTCCATATAGAGCAGGGAGGGGACACAGACGGAGAGACAGAGAGAGCTTGGGGCAGCAGCTTCTGTCTCAACTTACTGATCCACTTAAAAAGACAATGCTCTTAAGAGTGGGTCAGCTTACTTAAAGGGGCAGTGTGCATCTCTCTCTCTCTCCCACACACAAGGTGTGTGTCTGTCTCTGTCTGCTGTGCTGTCTCCCCTCCCTCGTGTTCGTGCTGCCTTGTGTGAGAGGCTACATTAAGCAGCAAAGGCATTCCCTGGGAAATATCCCACCCTCTTCCACTCTCTAACTTCACCACCTCAACCAAGCTTCACAATCATCATAGCTGTGAACAGTATTAAATTGTTTGTATAAAACGTATACTATGTGTATAGCTATATAATATATAGTCTTTTGTCTGGTGAAAAAAATTTCCCTGGAACCTAACCCCCCCCCATTTACATGAATTCTTATGGAGAAATTGGATTCGCTTAACATCGTTTCACTTAAAGTCACATTTTTCAGGAACATCACTACAACGTTAAGCGAGGAGTTCCTGTAAAACAGATTGATGAAAGACTAGTAATTGGTTGGCTCTCCTGCTTGTGTGACTTTATAGAAGGGCAGCCTTTGAGGAGCAAGGTGCCTGGCACACTGCAAAGCCCTAGCTCTCTTCTGCTTTGGCAGGTGGCAGGCCCCCGCTCCCAGGCAGGGCCATGAGAGAACTGATGGCGATTTGCTGCTGCTTGTTGTGCTGGCCATATTGCATAGAAGTGAGACCACCAGCTTGTTTAGGAGGGCAATAATTGGCTGTGCATATGGAGCTAAGGCCTTATCTAAATTGAGGATTTTTGTAGTTATGTAGATGCACCGATGTTGTATTATTTTATTTATTTATTGTATTATCCTGGCTCCTAGGAACCTCAGTCATAGACCAGGACCTGATTGTAGCTGCTTCAGTGCAAACGCCTAGTGCAGACACACTGCATCAATGCCAAAAGTGGCTAACACCACTGCGGCTTAGCCTGAAACTGCAGTCCTGGAGACCCCCCCCCCCCCTCCCCCCCAAGACAAAACAATATTACAGTACTGCAAAAAACCCAAACCAGCATCCCTTAGCTTTGTTGTCTCTGAAGTGCTAACAGGCGTGAAAGATAGTAAGTTATTTCTGTCATTAAAGTAAGCAGATCTGACTCTAGACTCAATCAGAGAGCAGTTATATTAAGAAGGTGACATTTTTTGCATGTGTCCAGAGTAGAACCTCTGTTTGAGATAAATTCCACTCACATTTACACTGGTGTAATGTGAAGTCAGTGGACCAGATTCTCAGGGGATGTAAATCAGTGTAGCTCCACTGACTTTAATGGAGGAAGAATGGTCTAGTGGATAGGGCGCTGGACGAGATTCGGTCCAATTTCTGCCTCAGCCACAGACTTCCTGTGTGACTTTTGGCAAGTCACTTAAACTACCCTGCCTCAGAGCCCCATTATGAAATAGGAAAGTATTATCTCAGTGGGGTATTGGGAGAATAAAATCCATTAATGATTGATTGTGCTCAAATACTGGGTGATGAGGCCCAGATAAGTATTTGAATTGAATCAGTGTAGTAAATTGGGAGTAACTAGGGGCAACGTTTGACTCTAAATTTAATTTAACTATGAGTTCTACAAAATATAATTGAGATGTATTGATCTAATATGCGTATTTTGGTTTAATTTACCATTATAACATACACCACTTTGTTTTATTAATATTGTATGTGAAGAGTTTAAAGATCTGTCTCTGGCAGTGAGGATTAAAAGCTAGTAATCTGTATGCTAAGAAACATCAATTTATGTTTAGGATATCATTGGCGTTGAGAGTTCTGTAAGAAAATCTGATTGTGTGTGGTGTTGCAGTTTTCACCAGGAGAGCATATTAAAGTTAGCATGTTGATAGCACAAATAAAATGGAAGTGAATGAATTTCAAATATGAAACTAAATCCAACAGCGTTAAGTGCTAGTAGTGATTTGTAAGAGTTTAATTTTTGCATGTGGAGTCAGAGTAATAGGGTTGTGTTATCTTTTATAGGATTTAAGAAGTCACTCTTTAATTTTCTTTTAAGGTTGCAGCACTTTAAAATAATACAGGGTCATACTAAGCGAGGTTAATTGCTGTTTAAATGTATGGTATTTTCCAATTCTCAATAGACTTGCAATTAGTGAAACAATACTTCTGTTTTCAAGAAGAACTTTACAGGAAATGAGACCACTGGAATCTCTGCAGATAAAATACACGCTTGTTTTGTTTGTAAGGGGAGAGAGAGCCCTTTAACGTTCTAGTTTTCATTTCAATGTGCATAGTTTCCCACGTAGCTCTCACCCAAAAGCACTTAAAGGGAGACTCCCAATTTGAAATCTTGTTAGTTTCAACAAATAAGTTGATAAGTTTCATGTGCTACACCTGCCCTTTCCACCACCTGCCACTTTTTATGGTTTCACAGTCATCACATTTTCCTGTCTTTAAATATTGTTTTTCTCCCCTTTTGCTGTTTGAAAGACCCACATGGGCTGGGGGACTGACTGACTGACTATACAGGAGAAATGAGTGAACATGACTAGACACAAAGGCCCTCATTCTCAGCTATGATTTGAGTTCAAAGCACTGCTCATTCTGTGTGTGTGTGTGTGACACACAAAGGTAGCCTTTGCACTCCATTGACCTGGGCACCCATGTGCCAGCCTGGTTCCCTAGATTACTTGAGAGCTGCCTAAGGGGCCAGTAGAGAAGTCAGGAAATGGTGGGAGCAGGTAAAGACATCCTGACCACACCCTCTCCTCCTCAGCTGTGAGTAGGGGAGGGCTGTGACACAGGAGCACGATGGGTTGGGGCTGGTAGGGGCTCAGAAGCTATGGTGATGGGTGGCAATATAAGAGAGAGGAAATCCATGTGGTGGCATCGTACTTCCAGAAGCTACTGGGAAATACACGAGTAAGTAATTCTGACATACTTAGCATTACCTCACTCACCTGCCCTTTCCTCCCCTGGAAAGGAGTTCTGGGGGCACTAGCCGGAGGGGAAGTCCATGGGAGCTCAGCTGCATGGAGGGTAGGGGGACTGGAAATACTGCAGTGGCACTCAATCACTGTGCTGATGTCCCTGGCCTCTGTGGTGCCCAGAAGTCTGTGAGTGTAGGGGGCAGCTCTGCGTGCGCACCTTGCTTCCTGACACCGTGATGCCATAGAAACGGTGGATGGGGAATTGTGGGATTCCCTGTCTCCAGTCTGGCCTTAAGTTAAGAATGAATTTCTAGCAGTAAGGTTGAGTACTCTAGATAATGGAATATGTGGTCAAAAGAGACAGCTGACGCATTGCCAGTGAAGGTCTGCCAGGGATAAAACAATTCAGAGATTGCTCTAAGACCTCAGTGGTTCAGGAGCCAAATTAGCGATCAGCGTTATCCATAGGAGACACAGTGTGAATTCATGCTTTCGTTTACTATAGTACTGTATAGTCTGATTTAAACAGTGTGATGGGGGAATATTTAGATTATATATATCATTCTCACAGCAAAATGACTGACTAAGTATTATTATTTTATCAACTACAATTGATTAATAACCTAGTAAAAGCATCCTGATTGGTTAATAACGTGGGTTAATAATTCAGTCACACAGTGTTTTAATATCATGTGCTGCAAAGAGCCGCAGGAGACACATTAAAGAGCCACTTGCGGCTCCCGAGCCTCCATCTGAGTATCGCTGCTCTAAGATAACCTGCACTAGGCAGGGTTTGAACTAATCCCCCACTGGAGATTTTTTTGTTTCTCAGGCATTCGGGAACCCAGTCAATGAATTACTGCTGCTGGAACTCCACCGGTAGTGGGGGCGGGTGGTGGTTAGAAGTGGTGCGTGGTTGTGAGTGTGACAGGCGAGAGAGGAAGAGATGGGGGATAGGGAAGAAGAGCACATGGCAGTAGTGATGCGTGGAGAGACCCATCACAGAAATGGGTCCAGTAGCAGAGGCAAAGGGAGCACCAACATGGAGAGGGAGGTAGGGAATGAGAAGGCCCGACGAGGGCTGTGAAGCAGGGAGCTCGCCCGCAGAGCCCTTGTCATTCTGTGATTGGGACCAAATTGTCAGGGCTGATTCTCTTCTCACTCTGTTATCTTAGTCCTGATTTACACCAGTGTAAGTGAGAGCAGGATGTTTATTTGCGTGGGAATTGGATAAATACCAAATCGCTCATATAATAACCTTGGGCAGTGCCAAGCTGTTCTGACCGCGGTAGTGGAAGCAGACCTGGGCCGTCTCCAATGCTCAGCCGTGAGAGGTACGATTTGTTTCATTTTGTTGTATTTGTTGGGTCTCATCCTTCATGCTGTCCCAATGACGCTGTGTGCCCTTATCTTGGGCCCATATGACTATGACTGTAGCCTCAGGCCCTTGGGTTATAAGCCCTGCCATTGTGCTGTGGTTATTGTTTGTGTTATGGTTTGTAGTGCCTAGAAGCCCCAGTCATACATTAAGCACTGGATTTCTTTATTATTTTTCAAACTGTTTTCATTGCTCCATTATAAAGTTTACTCTGATCAGGTTGATTCCTCGATTTTAAGGCCAAACAGCACCATTATGATCATTAGGTCTGACCTGCTGCATAGCACACGCCAGAGATTTCCACCCATTTACCCCTGCCTTGAGCCCAGTAACTTGGTTGAGCTATACAGTCCTGTGTGGTCCTGCTGGGTTTGCCCGCGCCAACAAGATTGTTGTTTTGGCTAACGTTAGCAGTAGTAACAGAGCACTTATATCCGTAGTGTAGCAGCTTAACATTTCAGGAATTCCTAGAATACATAATTGTGATAATTTATGAACAATTTCCAACTCCTTCTTTATTGCGTGTGTGACTTCTGTTCAAAAAGTTAGCATTAGTTGACACGATCATATTACTTTCCTTTTCAAATGGCATAATGACTGAAGAGCTGGAGACCGTCATGCACAGCCAAAGCCACCGGAAGCAAAGGCCACATCTTAGCAGAGAGCCTAGTGACCTATGTGATAGTAACCAGAAAAAATAAAACTCTTACTGACTGCACTTTATTTTGTTTGCACTCGGTTTAATTCACTTCATTTGCCTGCAGATATATTTTGGTTTAGTTGCAGCTTATGTAAAATTTAGACTATGAATATGGAGTTTTAATCATAACGTAAGTTGATAATAACCATAGCGAATGCTTACGGAAGTGTAAACAATGCCATGCTTTAAAGAAAACTCGGAGTGTCTTTCAGATAAGGAGGGGAATGCCCTGGGGGAGTTGTGCACCCACACCTGCTTACAGTGGGCTAAATTGTGGCTCTGGCACAAGCCCAACGTATGGGGCAGTGCTTAGTTGCACTGTCTCAGGAACGGCCCTTGAGGCGGGTTATGAGCCCAAGAGTCGCACTCTGACTCTGGTGGGGAGATACTCTGACAGCTCTTATCTCCTGGCACAACATCCACCCCTTTTGCGTGCCAGTTAGTATGCTGCGGGGCAGAACCGGGCTCCACCCATTCCACGCCCCCACCCACCTGCATGGGAAGAGGAGTAGCTGCTCTGTGGAGGACGCTGCTCTGTCTGTTCTGCTGCCTGCTATATAGTTAGCCAGTGGAGTGAGGTGGCGTTTTACCCACCCCATGTGGATTCGCAGGATGAGTCGCAGTCTGTCTCAATAGGCTTTAATCTCCATCCCATTAAAATGACTCTGTACAATATTTTGAAATGATACAGCTCCATTGCATGAGTTAGATAGTTAACACTCTACATGCCACTTGTTTGTGGCTGTGGGGCTAGTATGATAAACGGTGCTGCAGCCATTC
The DNA here is from genome assembly GCF_002925995.2 of Terrapene triunguis. Classification (NCBI taxonomy): domain Eukaryota; kingdom Metazoa; phylum Chordata; order Testudines; family Emydidae; genus Terrapene; species Terrapene triunguis. The sequence continues at coordinate 12,628,698 of NW_020664540.1, read as the reverse complement.
TACGGGAATACAGATCTCCCTTTGGTTTACGAGAGACAAGATGGGTGAGGTAATATTTTTCATTGGACCAGCTTCTGTTGGGGAGAGAGACAAGCTTTCAAGCTTCACAGAACTCTTCTTCGAGTCTGGTTTACGATGCAGTTCCAGATCCTAGGATGGATGATGACGTTAACTTTTGAGCTGCATTGCTCCATTTGAATAGTGAGGAAGTGGCTGAGATTTGCTGCTTTAGGAACTGTGACTTTACTGGTGGTATCAGTATCGCTGTAGATTAATTTAATAATCTGATATTAAACTGGAGAGTGGTTCAATCGCTACAATTAAATCTGTTCCGAATCATTACTTTACAGATGACAGAGTTTCAGTAATTTTAAAAAATACTAAATAGATTCCAGGAGAAGAAACTAGAGTTTGTAACACCTGACAGCTAGCATTTAATATGATAAAAAGACCCCTCCTAAAGGTGCAGTTGACCAAGGCAACTACTACACACACTATAATCTCTCAAACACTAAAACTATATTTAAACACTGGGTGTAATTTAAACAAAATACTTAGAATTGAACATAAGAACGGCCGTACCGGGTCAGACCAAAGGTCCATCTAGCCCAGTATCCTGTCTACCAACAGTGGCCAATGCCAGGTGCCCCAGAGGGAGTGGACCTAACAGGCAATGATCAAGTGATCTCTCTCCTGCCATCCATCTCCATCCTCTGACAAACAGAGGCTAGGGACACCATTCCTTACCCATCCTGGCTAATAGCCATTAATGGATTTAACCACCATGAATTTATCCAGTTCTCTTTTAAACGCTGTTATAGTCCTAGCCTTCACATCCTCCTCAGGTAAGGAGTTCCACAAGTTGACTGTGTGCTGCGTGAAGAAGAACTTCCTTGTATTTGTTTTAAACCTGCTGTCTATTAATTTCATTTTTTGACCCCTAGTTCTTGTATTATGGGAATAAGTAAATAACTTTTCCTTATCCACTTTCTCCACATCACTCATGATTTTATATACCTCTATCATATCCCCCCTTAGTCTCCTCTTTTCCAAGCTGAAGAGTCCTAGCCTCTTTAATCTCTCGTCATATGGGACCCGTTCCAAACCCCTAATCATTTTAGTTGCCCTTTTCTGAACCTTTTCTAGTGCCAGTATATCTTTTTTGAGATGAGGAGACCACATCTGTACGCAGTATTCGAGATGTGGGCATACCATCGATTTATATAAGGGCAATAATATATTCTCAGTCTTATTCTCTATCCCCTTTTTAACGATCCCTAACATCCTGTTTGCTTTTTTGACCGCCTCTGCACACTGCGTGGACATCTTCAGAGAACTGTCCACGATGACTCCAAGATCTTTTTCCTGACTTGTTGTAGCTAAATTAGCCCCCGTCATATTGTATGTATAGTTGGGGTTATTTTTTCCAATGTGCATTACTTTACATTTATCCACATTAAATTTCATTTGCCATTTTGTTGCCCAATCCATTTAGTTTTGTGAGATCTTTTTGAAGTTCGTCACAGTCTGCTTTGGTCTTAACTATCTTGAGCAGTTTAGTATCATCTGCAAACTTTGCCACCTCACTGTTTACCCCTTTCTCCAGATCATTTATAAATAAATTGAATAGGATCGGTCCGAGGACTGACCCTTGGGGAACACCACTAGTTACCCCTCTCCATTCTGAGAATTTACCATTAATTCCTACCCTTTGTTCCCTGTCTTTTAACCAGTTCTCAATCCATGAAAGGACCTTCCCTTTTATCCCATGACAGCTTAATTTACGTAAGAGCCTTTGGTGAGGGACCTTGTCAAAGGCTTTCTGGAAATCTAAGTACACTATGTCCACTGGATCCCCTTGTCCACATGTTTGTTGACCCCTTCAAAGAACTCTAATAGATTAGTAAGACACGATTTCCCTTTACAGAAACCATGTTGACTATTGCTCAACAGTTTATGTTTTTCTATGTGTCTGACAATTTTATTCTTAACTATTGTTTCGACTAATTTGCCCGGTACCGACGTTAGACTTACCGGTCTGTAATTGCTGGGATCACCTCTAGAGCCCTTTTTAAATATTGGCGTTACATTAGCTAACTTCCAGTCATTGGGTACAGAAGCCGATTTAAAGGACAGGTTACAAACCTTAGTTAATAATTCCGCAACTTCACATTTGAGTTCTTTCAATTGGTTAAAATGTTCCAAATTTTGATTTTTTTTCATGAAATTCTTCATTAGAAGTTTAATTTTCAAACAGAAAGGAAGAAAGAAGGGAAGAATTTTTACAGTGACATTTGTGATTTTGTGTGCGTATGGGTGGGGGGTGTTCAACCCAGGATAGAGCTGGTTGGAATTTTTAATTTTTCTAAAAATTTAAAATGCCAAAAAGTTAGGAAAATGTTACTGTTGTGGCTTTATTTTTTAAATTGTGCTAAAAAATGCACATGGGCTTCAGGCTCCATCCTGCAGACCATTACTCATGTGAGTAGTCTGCTTTCAGCTAATGGGGCTGCCCAGGTGAGTAAGCATTTGCAGGATCAGTTCCTTGGGAGTGACACCTGAGACTGTTAACTCAGCCCGTGGTGCTTATGTGCCCTAGTTTTCAGTGGTAGGTGCGCCTGTTGCAGTCAGTGCCAGCACAACTGCCCACAACCCCCAAGTTTATGCAGCAGATCAGATATGTCGGCAACAGCCCGTCTGACTAGTGCATGCAGTTGGCTGATTGCATGAACAAATGCAGAGGCTACTCCACGGTATCAGCTTTTGATAGTTTGACTCGTTTTGTACCTTGCTATCTGAAGGACATGCAGCTGGAGACGTGTTCTGGCAGATGAAACTTTCTAGCAAACTACAGATGTAGGCCAATTCCACCCAATAGTGGGGATATTGGTCCTTGTTTACTGGCAAGACAGTTGGTTAACAGTGCAGGAGAGGAATTCACTCAAACTACATCTCATTTAGGAAAAGCTTAAGGTGGGGAGGGGACACAGGGAAGTTCACCAAAGCCTGGGGACTCTGAGGGAGAGCTCAACAGAGAATGTTGCTTTAGGCTGAGTGAGGATTAGGGGGGGGTCAGATGGTTTCTGGGGCTGTCAGAAGCGAGGGGGCCTGAGCGCTGATTTGGGGGAGGAGGAGTCTCACCCTAAAAAAAAGCAGTGTTCCGAGCCAATCAGAACGTGCCTCTTAAACAGAATTTCAGTGTAACTAGTTCAGAAATACCCATCTCAGAGTAAACTAATTGGCCTCTTGCTGTTTTATTATAGTGCCAAAATAAAGTTGCTCAGAACAAGAACTCAGGGCCGAGTTTTCCTTCCTTTTTATTAATTATTATTATTTATTATTATTTTATTATTTATTTGTATTACCACCATAGACTGGAGAAGTCCTAGTTATGGCCCAGAATGCCATTTAGCTAGGTGCTATAAAAAAAATAACAAAAACACAGTCCCTGCCCCCCCAAATTTACAGTCTTACCCTGTAATGCCAGTAAAATGACTTCCACAGAGTGGGTGAAGTGCAGTGATATCTTGGCCTCATTGAAGACACTGTCAAAACTCTCATTGATGTCAGCGGATCTAGGATTTCACTCGTGGTGTTTATCGGCTACCAGAAAAGGGGTACATCCGCATCAAGGTAATTTGCCATTTATGGAGTGTGCCTTGCTGAATGGCTCTCCCACTGCGGGGGTCACTCTGCTTACTTTGGATAATTTCTTTTGCAAAGATTCCTAGAGTCATAGATTCCAAGGTCAGAAGGGAGCATTGTGATCATCTAGTCTGACCTCCCGCGTAGCCCAGGCCACAGAACTTTCCCAAAATAATCCCTGGAGCAGAGCTTTTCGAAAACATCCAATTTTGATTTAAACATTGTCAGTGATAGAGAATCTACCACAGTGGTTCTCAAACTTCTGTGCTGGCGACCCCTTTCACATAGCAAGCCTCTGAGTTTTGACCCCCCCTTATAAATTAAAAACACTTTTTAATATATTTAACACCATTATAAATGCTGGAGGTAAAGCGGGGTTTGGAGTGAAGGCTGACAGCTCACGACCCCCCATGTAATAACCTCGTGACCCCCTGAGGGGTCCCGACCCCCAGTTTGAGAACCCGTGATCTTCCATGACCTTTGGCAAATTATTCCACATGTTAATTACCCATCCCTCACTTTTAAGAATTTACACCTTATTTCCAGTCTGAATTTGTCTTGTTTCAACTTCCAGCCATTGGATCGTGTTAGACCTTTCACTGCTAGATTGAAGAGCTCATTATTAAATGTTTGTTCTCCATATAGATATTTTTAGACTAATCAAGTCACCGTTAGCATTCTCTTTTTTAAGATAAATAGATTGAGCTCTTTGAGTCTATCACTGTAAGGCAGGTTTTTTAATCCCTTAAACATTTTCGTGGCTTTTCTCTGAACCCTCTCCAATTTTTGAACATCCTTCTTGAATTGTGGATACCAGAACTGGACACGGTATTCCAGCAACAGTTGCAGCAGTGCCAAATATAGACTTAAAATAACCTCTCCTACTTGAATTTCCCTTGTTCATGCATCCCAGGATCGCATTAGCTCCTTTGGCCACAGTGTCACACTGGGAGCTCATATTCAGCTGATTATCCACCACGACACCTAAATCTATTTCAGAGTCACTGTTTCCCAGGATAGAGTCCCCCATCCTGTACGTATGGCTTACATTCTCAGTTCCTAAATGTATATCTTTACATTTAGCCGTATTAAAATGCATACTGTTTGCTTGCATCCAAACCACTCTAAATCAGTGACCTGGTCTCTTCATTATTTGCTGCTACTCCAATTTTTGTGTCATCTGCAAACTTTTATCAGTGATGATTTGATGTCTTCTTCCAAGTCATTGATAAAAATATTAAATAGCATAGGACCAAAAATTGATCCCTCTTTGATCCCGCAGGAAACACAGCAGCTCAGTGGCAATTCCCCATTTACAATTACATTTTGAGACCTATCAGTTAGCCAGTTTTTAATCCATTTAATGGCACCTTAGAGACTAACAAATTTATTAGAGCATAAGCTTTCGTGGGCTACAACCCACTTCTTCGGATGCATATATGCATATATGCATCC
>NW_020664540.1:12587985-12623198 GCF_002925995.2 Terrapene triunguis | reverse complement strand
GGAACCAACCCATGCAACAAACCTCGATGCCAACTCTGCCCACATATTTACACCAGCAAGACCATCACAGAACCTAACCAGATCAGCTACAACATCACCGGCTCATTCACCTGCACGTCCACCAATGTTCTATATGCCATCATGTGCCAGCAATGCCCCTCTGCTATGTACATTGGCCAGACTGGACAGTCACTACGCAAGAGGACACAAGTCAGATATCAGGAATGGCAATATACAAAAACCTGTAGGAGAACACTTCAACCTCCCTGGCCACACAATGGCAGATGTAAAGATAGCCATCTTACAGCAAAAAAACTTCAGGACCAGACTCCAAAGAGAAACTGCTGAGCTCCAGTTCATTTGCAAATTTGACACCATCAGATCAGGATTAAACAAAGACTGTGAATGGCTATCCAACTACAGAAGCAGTTTCTCCTCCCTTGGTGTTCACACCTCAACTGCTAGCAGAGTACCTCACCCTCCCTGACTGAACTAACCTTGTTATCTCCATACTGATTTATACCTGCCTCTGGACATTTCCATTACTTGCGTCTGATGAAGTGGGCATTCACCCACGAAAGCTTATGCTCCCAATACTTCTGTTAGTCTTAAAGGTGCCACAGGACCCTCTGCTGCTTTTTACAGATTCAGACTAACACGGCTACCCCTCTGTCATATATGGTAGTTAAGTTCTCAGCTTCATTTTGTTTCAAGCACTTCCTGCCCTAAAAACATCTAGAATTCATTTGGTTTGCCTTAATTTATATTTTAATTTTACATTGGGAAGTAAATGTCAAGGATATTATTAGTTTCTTCCTATTATTGTATCATAAAGGTTTCTAACAAGCAGATAAAATGGGGACGCTTGGCAATGTTCACAGCTGTTTGCTTGTATGTCACATTCTCTGTGTGCGCGCACACACATTTAAATGTAAGTAATTCCAATATATTTATATTTGAATCCTCTAGTTATATACTGCTGGAAGATTATACATGGAGGAGAGAGATTAATTGTAAGAAAATGTTTGTATTAATTTCTTTTTTAATCCGCCTGTATTATATTGTATTCAGATGTGACCAACCATATGTGAGATGTTGAGATTTGAGGAAAAATGGGAAACATCAAATAACAATGTTTCAGCAACAACTGCAACTTTAAACTTAACCTGAATTAGGAAAGACTAAAGAGAACTGTTACATTTTGCTCAGGCAGTGTCACCATTGAAGTCATCATGCAATCTACCACGATGGAGAATGAGGAAGAGAAATACTTGCAAGGAAGCATTTGTGTGTTTCTTACACACTTATAGCACACTGTTTCATATAGAAAGGGGTTTGGCAGAGTTCAGTAGATGGAAGAGAAACGACAGTTCTTAGTGATCAAATCAATATAAATGATTATATATTTAGAGTGCCAAAAAAGTATGCCAGGTGCTTTTACAAACAGTAAGAAGACAAAGGGTGAAATCTTGGTCCATTGAAAATCAATGGATTTTTTTGCTGTGGACTTCAATGGAGATCAGATTTCACTCAAAGCCTGTCCTGAAGAACTGGAAACGTACATATTTAGGTGACCATTTCCCACACTTACTTTGGTCCTGTACATTTCCAGCAAATGTGTTATCATGTAGGGTGTGTTCTCTATCTCGTTGACTTGTTTTTACACTTCTCATTCATTAGAATTAATTTTTGGTACAAGCTGTAAAGAAACAAAGTAGCATATCATCTCTCCTTCGTCTTAACGTGTTACCATTTGAATAAGTACGATTAAAACTATTACTTCTTCTTTGATCATTTGAGGTGCCCTGCATGTTGTGAAGGAGGATTTGTCTGACTGCCGGCTATGTCTTTGTGGCTCTCCTCCATGGATCTGTATGTGTGCACATCTTAGCTATTGAAAAATTTTATACTTGTTGTATCACCTGCCAGCTCCTCCCCTGAGGCCTGGTCTACACTAACCCCCCCACTTCGGACTAAGGTACGCAAATTCAGCTACGTTAATAACGTAGCTGAATTCGAAGTACCTTAGTCCGAAGTTACCGCGGTCCAGACGCGGCAGGAAGGCTCCCCCGTCGATGCTGCGTACTCCGCTCGCCAAGCTGGAGTACCAGCGTCGACGGCGAGCACTTCCGGGATCGATCCGGGGCACTTCCGGGATCGATTTATCGCGTCTTAACCAGACACGATAAATCGAACTCAGAAAACCGATTGCTTACATCCGGACCCGGATGTAAGTGAAGACGTACCCTGAGATTTGAAAGCTGCTCCTTGTTTCTTGCCTTCTTTTGTAATTATTTAGGCTCTACAGAAGCTTCCTCCACTAAGCTTTGGAGTCTCATCCTGATTGAACATGTGAACATTTTGTTTTTTACTGGACTTCTGTTGGTTAGAGAGACAAGCTTTTGAGCTTACACAGAGTCTTCTTCAGGTCTGAGAAACGTACTCAGGGTGTCACAGGGCAGGTCTACACTTAAAATGCAGCATCGGCACAGCTGTACTGATGCTGCTGCACTGCTGAAGCGCTTAAGTGAAGATGCTCCTACAGCGATGAGAGAGCTTCTCCCATCAGCATAGTTAATCCACCTTCCTGAGAGGCGGTAGCTATGTCGATGGGAGAAGCTCTTCTGTCGATATAGTGTTCTCTACACAGGCGTGGAGGGGGAAGGTTAGGTCGGCGTAACTACGTTGCTCCAGGGTATGAATTTTTCCGACCCTTAATGATGGAGTTATATTGATATAGGTCTGTTTTTTTTTTTTTTTTATTATATGGAGATATACCTATCTCATGGAACTGGAAGGGACCTTGAAAGGTCATCGAGTCCAGTCCCCTGCCTTCACAGCAGGACCAAGTAGCGTCCCTGACAGATTTTTGTTTGTTTGTTTGTTTTTTGCCCTAGATCCCTAAATGGCCCCTCAAGGATTGAGCTCACAATCCTGGGTTTAGCAGGCCAATGCTCAAACCACTGAGCTATTTCCTCCCCCCCCATAGCGTAGACCTGGCTACAGTGAAATACAAGGTGGAACAGATTGTTTTTCATAAGTAGTTAACACGTATTTCAAGGGACCATTCAAGGTAAAGTGGCCTGTTGTCACCTCTCCAGTCATGGGGTGAGGGGGAAGGGAGGGAGGAGGAGGGGAAAGCTGGAGGGGAGGTTAAGTGGGTTACAGATTGTTGTAATATAAGACATGAATCCAATGTCTCTGTTCAGTCCATGATTTTTAGTATCTGGCAAAGTTATGAATTTAAGCTCCCAGGCTCGTCTTTTGCAGGTGTTGTGCAGGTTTCCTTTGAGGATGAGGACTGAGAAGTCAGATATAGAATGATCACTTTGTGAAAATTGTTTACCGACAGGCAATATGGTGTTTTTGTCTTTTATCATATACGGTACTTAATATTAAAAGTAATTTTTAATGCCGTACAACTAACAAGTACTTGTGCATAAGACCCGCTTTATCGTAGCACAACCTCTGGTATAGTGATCCTGGCAGATTGTTTTCTTTAACAGAGAATTTGACATTTAGCTTGTACTGGTACGCAGACACAGGATGACACAGAGTCTTACCATTCTGTGCTCATTCAGTCTAAAAAGAGTGCTTTTTTTATTTCCATCATCTTCAGGATGCACATAAGTGGGTACTTTATAGTTAGAAATAAAAACGAAAGTTTCATCGACACTAATGGTTTTACAGGAGAAGGTTCCAAAAATGAGTTATCTCTTACCGAGGAGAATATGTGACTGGATTATTGCACAAAATAATGGTTGACACATTTGGTTGTATTTGCTAAGGGCAAATTGCTGAGACCATTTTTTTTTTTGAAGTCAGAAAAGTTAACCAACCTCGGGAATGCATGTTATGCATCCCCCCCCCTTCCACAGTGCTAATTTTAGAAGGCCTATGTTTGCTGACTTCTTTGTATTGCCATGAAGTTGGCTTTACTGGTACCGTCCATTTGGTCATCCAGAACAATCTACCTCAAACGTTTGTGATCCTACTAATATGAGTAGCCTCAATACTGAATTGATATCTCCCACCCAGCAGGAGGGGACCAGATGAGAACTCTGATGGAGAAAGGATGAGAGCTGTGATAAGGCCACTGCCCCATATATGGAGCTTGCTGGCTGAGGCTCTGTTTGTTCTTGTCTCCTGCTGGCGGGAACTGGTCTGGTGGCTGCCTTGGCTATTTTTGTTTTTAGTCCTAAGTTGCCGGGGTATTTTTAGTTTATGTTGATGAGTTTCCCCCCAGTTTTATATTCAGATTTGATAACTTTTGGGTTTTCTTCTCTCCCCCTCCCTTCCCCCTGTTTGACAGAGAACTCTTTGGCTGGGGATAGTGGCTTGGGTGCAAGATACTAGTTCCTGCTTTTGATCTCCCTGGGCAGATCATGGTCCTTGGGGATCTGAGAAAATCAGGGTCCTTAGTTGTGAGAGCAGCTGTTGTTGAGCTATAGAACAGACACTTCTTATCTCACAAGGAGCACTCCACAAGCAAGGAGCAAGGAATGGGGTGTGGCAGTCTCCTCATGCAAAAGAGCTGACCTGCCCTTCCTCAGAACCATAGGTCACCTTGAATTCCAGTTCCAGGCTGTCACAACCAGGACGTGGATGGCCTGGCATAGTTTATAGGACCAGGAGTCAAGCCGAAGATCAGAACTGGAATCAGGAGTCTAGTTGGAGATTGTAGCTGGAGTCAGAGATCAGGAGTCAAGCCAAGGGTCAGAGCTGGTGTCAGAAGCCAGGAGTCAAGCCAAAGCTCGGAACCAGAGTCAGGAATCAGGAGTCTAGTTGGAGATCAGAGATCAGGAGTCAAGCCAAAGAACAGAGCCAAGGTCTGAAGCAGGGAACAAGAGCAGGGTCCATTGCAGCAGCAGGTCAAGTACTGCTGGGTTGCATGGGCAGCTTCCTGGAACTTCCTCCATGCTTAAACAGTGTGCCTGGACCAATCTGGGGGGCAGGTGGAGGTGCTGCCAATTGGGTCTTCTGTAAGCAGCACTTCCTGTGGTGCTTAGTCTCCCAGGGTTTATAATGCATTGATTGTGGCACTGCCATGGCTGCCAGGTGGGGACGTTGAAGTGCTGGTCACACGGAGGCCTGCAGAAGGCTTTCCTTCAAGCCAGTTTCTTCTCTCCTGCTGCAGTGGGAGCTCTCGCAGAGACCCTAGGGGAGCAGAAATCCATTCCCACCAATGTTCTCTCTGTGGGGGAGAGCTCCTAGTCCGTAACAGGGCTGCCCTAAGAACTCAGGTTCATCTTCGAGTGCTTGCTCATGTCGATTCCATTCTAGGTGTGCACGCGCCCGTGTGCACAGTTGTTGGAATTTTTTGCCTTAGCAGTATCTGTAGGGCTGGCTGCGGCGTCCTCTGGAGTGCCATGCTCCTGCCCTGGTATATGAGGCGCTGCCAGCCCTACGCCCTCGCAGTTCCTTCTTAGCACCCATGACGGTTGGTCGGCAGCGTCATCTTCCAGAGGTGGGGGACTCCCTGGCTGGACCTCTTCGCATCCAGACAGAACAGGAAATGCCACGTATTCTGCTCGATTCAGGGGATCAACGGAGGCTCCCTGTGCGTTGCTTTCTTGCTCTCGTGGTCGGGGGCCTAATGTACGCCTTCCCGCCAGTGCCTTTAATCCAGAGTCCTCATGAAGATCAAGCAGGACAAGGCGAAGGTAATCCTGATAGCTCTGGCTTGGCCTTGCCCATACTGGTTTGGCACGCTGCTCAACCTCTTGGTGGCCGCTCCGCTGCAGCTGCCACTCTGGCCAGACCTGCTGTCCCAGAACCACGGCAGATTGCTGCACCTGAACCTGGCTGCGCTGCACCTGACAGCTTGGCTGCTGCATGGTTGAATGTGGAAGAGCAGGAATGGAAGACCAACGGATCCTGTTGGGCAGCAGAAGTCAGGTCCTTTTTAATTTCTGCTACATCCTGGAGCAGTGACTTGCATGAGTGGTCCCATTGGAGTCAATCAAGTTTGATTCACAGTCTGACTTCCAGATTGTGTTTAAATCCCATTAAAATCAGTCTGGAAGTGAGATTGTGAATCAAATCGGATTGTCTCCAATGGGACTTTAGCACATGCTTAAAATTAAGCTGGTGCCTAAGTGCTTTCCTGGGTAGGGACCTCAGTCGTGGCACTAAAGGTGGTCCAGCTAGCAGATAAGGTCTCAGAAACTACAGTACCAACCATCACATTTGGTGTTTCTTTAAAAATTGTATATTCCACAGTCCAAAGCCTGGGAGATGGATTTGACTCTTTTGAGTCCAAATCAGACATAGCTGCTAATAAGGTAGCTCAATAGGCCTTAAAAAGAACTTCAGAAATAGGAAATTTTCAGCTTTGGAAATGGAAGAGCAGAATATGGAAACTTCAACAGGAATCCCTTTGAAAGATAATTCATGACTTCCAAGAAAGCGTAAGACTTTGGTAAAGCATTGAGTATTCAGATATGGAATGGTGGAGTCAGCTGATACTGCCACTTTATTGTTACATTCTTCAGAGGATTTCAGCTCTCCCCTCATATATCAAATACCAGGTAAAGGAGAAGTACTGTATGTACATTTTCTGACAAATCAATTTCCTTCTGTTGTGGCTTTTATATCCGCCTTGGACTGGGAAGGTGTAATGTACCATAGGTTGTGTGGGAGGAAAGATGGAAGGGAAAATTCTGCTTAATAATAAGAAAACTCTTATTATCCCAGATGTTTCCAGGGCCACACAGTCAGCCGTAAAGAGTACTTGTTCAGGGTTCAATTTATAGCTTTATGTTTCTCAGCTTCAGTCCTTTTTTCCCTCACTGCTAAAGGCCACACAAAGATCAGAAACAATATATTTTTTTATTATCATCATCATGATAGGGGAAACTTTCCTTTTGTCTGAAATAACAAACAATACGATTCCTTGGGTAATATGAAGATGGTTCTGTTATTGGATCATCTGACCTGAGTTGAATCTGTAATGGCTCCTTGTATATCTTAATGTTTGTTTCTTATAGATTCTCTTGTCACTAAGAATAATGTTTAGTGCTTTATCAGGTATTTGGATCATACTCAAGATGTCCAAGCTCTGCTTGCTTTTTCTTTCCCCCTCGGTAGTTTGAGGGACCGTTTCTCCCTATACAATGTATTGACAGATCTGTTTTGTAGCCTTTGCTTTCCCCCCACCCTCATGTGTGTGCATGTGCGCGTGTTTTACTGCTTATTAATCTGAGGTACTAGCATGTAAACGTAATGAAATAATAGGGAGTGTAACAGGGTGGGTGGGGAGGAGAGCCTGGGGTTAAGCCAACCCTGATTACAGAATAAGCCCCACCTCAGAGGAGTCAGGTGGCTGCAGTATAAAAGGAGCAGGAAGTTGTAGTGAAGGGGGGAAGTTTTAGAAAACCACAGCTATGTCCGTAGACACTGTAGGGAGTAGTAAGGCGCGTCCTGCAGGCCGTGAGTCAGCACCAGCTGAGAACGCGTGTGGAGAAGGACAAACTCCAGGCCGCAGGTATTGGGATGTAGGCAAACGGACCCCCAGGGAGGAGGGGCTGTGCCCAGCTAAAAGTGGGATGAAGACAAAAAGTTTGTGTTCTGTTTTCAGAGATTGTGTTATTTTGGGCTACTGCGAGGGAGAGGCCTGCGGAGTCAGTATGTGGCCAGAGGACAAAATGAACAGGACGCCTGGTGGGGATTGTTTGATTTACTTGGGGACTGTGGAGTTCTGAAAGGACACTGAAGAAGGGGAATGGATGAAGGCCATAGCAAAGGGAACTCTGGACATGAAGGGGGCTCTCAGGAGGTGACTGCCCATGTTACCGGGAGAAAAAGACAAAACCTCCTATTCTACATTGGGAGCCTGTTCCAATTTCCTTTAAAATGAATGCAAATACTCCCATTGTGGGATCAGCCCCTGTGATCTCAACTTGATCCTGATTGATTTATTTGAGCCTCAAGGAGGTTACAATTACTATATATTATTGTAGCACTTAGGGACCCCAACCAAGACTGAGGTGCCAGTGTGCTAGACTCAGCGTGTGAGGTAGTCTGTGGCTTGAAGAGCTTACCATCTAATGGTTCTAAAGACCATGTTCTTGGTGGCTCATTGAGAAGAGAAGAGGAGTTGCAGTCTCTCTCCTACAGGGGTCAGTACTTGGTTTTCTACCAAGACAAGGCATGGTCATGGCTGTTCCCCATTTTCTCCCTAATGTGATCTCTTCATTCCACCTTGAGTCTAGAAGAGTGACTCCCTATTCTCCCAAGAACCTTGCCCATTTTACTCAGGGGTCCTAAACAGAACATGGCATTGTCCTGTTTGGTAACATCATGAGGACTCATCTGGGCCCAGGTGACCTCTAAGAGTAAAAACTTATCCTATTAAGACAGTGTCAACTTCGGAGGTGAAGATAGGGGGTGTCTCTTCCCAGGAGTTGTACAGGGGAACCAGCTGGTCTCATTAGCTATTACAGATTGGACATAGCCATATATCTTGATGGAGAGTTTTGAAAGATGAAGAGTTTTGAAAGGTGGTCATTGTAGGCTGCCATTCCAAGGCAGTCCCATCCATATGTCTTTGATCTGGGGAAAGTTCTCCCACTGTCTGGGCCGGCACAGGACAGTGACGAAGAGTAGTTTCCTCTCTCTAGTTATTGTAGTCTAGCCTTTTTTATTTTATTTAAAGTGAATTTTTGTAATGTGGTATTACACCACCGTGGATTCGACTCTTGTCGCTACAGTTTCAAGCGTAACAGAGTGAAAGTCACCTCTGCTGCTTGCTTCAGATTTAGTCTCTCTAGGAACACACAAAGACCAAGGGTAGTGACTACATATACATTCACAAGTACAAGGTCTAGTCTGTTTTACCAGTTTTATTAAAGTTATGATTACCCAAGCATATAGAAATTCTATACAGACCTATACACAAGTTACAAATATAGTTACACTCACATCCTTAACAATGGTGTTAGGGTCTGCTGGGTCTCTCATGGATTGATCATCAGTAGAAGGATGGCTCCTGCTGGAGTTTCCCATAGGGAGCTCAATTTTCCCGCTCCGGGTACCCTCTTTTTATAATGTGATTCTGTCTATACGTACATTCTGTGCATGTCCATAAAAGTGTCAAACCTCTTTCCTTATTGGTCTGATGTCCCCTAGAAACTTAAGGGACCCCGATTTCTATAGGTTGTGTATAGAGTGACCAGATGTCCCGATTTTATAGGGACAGTCCCGATTTTTGGGTCTTTTTCTTACATAGGCACCTATTACCCCCCACCCCCGTCCCGATTTTTACACTTGCTGTCTGGTCACCCTAGTTGTGTAGGCTCTCTGTATTCTCATTAGCATTCACGCACAACCTGTATCCTGTGGTTAAAGCACATGTTGGAAACAGATGCGCCTTTACAGCATTTTTATGATTTAAAATTAATTTTCCAGCTAATATTTTGCAATATTACCACTTGGTATCTCTTTTCTCATAACCGTAGGCTATCAAATTATTCTTCGGTCACTTACTTATTTCAGCATTTCTTAGTTCCAAGGCCTAAAATAGCTAAGTTAAATCTTGGAGGCCTCAGCCTACAGGCCTTGCATTTCAGTCCTACTTACTTAGATAGCTAATATATGATCATTCCCTCTACATGCTGATCAATCTTATACTTCTATAATCCTACAATTTAACTCTATGTAGCATACAATGATTATATATAACATAACATGTTAATTAATTATAACCACACAATCAGTGAACCATAAACTAAAATCATTGGCTACAGTAGTTATAGCTAGATCATTAAAAAAAACAAGGTCTGACCTAATCTGCTGCTTTAGACCTTGCATTCTCCATTGGGTTAGGCTTTTTTGCCAGGATCTGATTTCTGACCTGAAAAGGAGTCACTCTGCTCTTGAAGAACAGTTTTCTGAAGCTAGGCGTTGATTCATTAGACAAGGAAAGATCCACTTGTCAGTGTTTGCAGCCCCTGGAGGTGAGGCCATCATTCATTCCATCCCACTCTGTCCTGGGCAGTTAGAATTTTCAAGAGGACTACCTTGTGGATAGTGTCACCTCCAGCTCTTCACTCATAGCTTTGGAGCCTTTCCAAGGAAAAAATTGCTAGGGAAACCTCCTGCAAATCCACAGCTGATCTAGATAATATCAGAAGCTAGCCTCCAGGCCTGAGGGGTGGGCAGATGGGAATTCGCACTTGTCGGGGTGAGAAGATATTCACCTTCTGTAACTTGACTTGGTAAATTGCCTTAAGAGTGACAAGTAAATACCTTTAGGAGTGTGTATAAATCACCAAGAGCTCTTGGCTCCAGCAAGAGGATCTCTCTTGTGCAGAAAGATAACCATGAGGGAGTGACTTATGTTTAGGAAGAGCTAAACCCATGAGCTAGTTTTGTGAGCTTTTTCCATCAGGCAAATGGGAAGTGCTTAGATCAGGGGACCTGCCATCAAGGGACAGAGACGTGGTATGTACCTCAAACAGATCTATTCACTTCCAGGAGCAGTAGGTTCAGAAGTACTGTTCCGGGCATTGGAGGAGGAAACCTGAGCCTCAAACAATATATGCTTCCCCTCATTTTCTCCTGGCAGGAAGAGGAGCAATGAAAGAGCCATATTAACAGCTCTGGGAGCACAAGGCCCGGCTTGACAAAGCCCTGGCTGGGATGATTTAGTTGGGAATTGGTCCTGCTTTGAGCAGGGGGTTGGACTAGATGACCTCTTGAGGTCCCTTCCAACCCTGATATTCTATGATTCTATGATTTTTAACTCCGTTGAAATGCATGTGTATGATTTGGCTTCATAACCTGGTTACACCTGCATTGCTATGAGCAGATAAATGTACAGCAAAAAGAAAACCTTATGATCTTTTTTGTCGGGATACCGTTGACTTGAAATCTTTTTAAAAAAGAGCAAAAAGTGGTTACAAACACAGCACTTGCCCTTGAGCCGCGTATGGTATTATGAGTGGGACTGGAGAAAGAGCGTTAGGTTTCAGGAGGAACTGAGCTTGGTGAGACACCAGGGGCCAAAGCATACAAGTTGGGTCCAAGCTGCTACCAGACAGATACAGGCCTCAGTGTGTAGCCTTGGTCTTTAGGCAAGCTCCATAAAGATCTATTTCCTACAACTCTGGCTGCCAGCTGCATAACTTATTGCTAATGAAACATCATCTGCCAATTTTTACAAACACACATTCCTGTTATGAAAGCGTTTTTCTCACCCCCGTTGTGTGAAAGACCCACACAAATAACAGGGGAACCTGACAGTCCAGGGGGAAAAAGTGACCCTGATTACACAAAAAGGGCTGTCAAATTCATAAAATAAACAGGGAATTGTTTTCTTTTATCTCTTTTTGTTACATTATTGTCACTTAATATATTTCCAAAAATAGCAGGAAAATAAGTTTCAGACAGACGTGTGATTTGTAAGTTGAAGCTTTATTTGAAAATGTGCAGTAAGGATAGCCTCATTGTGAATGCGGTTACAAATATGAACGATTTTCATGTGTTAAGCATTGTAGATTGGTTTTCTGTCCAAGCACATTAGTGGGAGATTTCAGAGTAGCAGCCGTGTTAGTCTGTATCCGCAAAAAGAACAGGAGTACTTGTGGCACCTTAGAGACTAACAAATTTATTTGAGCATAAGCTTTCGTGGGCTACAGCCCACTTCATCGGACGCATAGAATGGAACATATAGCGAGGAGATATATATACATACAGAGAACATGAAAAGGTTAATTAGCCTCTTAGAGTTGGTTGGGCAACTCCCACCTTTTCATGTTCTCTGTATGTATATATATCTCCTCACTATATGTTCCATTCTATGCATCTGAAGAAGTGGGCTGTAGCCCACGAAAGCTTATGCTCAAATAAATTTGTTAGTCTCTAAGGTGCCACAAGTACTCCTTTTATTAGTGGGAGAAGCGTCGGAGGAATAGTGACAATTGCCAAGACAGAGGAAAAGGTCTTTTCCCCCTGTGTTACCCCACTCTTCTCCCAAGATTTTAAGAGAAACTGAAGGAAAGTGTAGGGATATATTCAATCCCTTCCCCAACATGCAAATAACTTTGAGGTTTGGCTGTTGTTTCAAAGCGTCTGTCTGTTAGCTGTTTTAAATTTAGTAGACAGCTCACACAACATTCTATTGTAAATGCCTGCCAGGGAATAGGATCAGAACATGGTTTTGGTAATAACAGGTGCTATGTTTGCTAATAATTTTGAATCTATTAAAATGTAAAATCCAAATTATGACTCAAATATTTATTTCCATTTTACCTATTACACACTCAGTTCTACATTAACGGATGCCGTCAGGAATTTTCTTTGCCTATGTTTAGAGCATATGATGACACAAACAAGAAAAATGTAAAAGTGGTTCGTGGGGGCTTTTAGGGATCTGATGCCTTTAATGTCAGCAGGAGCTGTGCACCTAAGTCTGAGTTTATTTCTTTGAACTGTTGCCACACAAGCACCTTCTACTACAAAATGAATTCCTTCCAGATCTAAAATGTTGTCAGGTGAGAACTGACTAACTTCTGTTATGTATATTGGTGTAGTCTGTTAGAACTTTTACATCCAGATTGGTGAGTTTGAGTCAGAATATCAACATGTGTCACTGAGTTTTGAGGATATAGGTAATTGTTGATCGTGGCTCTCTATGTGCGGTCTTCATATTGGAAGTTGAGCTTTTAAAAAATAAATACATACATAAAGTTGCATGCCAAAGACAAATGGGGCTTTCCCACTTTAAAGAACGCTACCAATCGTCTGCACAGTTCTTTACATAAAAGCTTATTAAGTGACCTTTTAATCTCATGTGATGCCAATAGCAGAATTAAGTTAAAGAAGCATGGTAAAAATGCTAGTTATTATCCTCTCTTATATTAACCAAGGCTCTGGTGTGAGATTTGATAACATCTAGGGTGACCAGATGTCCTGATTTTATAGGGACAGTCCCGATTTTTGGGTCTTTTTCTTATATAGGATCCTATTACCCCCCACCTCCGTCCCGATTTTTTACACTTGCTGTCTGGTCACCCTATCAACCTTTATACCTGCATGGAGCTCCACTGAGTTCATTATAGAATAGAGATCTCCAATAACATTTTGGTCACTCTGTCCTAGTGGAGAAAACAATGGTCTTGTGCTTTAGATGAGACTGTGTGTGAGGGGACCAGGGTTGTATTGTTGGCTCTGCCAGCATGTTACATGAGTCAGAACACACACTCTCTCTTTCGCTCTCTGCCTCAGTTTCCTTCTCTGTGAAATGGGGATAATTTGCTTGACAAGGTTGTTGTGAGGTTTAATAAATTAAATAAATGTTTATTAAAGCATGCTGGGCTTTTCAGACAGAAAGTGCTGTCGTAAGTACAAAGTTTGAGTGTATGCACAATACTATATAATGCTCATATATAGTGTGCATATGTGTACATAAAATGTGCTGACATCTCAATTTGTCTTTTAACATAGTTGCTAAAAACTAGCTGTAAAGTTGAAGTGTGAATACGGGAAGGATAATCCGTCAAGTGCTGCTCTGTTGACCTCTACCTTCTGAGGTGAGGTTTTTTTCACCTGTCATTCTGACTTCCTAATTTTGTTATGTTTCTTTGATCACAGCATAGATTTGAAAGATTGTTTATTTTTTCCTATCTTACTGTTACAAAAATTCACAACTCCTCAGTGAGCTTGGCCTTCTCCTGTCATTGGGCGATGAGGATTTAAAGTTTCTCTGGGTAGAAAAAACAAATTTCCTGTTTTTATATCAGAATGGCTTGGAATATTCCTGGCTGTAAACAAATGAGCACAGAGGTGTCTGGATGCAGTTTAACAATTATTTTGGGCACACCGTGGAAGTAGGGAGGATACAACAGACTTGTCTAGACTTTGGCAGTTCTTAATGTGATAGTTCTGTAGACTAAGGGGAGAAGAGATGTGCTTTCATCACAGAATTTTGACAGCCTAATACAGAATGGGTCAAATTCTCTCTGTGCAGTGGGCCTGCATGAAGCTAACATGTAACTGATGTCCCTCTGAAATCTTATTTTGAGACTTCCTTGATGCATAAACGCGTTTCTGGTACTTTGAACAGGGGTGAATTTCACCCTGGGTGTGTCAGGCCCAACTTAATATTGGATCTTTTAAAATTTCATTTAATTTTATTGTTCTGCATAGAAAACACTTAGATTCATAGCTCTGAAAGCCAGAAGGGACCACTAGGATCATCTGGTCTGACCTGCATAACACTTGCCAGAGAATTTCACCCAATAAGTAATTCCTGCATCAAGTCCATGCCTTCTGGTAGAGCTAAATCTTATTTCAGTGTTTTCCATAGAATCTGCATGTGACGTTGTGCAGTCTGTATGGTTTTATAAAAATTTAATAATAAGTGAATATAATGTAACTGAAATATGCTTCATGCAAAAGGTCTCTTGTAAGGTATCATTACAAAGCTTAGAATCTACTGAGTGTGATCATCCTATTTGTATAAATGTACCACTCTTGTATCTGAAACTAGAAATATGAAATATAACTCTGAGGGCCTATTGTAATTATGCAAAGTGTGGGCCATTAATGGTGGTTTGGAATCTTGATGACTCCCATTAACTAGGACCATTGTCTGCAAATGGCTCTGTTTTACCTGTAAGTCTTCCTGTATACCTGTGTGCTGGCAAGTGGGTAATGAAGTCTTGCAGTGACATGTGATCATGTCACCTGAACTGGAATCCATCTTTAACCTGGTGCTTTTCCAGTGTGTGTGTGTGTGGGGGGTAGAAACCCAGAGGGACAAAGGGTTCCCGCCTTATGCAAAAGATATATAAAGGGGTGGAACAGAAGAAAGAGAGAGAGGAGCCATCATGAAGAATCCCCTAGCTACCACCTGAGCTGGAACAAGAGCTCTACCAGGGGAAAGAATTGTGCCCAGGCCTGGAAGGTGTCCAGTATGAGGAAAAAACTTACTGAAGCATCTCTGAGGGTGAGATTATCTGTATTTAGTTTGATTAGACATAGATTTGCACATTTTATTTTATTTTGCTTGGTGACTTACTTTGTTCTGTCTGTTACTACTTGGAACCACTTAAATCCTACTTTCTGTATTTAATAAAATCACTTTTTACTTTGTAATTAACTCAGAGTATGTATTAATACCTGGGGGAGCAAACAACTGTGCATCTCTCTCTGTCAGTGTTATAGAGGGCAAACAATTTATGAGTTTACCCTGTATAAGCTTTATACAGGATAAAACGGATTTATTTGGGTTTAGACCCCATTGGGAGTTGGGCATCTGAGTGCTAAAGACAAGCACACTTCTGTGAGCTGTTTTCAGGTAAACCTGCAGCTTTGGGACAAGTAATTCAGACCCTGGGTCTTTGTTGGAGCAGACGGGAGTATCTGGCTCAGCAAGATAGGGTGCTGGAGTCCTGAGCTGGCAGGGAAAATAGGAACAGGGGTAGTCTTGGCACATTAGGTGGCAGCTCCCAAGGGGGTTTCTGTAATCCAACCTGTCACACTGCAAAATGGGTAAATTTTTGCTTTTTTTTTTTCTCTCCTGGGGCGTGGTTGATGTGTTATCCCAGGAGGGAAAAAAAAACCCTGCAGTGTGGTTAGTATTGCTGATGACAAATATCAGGTGCAGGTAGTTGCTTTTAGCATGAGATGCTAGTAGCTTTTAACGTCTAAAGCGCGACAGGCTGGGATCGCTGTTTCCCCCAGGGCCACTGATAAGAACTTTCCTTTCTCTCTCTGTCTGTCTGACCCAAGGAAGAGGGAAGTGAATGTTACTCAAGCCAGTGCTTTCCCCTTTGCCACACAAATCTGATGGCTCAATGTCCCCAGCCACATGGAGCTGCTGGGCACCACCGCAAGGAGCAAATGTCATATGAAGTCTTAGTGCCAAATCCCTAGCCAGTTTAGAACAGACAGAATACGAAGTAAAATAGTTTCTTGTTAAACCTTGTAACTGCACTCGCTTTTGCCAAGGGGAGCCAGGTTGGATGAGAATGGCCACCTTGTTTCAGTTTATTGCTTAAGCTACATTTCCCCAGCTTTCAGTTTATTTACAGAGAATATTCAAACACCTAATTCCACAGGGTTTGGCTTGTTACTGAGAAGGTTGGATTATTTATGTTCCATTGCTCAGGCCAAGAAACACTGGGTCCAGAACATTAAAAACCAGTTCTGAGTCTCTTTTAATGGGGTTCTCACATGTTTTTTCCTTTACATCCTCTCATTTCCTTTTTTTTTTTTTTTTTTTTTTTTACCACTGTCATTCCTATCTCTGTAACCCTGGTGCTCTCCCACAGTCCATTAACTGGAACGGTCGGTGTGGGTGTGTGACTATTGACTCTTTCAGCAGAATATTGGATGTGGAATATTCTGATTTCAGTATTTCAGGCTTTTTTGTTTATTTTATCCCTCAATGGCCATTCCTCCCCCGGCCCCTGCTCACATTTTTTCACACATTAAAATGTCTTTCCCCCACACCAGTTCTATTGATCCAGCTACGTTCTGCTTCAGAAACTGTGTGTGTATGTTACGTTCTACCAACATTTATCCTAGTGTAAACCTGACTTTAAACGTTACACTCCTAGCAGCTTGAAATTGTTACATTTCTGTGTCTTCATCAGGTTAGGCAGTAAAACCAGTAGCAGGCTAGGTTGGAGTCTGGAGAACAGTATGAAAACAGGGTTTCTTTTGTGAGTAAATAACTAAAACATTCTTTGCGCCAAATCCTGAGGTCATTACTCAGGCAAAGTTTAAACTAAGCAAGGACTTCAGCATTGTCCCTTGTCTTATACCTAGATTGTAAGCTCTTTCGGGAAGGGACTGCCTTTTTGCTCTGTGTTTGTACCATGCCTAGCACAGAGGGGTCCTGGTCCGTGACTGGGACTCCTCTGCTGTGGTAATACATTAATGATTAATAGTTGGGGTTAGATCCCATTGAGTGTCACTTAGATTATGACAGATTTAAACTCTGTTTAAAGCATCATGAGCCACGTGCATGTATAATACACCCAGATGCCCCTTAGAAAAAGACTAGGCATATTTAGGCATCTGATATATGTGCATTCAGAATGGTTTTTCATAGACCCACCACACTGTGCACCAGGTTGAAGCTGTTCCACTGCGAGTTTTACTTTTGCTCCCATCACCTCTCTTCAACTCATCTGTTTTTCACTTCTGCCATTTACCTTTGAAGTAGGGCAAACCTCAAACACCAGTGGAAAGAAAAGATTGATTGCAAAATCCAGGGAAATCTTGGTATAAATGACATAAGTAATAGCTGGGGTAAGGATTCAGAATTAATCTGCATTCAGTACAGCACAGGTGCCCTCCTTAACCTTTGGCATCGAGCTAAGTATGCGAGAGAGGGAGATCCTATTAATTCCATAAATTTAATGATTAGCTGTCTCAGGACTTGATGCTGCTAGGTGCTGAGCACTCTGACCCTGGTTCATGTAAACATATACAAATTATACATAGTGCTATTGGAGTCAGCGAGGCCACTCGTGCTTCGAGTGAGGCATATGCTTAAGTACTGCATTGGGAGTACAGCACTCAATAGAAGTGAGCCCTTAAAAGGATGTAATGCTGCCCTTGAAAAGAGTTAATGCTTTTTGCAAGAGATCTCCAATGAAGTCTTACAAAGCCACTGGAGAACTTGCTGGAATCACTTACATTGAAAGTCAGTAACATTAGTACAAACCCAGCTATATGCTTAATTAACCAGAGACTTCTCAACTTTGTTAATAAGAATACTCAAAAGCATCAGCGCGTGGGTGGAGGAGAGTTCCCCAAACCATGAGAGCTCGAAGTCTGATTCCTAACGGATGGAAGTTTGATCTTCGGGACTAAGACATCTGTATGATGTGAGAAAAATCAGTAGTGCCAGCATGTGAAGGGCATTAGCCTGGAGAATCAAAATTTTGAATTCTACTTGTCATCAAATGCAGAAAGCCAGTTCAGTAAACTCAGTACAGATGTAATGTGTTCCATCATTTTAACCAGAGAAGACTAGATCCACTACGGTTTTGGGTGAAGTTGGAAAGTGGGTATCCGCTGAGCTCAATAAGTCCTAAGCAAGAGCCCCTCAAAGTCAATGAAAAGACTCCTATTGACTTAATGAACTTTGGATCAAGCCCTAAGCTTCCTCTTTGTACAGGGCTTTAGAACAGCTAAGAGAACAATGCAAATGTATGGAGAGCTTATAAATGCTGAATGTAATTACATATTAAATTTCTTTTTCTCTTACAACAATATTTGCTAGTAAAAACCTACCAATATCAGGCCTCAGACTTGAACGTTAACCCAAGTGCCTCCACCTCTCTCCAGATGACTCAATTTGCAATCTTGTTGTTACTGGTCATGAGCTTTGTGGTGGGCCTGATTAGACTCACACAGACCAAGGATTATTACATGTGGGGACATCCAGACCACCGGTGCCATTAGTACTTGCCCCAAAGGGCCTCTTCCATTCACAGCATCAGACACATGCTCAAAATCCAAACGCCCAAGCTGAACCACAGAACTGGTGAGGAATGAGACAATGACTTGTAAAGAAATGTGGTTTATGTTCCCACAACCCTTACTCGCGTATGTAGTCCCATTGATTTTTAAAGAGGCTACATATGTAAGAGCTACAGGATGAGTCCCTGATCCTTTATTATTTTTTTAATTGATCTGGCCCATTGCAATGTGGTGATAGAGGGGAATCTAGAATCTTTTGCATTGTTAGTATTGTAGGCAGACGTGATCATCTGCAGAGAGAACATTACAAAGTAGGATCCGCAGGGATTGGTTCTTGGCCTTACACTATTTACCATTTTTAATCAGTGACCTAAAAGAAAGCAAAATCTGCACTGATCAAGTTTGTGCAGATGACACAAAAATTGGGGGAGTGGTAAATAATGAAGAGAACAGGTCACTCATAAAGAGCAATCTGGATAGCTTGGTAAGCCGGGCTCAAGCAAACCAATATGCATTTTATACAGCTAAATGTAAATGTATACGTCCAGTAACAAAGAATGTAGGCAATACTTACAGGATGGGGACTCTATTTTGGGAAGAAGTGACTGAAACAGATTTGGGGGTTGTGGTGGACAATCATCTGAACATGAGGTCCCAGTGCAACACTGTGGCCAGAAGAGCTAATGCGATCCCAGGATGCATAAACGGGAATCTCAGGTAGGGGTTCAACTGCTGCTGGATTACTGTGCCCAATCTGGGGTCCACAATTCAAGAGGATGTTGATAAATGGGAGAGGGTTCAGAGCAGAGAATGATTAAAGGATTAGAAAACATGCCTTACAGTGACCAAGTTCTGCAAGTCTACCTGGTTAGGTTAACAAGGAGAAGGTTATGGGGTGACTTGATTATAGTCTGTAAGTATGTACATGAAGAACAAACATTTAATAAAGGGCTCTTCAATCTAGCAGAGAAAGCTATAACAGGATATGGCTAGATACATTCAGACTGGAAAAAAAGGTGTAATTTTTTAACAGTGAGGGTAATTAACAATTGGAACAGTTCACCAAGGATCATGGTGATTTTTAAATTAAGATTGGATGTTTTTTCTAAAAAATATGCTCTAGGAATTATTTTGGGAAAGTTCTGTGGTCTGTGTTATGAAGGTGGGCAGACCAGATGATCCCCATGGTTCTTCTTTCTGGCTCTGGAATCTATGAAAAAACCCTCCAAGTATGTATAAGTAGGCTTGAAAGGTTTAGATTTTTATTGGTATATGTTGGTAAACATCAATTTTACACAAACCAACGAAAAAATATTTCCATAGACAATAATCAGAATTTACATAAGAATATAAGAATGTTCATACTGAGTCTGACCAGTGGTCCTTCTAGCCCAATATCCTGTCTTCCGACAGTGTCCAGGGCCAGGCACTTCAAAGAGAATGAATGTTTAGGGGGACACGGAGCATGGGGCCATCTTGGCTAATAGCCATTGATGGATCTATCCTCCATGCACTTATCTAATAGTTTTCTTTATACTCTTGGCCCTCGCAACATCTCCTGGCAGCAAGTTCCACAGGTTGACTGTGTGTTGTGTGAAGAAGTACTTTCTTATGTGTGTTTTAAAGTTTAAAGTTCATTGGGTGACCCCTTGTTCTTGAGTTATGTGAAGGGATAAATAACATTTCCCTATTCACTTTCTCCACACAATTCATGATTTTATAGACTTCTATCGTATTCCCCTTAGTAGTCTCTTTTCTAAGATGAACAGTCCCAGTCTTTTTAATCTCTCCTCATATGGAAGCTGTTCCATACCCCTAATCATTTTTATTGCCCCTCTCTGTACTTTTTTCAGTTCTAATCTCTTTTTTGAGACGTGGCGACTAGAATTGTATGCAACATTCAAGGTGTAGGCATTCCATGGATTTATATAGTAGCATTATGATATTTTATTTCTTATTTTCTATCCATTCCTAATGGTTCCTAACATTCTGTTAGGTGTTTTTAAAGTTTCCATGTTGCTTGCAGGTATTTCACTCTTGTGACTGTTCCTTTTAATTTCCCTTTAACTAGCTTCTTCATTTTTGTGTAGTTCCCCTTTTTGAAATTAATGCTACTGTGGTGGGTTTCTTTGGTATTCCCCCCCACAAAGATATTACATTTAATTATGGTTAAGGCTATGTTTTAGTCATGGGTATTTTTAGTAAAATTCATGGACAGGTCACGGGCAGTAAACAAAATTCACGGCCCTTGACGTGTCCATGACTTGTACTATATATCCCTGACTAAAACTTGGGCTGTGGGTGCTCTGGGAGGGTGGTCTGGGGACACCGTGGGTGCTGGGGGGGGGGCAGGCAATGGCGCATGGCCCGGGACCCCCACTGGTGCTGTGGAGGGAGTGGGGGCATGCGGTGGCATGCGGCCTGGGATCCCCGCTGGTGCTGGGGGAGAGGGGCTGGGTGGCTGTGCACAGCCTGGGATGCCCACTGGTTCTGGGGGAGGGGACCAGGGTGGCGGTGGTTGGCCCGGGACCCCCGCTGGTGCTGGGGGCAGGGAGGGTTGGCGGGGCTGGCAGGCTCCATACCTGGCTCTGCATGTCCTTGCAGCTCCTAGGGGGAGGGAAGGCCAGGGGGGCTCCCCGCGAGCTCTGGCTCTGCAGCTCCTACTGGGAACCACAGCCAATGGGAGTTGCAGGGGTGGTGCCTGTGAGCACGGGCAGCGTGCAGAGCCCCTTGGCCCCTAGGAGATGTAGGGACATGCTATCTGCTTCTCTGGAGCCCCTCCCCCAAGATAAGCGCCGCCCTGCACCTCTGCCCCAGCCCTGAACCCCCTCCCACACCAAAACTGCCCCAGCAGCGGCCGGTGATCTGCTCGGGCAGCCCCGGAGCCAGCTACACCGGCTGCTGCAGAAGTCACAGAGGTCCGTGACAGACACGCAGCCTTAATTATGGTTGCTATTACTGAGCAGGTCAGCTATAGTCACCTCTTGGACCAGATCCTGTGCACCACTTAGGACTAAATCAAGAATTGCCTCTCCCCTTGTGGGTTCCAGGACTAGCTGCTCCAAGAAGAAATTTTATGTCTGCATTCCATCCTGAAGTGATATGTATCCAGTCAATATGGGGATAGTTGAAATCCCTCATTCCTATTGCGTTGATTTTTTTTGGTAGCCTTTCTAAGTTCCCTGAGCATTTCACAGTCATTGTCACCATCCTGGTCAGGTGGTTGGTAGAATATTCCTACTGCTACACACTCATTATTCAAGCGTGGAATTTCTATCCATAGGGATTCTATGGTACAGTTTGATTCATTTAAGATTTTTACTATATTTTACTTTCACAGATAGTGCTACTCCTTCACCAGTGCGACCGACTCTGTCCTTCCTATATATTTTGTACTCTGGTATTACAGTGTCCTATTGATTATCATTGTTCCACCAAGTTTCTGTGATACCTTTTTACATCCGTATCCTCATTTAATACCAGGCACGCACGTTTACTCATCTTAGTATTTAGACTTCTAGCATTTGTATACCAGCACTTATAAAATGTATCAATATTTAGTTGTGTGTGTTCAGGTGATGTAATTGACTAGGACTCTTTTTCATTTGACTGTTTCTCTTTTTTTCCTACCTTCATTCTGCTCTTTACTAGGATATAGAGGATTCCCTTTAATAAGTCCTCCCCTAAGAGATGTCTCTGTCCGAACCGTGTTCACCTCTACACCTGTCTGGTCTCCTCCAGCCTTAGTTTAAGACCTTTTTTTTAATGTTACTTGCCAGCAATCTAGATCTGTTTTGGTTTAGGTGGAGCCCATCCTTCCTGTATCTCCTCCTCCGTTCCCAAAGTACATCTAGGAAAAGCAAGAAAACTGCTGCTTGAGCACTTATTAGTTTGATTTAAGGATAACTACTCTGTATATTTTGACACGTGATGATGACAATTTGTGTTTGAATGGTTAGAAACCTTTAGCTTTTGGAATCTATTGTCATCAAATAATTATTGACTGACCGCCCCCCCCCTTATAATTTTCCACAACGGTGAAAATTTAAATGGATAAAAATAGGAAAAAAGCTTAAAAATAAACCATCAATATTATCCATGAAAATTATAAACAAATAAAAATTGAATTCTGTCAGGCCTGCCAAGTGAAAAGAAAGGAAGGTCTTATGGTTAAGGCAGTGGCCTGAGCTTCAATAGGTCTGGGTTCAATTCCTGGCTGTCACGGGGGCGTGCTCTACTCGCTGCTTGCCAGTGCCTCCTCATGGCGGGTCTGGGGAATTAGCTCGCCACTGTCTGTGCCCCGTCCTGCAGTCGCTCAGCCTGTTGCCTCCATCTCTCGCCTTGCGGCCCCTCTCTTGCTGGTCAGGAGCTGCAGCGCCTTGCCTCCGTGACTTAGCCCTCCAGCAATCATCCTCCCCTTCTGGGGTATTATCAGAGCCTCGTTGCCACTTCTGTGGTGACTGCGCCACTCCCACAGTGGCTGGTACAGGAACCCGGGCCTGCCCTCTGCACCGGGTTCCAATTCAGGGACCTTTGAACTGGCAGTTCAGGTCTAGCCCTCTCAGAGCTGACGACTGCTTCCTGCCCTGCCTTTCCCAGGTTCCTACTCCCTTGTATCAGGGAGTGTGACTGCAAAGTTCCTCGCTATGGTCTCTTCCCCCCCACCCCCATCTACTGCCAACTTCCTTTCTTTATAAATCCCGCCCAGCTCCTCCCCCAACAGGACTTCATCAACAACTAGGTCTTAGCACTTCCTGGCTTTCCTCCAGGTGCAGCCTACAAGTTAATTGGCCTAATTTACCCCTTCACAATGGCTCTGCCATAGATGTCCTATGTGACCTTGGGCAAGTCGTTTAGCCTCTCTGAACCCCAGTTCCCCCTCTGTAAAGTGGTGCTGAAGGAATGTTGTTTCATTAATGTATTTGAGGCACTCTTATATGAAGGTGATGGAGGCCATAGAGTTTCGTAGAGATTAAGACCAGAAGGGTCCATTAGAACATCTAGTCCAACCTCCTGTATATTACAGACCATTACATTACACCTAAGTTATGCCAGTAGAGAGCCCAGTAACTTGTATTTAGCTACAGCAAACTTCCAGAAAGTCAGACAGTCTTGATCTGAAGACAGCAAGAGATGGAGAATCCACCACTTCCCTTGGTAGTTTGTTCCAGTGGTTAATCATCCTCGCTGTTAAACCTATGTGTCTAATTTCTAATTTGAATTTGTCTGGCTTCAGCTTCCAGCCATTGGTTCTTGTTCAATCTTTCTCTGCTACATTAAAGAACTCTTTAGTAGCTAGAATCTGCTCCCATGATGGTATTTACAAACAGTAGTCAAGTCACTTCTCAGTCGTCTTTTTGATAAGCTAAACAGATCGAGCTCTTTACGTCGCTCACTGTACGGCATTCTCTGCAATCCTCAAATAATTTCTGGGCTCTTTGCTGCACTCTCTCCAGTTTTTCAACATCATTTTTAAAATGTGGACACCAGAACGTCACATAGTAATTTAGCATTGGTATCACCAATGCTGTACACAGAAATAAAATTAACTCCCTACTTCTATTCATTTTCTCCGTTTATACATTGAACGATTGCATTAGCCCTTTTTGGCCACAACATTGCACTGGGAGTTCATGCTGAGTTGCCTGTTCAGTGTGACCCCTAAATCTTTTTCAGAGGAGCTGCTTTCCGGGATTGTCCACCATTTTGTAGGTATGGCCTTCATTCCTTATTCCTAGATGCATAACATTGCATCTGGCTGTACTAAAATGCATTTTGTTTAATAGGCCCATTTTATCAAGCTATCCAGACTGCTTAGTATGACTTCCCTGTCACCACTGTTTACCACTCTGCCAAACTTTTGTCATCCACAAATTTGATCCACAGCAATTTTATATTTACTTCCAGATCATCGATGGAAATATTGACTAGTGTCAGAGCTCCTACTGCTTACCGTGGAACTGCACTAGAAACAGCCCCATTCAGTGATGGTTCCTCATTGGTGACCACTTTGAGATTTGTCACTAACTTGTTAATCCATTTAACGTGCTTTATTAATACTGTGTAGTGCTAATTTTCTAGTCGGAATGTTGTACAGTGCTAACTCAAATATCTTACAAAATCGAAGGCTATTACATCTATACAGATACCTTTAATGACCAAACTTGTTATCTCATCAAAGAATGAATTCAGGTTTGCTTAACAAGACTCATTTGCCATAAAATTATGTTAGCTGGCATTAGTTATAGTCCTATCCTTTATTTCTTTATTAGTTTTTCTGTTATTTTTCTTGGGATTGATGTCAGGCTAACCACCTCATAGTTACTCAGCTCATCTCGCTTGCCCTTTTTGAATGCAGGCCTGACATTAGCATTCTTCTAGTCTTCTGGAAATTCCCCAGTATTCCAAGATCTACATCAGCAGGCCAGACATCTCCTCAGCCAGCTCTTTTAGGATTCTTTTCAGTGTAAGTTATCTGTGCCTGCTAATTTAAAAATGTTTATTCTTAGTAGAAGTTGTTTACAGTCCATTAGTAACGAAGAAGATTAAAGTACTTCATCGTCCTCTTATGATACAAGTACATCATCCTGCTTCTTTTCAAATAGAAAATGGATAGATATAACTTTTACAGGAAGAGCTTTCAACAGTAGAGGAGGTTCTATGGCTGATAAAGCAGTATAATTACTGAGGTATTGCTTCCACACAAACAGTGCTTGAAATTTGCTTGGGGGATAGCAGGAGTATAAGTGATTATGATACACCCACATTGTTCCTTGCTGCATGTTGGTACATACCATCCTTCCCGCAGTTTGAGCACTACACACACACTAATAGCTGAACCATGAAAAGTGTGGTCCAGTACAACTACTGAATTTTCTTTTTGTTCTGTATGTTACTCACCCTTACTCTGCACTTTCTTTCATGATAAGATTACAGGACCTAGATGTGGTAACTATCTTTGTTTGGGAGACCAAGAGCACGAAACAAAAATCAGTAAGAAGCTCTTTGAGATACTTTCCCTTTATTTTTAAGCAAAATATTTTTAAGAGTATCCTCCTTCATCCTGAAGAAAACAAATCTGAGTTTTATTTGTTTTGTTTTTTGTTGGTCTTTAATTTTTAGTCCAGCACATTGAGAACTATAACCTATAACATCCTGTTTTTAGTTTATTTTTCTGTTAAAAGTATGTTTTCTTTTACCAACTCTTGTATCAAGCAGCAGTTGCTGCTGATGATGTGTCAAGAGCTGGCCTGTACTTGACAGATTCTGTGTTTGCCAGTCTGGGGGCTAGGCATAATATGGACAGTGCTTAGTACTTATTTAGCACTTTGCATCTTCAAAACACTGTACAACTTTAAGTAATTAATCCAACAAATCTTTGAGCCCTGCAGTTCATTCTTCTCTTTGGTCAGCTTTTGTTTTGACTCTTATAGGCTTTAATCAGATTGGTGAGCAGTTAATCACATGAGGAGCCCTGCTGACTTCAAGGGGGTTACTTGCATGAGTAATGGCTCACCTGTGTAAGGACTGTCTGCACTTCAAAGTTAACGCAGGTTAACTTAAAGTGGGTTAAGCTAAGCAGGAACAAGGTATTGTTCTTCCGGAATAAGTGTGTCCTCACTTGGGCCTGGTCCACACTAACCTCCCACTTCGAACTAAGATACGCAACTTCAGCTACGTTAATAACGTAGCTGAAGTCGAAGTACCTTAGTTCGAACTTACCGCGGGTCCAGACGCGGCAGGCAGGCTCCCCCGTCGACTCCGCGTACTCCTCTCGCGGAGCAGGAGTATTGGCGTCGACGGCGAGCACTTCCGGGATCGATTTATCGTGTCTAGACAAGACGCGATAAATCGATCCCAGAAGATCGATTGCTTACCGCCGGAGCTGGAGGTAAGTATAGATGTACCCTTGGAGTTGATCAGGAACAGCTCCATGGGTATGTCTGCATTGCACTCAGAGGTGTGACTGCAACATGTGTAGAACTACCCAAACTAGCTAGATCAAGCTAGCTTGAGTAACAATAGCAATGATGCTTGTGACAGCTCAGGTGATGGGTGCTCATCTATGTACCCAGGTTTCGGGGGGCGGGGAGGGGGAATTAGTGCTAGCCAATACAGCTGCCTGTGCTGCTGCAGCTTCATTGCTTTTATTACTTGAGTTAGCTTGGGTAAGTCTACAGGTGCTGCAGTTGTACCTTCGCATTGCAGTGTAGACGTACCCCGTGTGTAGACAAGTCTGGGAGATTCACACTCTGGCCCTACAATAGCTCTGCTTGCCTTTATTTAACAAGGTAGAAGAGACTGAGCAGGGAGGTACTGTGCTTTAGTTGACTACAGATGCTTCTTAGTAGCTTCTGAGTTAAACACATAGGTTTGCATACACGTCAAGGTTTACGTACAGCAATTTGCAAAGGCCTCAGATCTCTTCCATCAGATCTCAGATTAGCCTTTTCCTTCTGCCTGATGTGTGCAGCCAAGGCTGACTATAATGTCAGATCACAAAAGGAAGGAACTGTTCGAGTCCATAAAATGTTTGACATTTGAGAGTTGTTTTGAAGACATGACCTCCAGGCGACGGTTTGGTGCTTTTCAACTCCCAGATTTCCTGTTTGAATTTTTAAATAGTAACACTTGAGCTGCATAATCACAGGATAGTCCTTATGCTGACTACCACGGAGAGGCTGTGAGTGCAGATAATAAAGCCTATTAGACTTCTGTATTTTTTTAAAATGCTCCGTATGGCGTTTCAAGTGGCATTTTTGTTTCAAACTTTCCTTTGAAATGAAAGGACAGAGCTAGGATCTAGAAATACCCAAGGCGTTAGCTGTGTCTTTCCTCTTCTGCACTCTCCATCCAAAGATAATAAAGGCTATAGGCCTAGCCCTCCTCCCCAAAGCTGCAGGGTTTGTGTTGCTTTTTACTGCATAATTTTGGCAGCAAAAATATCCTTGAAGTTTGGAGGAAGATAGAAACAGATTCCAAGGGCTTTTAATGTGCCGGAGCATCAAGAATGAAACAGATCTCTTTGGGGACAGAGTGAGATAACAGAGATTATTTTCTTTGTTTGCTGCTGCTGTGAAGTCATGATGAGCAAAGTTTTCATTTTAGGGAAGGAATATCACAAATCTTTTCCTTGGTGGGAGAAATGGTTCAAACGGTTACAGCTTTCAAAGTGAAAACAGAACAAGTGAAGGGCTGGATTTTCAGCAACAAAATTCTTGCTCTGTTTGCACAATTTTCTTTCGTCTCCAAGTAACTTTTTTTAAAAATAACATTTGTTTTGCAGTTTTTATGATTTAGCGGCATCATTTATCGGGCTGTGGCTTAATGATGCAAAACCAATGTAATTCCTAAGTATTCCCTTAGATTCTGGTATTGTCAGTTTCCGTAGGGCAGAGGTATATGTTCGTTTGTTTCAGTACTTCTGTCTTTTTTCAAATGTAGTTCAGAATGAAGGAGCAGCAGCTGAGAGTGGAAAATTGTTGTTCTTATCTCCAAACTGCTGTCAGAAATCCACTTCAACCCCAGGGGCCCAGTCTCTTTTTCCCTCTCACCAGTTGACACCAGAGTAAAACTCCATTGGTTTAATTGGAGTCTCTCCTGATTTACACTGGCGTGAGATGAGAATCTGGCTGTAGATTATTTAATAGAGGGACCTGGAGCTCTGTTTCTGTTCAAATGTCCTGCAGATCTTTAAGGGCACTGCATTTACCTTGCCTGTAAGAGGTTCATGGCTAGAGCCCCCTGTTTTTTGCAAATGTGAAATAAAATGAAAAACTCACCCCACAGCGGCAGCTTGTAGGCTCCTGTCCCACATGTGGCTGTGCCCAGCTCCCTGCTTCAAGCATTGCTGCCTGGTGCATGGGGTTGCAGCACCACTTGCTCAGGTTTGGCCCAACCGCCCCCTGTCATGACATGGGGTGCCCGGGCCAAACCTGAGCGGCACTGCAACCCTGGATGCCAGGTCGCAACACCTGGAGTGGGAAACCAGGGCTGGCAGGACAGGAGCTGCCGCTGTGGGATGGGTGCGGGGTGGGTTTGCTCTGAAACCCCCCATGAGGTCACAGTGCCTGGAGCAGGGAGCCCAGCTCAGCCCCATGGGACAGGAACTGTAGAAGTTGCTGTTGTGGGGTGAGTGCATGGCGGGCTCACTCTCCAAACCCCCCCCCCCCGGTCCCCACTAGGTCCTCAGGGGCAGGACCACCCCCAGCCCCCCATGGATTAAACAAAATAACAAAAAAAATTAAAAATACCCCAAAATTATTAAAAATAAATAAATAGAATTTCCCGGGGCTATAGTCCTGGCCACTTGAAAGGTCTTTCAGTGATGGGACGTTACTGCACTGAATTTTCCAGATACAGTGAATATAGGATATTAGATGTCTTGGATCAGGGTGTGAAAGGTGAGTCTGGATGTTAAAATTCCAGAACAGGATAACTGGGGGCACTGGAAGTTGGAAGTGAGGTGAATTTGCAGAGGGACATGTGCAGAGTGCTCCTCTGAAGTCTGCCTATGCCATTAGTTCCTTGAATTTCTGAGCACCAGACACACAAGCCGATTGTACATATGCATATGAATGATTTAGGGCCAAATCAGCTCATTTCCTCAGAAGCATCAAGAGCAGGAAAATGTCGGAAACCTGATGAACTGCTTCCAGTTGTGTCTGGGATAGGACAAAGTGAGGCAGCACCTGCATTTTCCCTTTAGTGTCAGGGAAATTGCACGATTGCAATGGGTTTGAGACCTTGCATTATGAGATGTGTGGCAGGGCAGGGATGGGATGAGATTGGGAGAGAGCCACCATCCCTCCGCATCATGAGCCCTGTAAGCACACTGAGGATTTCCCTGCATAAGGTGATGCTGCATTTTCCAATACACCGTCACACCCCACACTTTTTGGGGGGCAGGCAGGAGTGAGGCTCCATTGGCAGCACAGATCCTGAGAGAGCCATGGTGCTGTGAAAGGTAAGGGGTCCATAACCCTGCCTGTAGACGGGTCACACCTTAAGCCTGCTCCATGGGGGTGTAATCCTGCCCCAAGACTGTTTGATTTGCAGGACATTCTGTGAGTTGAAACTCAGATTTTCCTGGCCCTCCTATCTTGGGCTCTTCCTGCAGAGAGGATGATTGGGCACATAGATTTTGATGGGTAGGGTCTGGTCTACACTTAAAATTTAGGTTGACATAGCTGCGGCGCTTAGGGGTATGAAAAATCCACACCCTGGGCTGACCTAACTCTAGGTGTAGATGCATCTAAGTCAACAGAAAAATGTCTCAATTGACCTAGCTATTATTGCTGGGGGGGGCAAATGTTCTTACAGCAATGGGAAAACCCCTTCTGTCCCTGTAGGCTGCATCTACACTACGGAGTTTTGCTGAAAAAGTAACAGCGCTGTAATTATGCTGGTGTAATCCCTGTAGTGGAGACATGGCCTAAGTATCCGTAGCTCTCATGCACGGTGTTCACCCACAGAGCACTCAGTGTGGGCTTCACTCTGACTTCAGTGGGGGCAGAGTTAGGCCAACGGCGAATGCTTTTTTAAAACTTGCTCCAAAATTTCTGCTTTATATCTTACCAAAACTGCTGGTGACAAGGAAAGCTTGCTCAGAGGACCCAAACATCATTTTCATTGTCTCAGGGCTTTTGGCTACATTAACAGCCTGGGAAAAACTGAAGTCTTCTTCCAATCAGCCCCATCAACCACTTCTGCTGAGCCAATCATCACCATTGATGGTACAAAACTAAAGAGCGGAGATCATTTTACATGCCTGGGCAGGACCATCTCCAGTGAGGTTTCCCTGGTTCAGGTAATATCAAACAAAATACGGAAAGCAAGCCAGGCTTTTGTGGAAGACTTCTTCCTAAGATTATTAACCAGCATACCACCAAACTGTCAACAAAACTGATGATGTACAGCGTGACAGGGAAGCATCCCTTTCATACAGGTGTGAAACATGGACAGTTTTTACTGCAGCTACATCAAGCAACTTGAAACATTTCGCATGCGCTGTCTTTGGTCTGTTCTGAAGGTCCACTGGCAAGACAAAGTGTCACACATTAACATCCTTGAGAGAGCAGAAACAAACAGTATTGAGGGACTGATTATCGATGCTCATCTTAGATGAACAGGTCATGCCATCAGAATGGGTGATCCCAGATTCCTGAAGAAAGTCCGCTATGGAGAGCTGAAACTTGGAAAACACAGGAAGGGCTATCCACCTAAATGCTTCAGAGACACCCTTAAGTAGAATATCAACTCATACAGCATAAATATTGATCACTTCAAAGATATAGCCAAGGACACACCTGAATGGAAAGCAACTATCAATAAAGGTTGCAAACACTTCTAAGAAAGACAGATGTGAAAAAACTGATTGAAAAAGGGGCCAAGCATCATGCCAAGTCTTCAGTGAGAGCCCACACGTACGATGTGACATTTGTTTATGACTTTGCTCTTCTCAGATGGGACTGTGCCGCCACAAGAGAACACACTAGATGCCGTGACGTCATCCTTGGATACGACGGACAGTCACACACAGCAGCCTTGGTGAAGATTTTCCCTGCTGAGTTGAGAGATTTGCAGCTGCCGAGGGCTTCTCTGCTAACTGTATATTCTGCTAACTGTAGATACTGACTCTTCCTCTTGTGAAGGCCCTTTGGCCATCGTGCCATTCTGCTGCAGAATGGTTTGGCATGTGAAAAAAGCTAGCAGGCATGGAACCGTAGGGTGACATCTGAAGACCTCCTGAGATCAACTGATCTTGTTTTTTCACTTGTTTTTTCCCCAACAATGACATCATTTCCCAGCACTAATTTAAGTGAGTACACCTGCCATGCCCATCTTGCGTTAAAGACAGGCACTCATTTTCTGTGTTTTCAGCTGTATGCACTTCTGAATGCTCCCTGATAAGTAACTAACTGAAGACTTTTAACAACCACTGGCTCAAATTCTGCTCTGTTACACCAATATAAATCTGGCTTAACTCCATCAAAGTCAATGGAGTTTTGCCAAATTGACACCCACTGTAACTGAGATCAGATTTTGGCCCAGGAGCAAAGTCATTTTGCTCTATTGCTCAACATGTTTCCTCAGTTAATTCTGTCTGGCTAGCTAATCTTGTGCTGTGCCCATCACTACACTAGTGTCTAAATTCAAACGACGAGTTTAATGATAAACATCAGACTCTTTGGGGAGGAAGAGAGGAGAGCTCTTTTGAAAAGTGACCAAGAAATGACCATTCATGATAAACCAGCACAGCCCTGATCTAAACAAGAGAGCTCTGTAGTTTAAAAAAAGAGAGCAGAGAAAAATGCACAGTGCATCAGTGATGCCTTCGGCAAAAAAAAATTATTCCAGATCGCAAAATGCAAGGAATCTGTCTGCTACGGTACTTTTTGTGAAACATCTTGTGAACACAGCAAATTGCTCTCTTGCTATTGTCATGTCCTTTGTTTTAATTTACTGAATAGAGCCCTGCACGCTGTATTTCATCCACGTGTTATAATTCTGCCTTTACCCACAATACTGAGTCGCTTCTTTCAGAAATTCACCTTCTCTGCAAAAAGATATGTTTATGGCATCCACAGTTTAATCAATCTTTCAAGAGGTTATGCCACTCAAGAAAACAACTAGTGTTAGCATTTGGCTGGTCCTGACTGCATTTTTGTAATTGTGACTCCAAAGGCATATTAATCCCTTTCAGATTATCAGTGTGATTTCAGCCTTTGGAGGAATGATTTCTCCTTCTGTCATATCTATTGTGATGGTTTCCCTTCAGTAATGCCTGGCAAATACCTCCAGATATTTGCCTCAATATCACCTAACCTTGGTTCCCAGTAGCAGGTGTAAAGAGAGCTTTGTATATTGGGCTGAATTCCGCTCTCATTTTCACTTGTGCGATGCCACTGAACTCATTGGGGTTGCTTGGGTGTAAACACAGCGTTTAGCACTGTGACGTTGTGCAGTCTATATGGTTTTATAAAAACTTGATAATAAGTGAATATAATGTAACTGGGATAGTTTTAGAAAAATTTGACAATAAGTGAATATAATGCAACTGGGGTATGCTTTGTGCAAAAGGTCTCTTGTAAGGTATCATTACAAAGCTCATAATCTACTGAGTGTGATCATCCTATTTGTATAAATGTACCACTCTTGTATCTAAAACTAGAAATATAAAACATAACTCTGAGGGCCTATTGTAATTATGTAAAGTGTGGGCCATTAATGATGTTTTGGAATCTAGATGACTCCCATTAACAAGGACCATTGTCTGCAGATGACTGTGTTTACCTGTGAGTCTTCCTGTATATTTGTGTGCTGGCAAGTGAGTAATGAAGTCTTGCAGTGACATGTGATCATGTCACCTGAACTGGAATCCATCTTTAACCTGGTGCTTTTCCAGTGGGGGTGGGGGGTGGAAACCCAGAGGGACAAAGGGTTCCCGCCTTATGCAAAAGATATATAAAGGGGTGGAAGAGAACAAAGAAGGGAGAGGAGCCATCATGAAGAATCCCCTAGCTATCACCTGAGCTGGAACAAGAGCTGTACCAGGGGAAAGAATTGTGCCCAGGCCTGGAAGGTGTCCAGTCTGAGAAAAACTTACTGAAGCATCTCTGAGGGTGAGATTATCTGTATTCAGTTTGATTAGGCATAGATTTGCGCATTTTATTTTATTTTGCTTGGTGACTTACTTTGTTCTGTCTGTTACTACTTGGACCCACTTAAATCCTACTGTCTGTATTTAATAAAATTACTTTTTATTTAGTAATTTACTCAGAGTATGTATTAATACCTGGGGGAGCAAACAACTGTGCATATCTCTCTCTCAGTGTTATAGAGGGCGAACAATTTGAGTTTGCTCTGCATAAGCTTTATGCAGGGTAAAACGGATTTATTTGGGTTTAGACCCCATTGGGAGTTGGGCATCTGAGTGCTAAAGACAAGCACACTACTGTGAGCTGTTTTCAGGTAAATTTGCAGCTTTGGGACAAGTGATTCAGACCCTGGGTCTGTGTTAGAGCAGACTGGAGTGTCTGGCTCAGCAAGACAGGGTGCTGGAGTCCTGAGCTGGCAGGGAAAACAGGAGCAGAGGTAGTCTTGGCACATCGGGTGGCAGCTCCCAAGGGGGTTTCTGTAATCCAACCCGTCATCAGAGCATCCACTTTTGTGGTACATTAGTGCCATAACTAAACATTACAAGAATATCTGTTCGGTCCCATCCCTGATTATTGATGCCACTTGTCGAGGCAGGCTTTCTCCCTGTGTCTGCAGAAGAGCCTGTACCAGTCCTTCTGCAGCTGTTGCTATTAAGGGGAGTGCAACAGGGCTGCTACTTAGTGAGCAATCCTCTCATTTCCAGAGCTTCCTCTGCAGCAGCCTCCCTCTGTCCTCCCTTGTCAGGGCCCCTCACAGACCTCCGCCCTCCAGCCTCCACTTGGGGCTGGTTAAATGACTGCAAACAGTTCCAAACAGTCCCACTAGTAAAGTCCATCACTGAAATTCAAAGGTTCACGCTTTCTGGCTCTTCAGCCATCAACACAGAACTCTTCCCTGTCACAGCCGGCTCTTCACAGGGTCACTTCTCATAGCTATCTCCCGCTTGAGTTTTTGCCTTCTGGCCTGGCTTCCTTCTCTTACCAATGTGTTCCCTGATCTGAGAGAGAAGGTGGTCTATATACTGACCTCCTCCAGAGAACTCCTCCTGATTGGCTGGAAGAGAGGGGAGCTCTGCCCCACCCTACAGTACAGGGCTCCTGAGTCTGGGCCCTTAAAGGAACAGTGTCCTGGGGTTCCCCCCCATCCTGCTCCTAATTCCCTAGGACTGCTTCCTCTCTTCCACTGCCAGGCAATTTCCTGGGCCTTTGTTCATTCCAACTCCCAGGAATTGGGTCTTCTGGCCCCCTCTACTACTAAAGGACCAGTATGCCCTATTACAAGAAGGCTTACACAAAGAGGTGTCTTACTTTGCACTCTGTTGATGGCAAGACTAGTCTCTTGATCTGTGGTGGTAGGAATCTTCTGTGAGGTCCTCACTACTCACCAATACCAAATCTAAAACCTCTTGTTGGTTCAGCAATTATTTGTTGAAGAAATCTATAATCTATCACATCCAGGAAAAGCTGGGCCCTACTATTATTAGTAGCACTTGTCCTCCAATCTATATCTGGGAACTTAAAGTCTCCCATAATTACACAATTCCCAGTAGTACTTATTTCATTAAAAACATTAAAGGTCTCTATCCATATCGAAATCGGATCCTGCAGGTTTGTAGCATACCCCAAGCACTATATCAAGGGAACCTCTAGTAGCGTGTTTCCTCAAAGTGATTTTGGACCAAACAGATTCTGTCTTATCCATTCCATCACTTCTAATTTCTTTACAGTCTACCTCATCATCAATATACAATGCTACTCCACCACCTTTGCCTTTATTTCTGTCTTTCCTGAACAGCACATACCCTTCAATACCTGTACTCCAGTCATGACTCCTATTTCACCATGTTTCTGTTATCCCTATAATATCTGGCTGAATTTACTGGCTCTTGTTAATTTGTCAGAATTTTAATATTGACCACGATTTGGCCCTTAGTGAATTGGGCACTCATGAAAGGTGCCATTCTCATGGCCCCAGAGACAGAGGGCCACATTCTCTCTAGGCAGCTAAAGATGAAGATAGGCACCATGTAGGATTTTCAAAAGCTCCTAAGCAAGTTAAGTACCTAACACCCATTGAAACCAATGGGAATGCCTAAGCTGCATAGGTGCTAT
>NW_020664540.1:12574269-12587885 GCF_002925995.2 Terrapene triunguis | reverse complement strand
GATCAAAAAAGTTTGGAGACCACTGGTCTTCAAACTTTTTTTCTGGTGACCCAGTTGAAGAAAATTGTTGATGCCCACGACCCAACGGAGCTGGGGATGATGGGTTTGGGGAGTGGGAGGGGCTCAGGGCTGGGCAGAGAGTTGGGGTGTGGGGGTGAGGGCTGTGGGGAGGGGCCGGGAATGAGGGGTTCAGGGTGTGTGAGGGGGCTCTGGGCTGGGGCAGGGAGTTATGGTGGGGGAGGGGGTCAGGGCTCTGCTGCTGGCCGCTTCCGGGGCGCATCGTGGTGTTAGAGCAGGTAGGAACTAGCCTGCCTTAGCCGGGCAGCACCGCCGATGGGACTTTTAACGGCCCAGTCGGCGGTGCTGCCCAGAGCCGCCGCAACCCAGTGCCTTCCATTCCGCAACCCACAGTTTGAAAACCACTGGTCTAGACAGGCTTTTACTGAAGTCTCACGCATAAGGTATCTTGTCATTTGCTGCATTTCTGTGGGGAGATCTCTGCGCCGTAGCAGATCCCTGAGTCATTATCCCGGCCCTCCCTTCACATGAGTTTCCATAAGATTGTCATAACCTCTCATTCAGGATAGGTGGAGCTGAGGAAAAGACGAGCCAATGTTCTACCTTTGTGACTCAGAGCCCCTGGCTTCAGTTTCTTCATGCTTTTTGTTTGTTTCTAGTGCTTGACTTTTCTGGGAAGAATGTGGTTCAGCTTCTCTCTGCCTCAAAAGGGCTGGCCAAGGATTCTGCACATGAAGAGGAAGGATACAGGGGGTGGAGTGAGAAATGCTCAGTCTAGAAGCGTGGATCTATCAGAGAAAGCACGGAGTTGTAGGGAGATTACCGTCTCTCTCCTCAGGCTAACGAGGTGCACCATACTGACTATATACATATTTGTTGTTGACAGACTGTCTGATGTATAATGTAGTTTGCCCAAAAGGACACACACCATCACTTTGGAGGCTCATCCAAGAAAGAATAGGAATAAGGATTTAACAAGGGAATTCAGCGTGACATTCTTACCTTCCTGTGGCAATGTGTATGCAGGGGCATGTGTCGGGGGAGGGGGGGGCAAGCTGGGGCATGCCCCCCCCCAAGTCATCTGGGGCACAGAACTCCTCCTGGGCAGGGAGAGCGAGCTCCTCCAGCCCTGGATGAGAGATGACAGCTCCTCCGGCCCTGGGGCCACAGGGAGAGATCCAGCTCCTCGGGCTGCCGGGGGTAGAACCAGCTCCACTGGCCCCAGGGCTGGGGCAGGGAGAACCAAGTCCTTTGGCCATAGGGCAGAGGCAGAGGGGGAAGCCAGCTCCTCTGGTTGGGGGGGGGGGAGCGCAGAAAGTGCCCCTCCGAAAGCAGCCACATTTTTATTCCTCTACACGCCACTGTGTGTATGAATGGGGACAAGGAGAGACAATCCGGTGAAATTTGTGCGGTTTCCTTCTCCTGGGAAAGGAGCCAGAGAAGGTCCAGAGGGGTCAGTGGTGCAGCCTCCCAACTCTACCGCTCTCTGCTTCACTAGTCACCCCCTGCCCCTTGTGGCAGCACCAGCCCTGGAGGAACCATGCAGCCATCAGCCTGGTATCTTATACTTATGCAAAGAAACCCAAGAGGAGTGCAGGTGCAGAGACCGAGTTAGCACTGCCTGCAGTTGCAGATGTCCACCAGGATTTGGAGATGGTGGCTTCTCCCCCTCCTGCCCCCAACCTTCCATTCCTGAAGAGCAGTGGTTCTCAAACTTTTGTACTGGTGACCCCTCTCACACAGCAAGCCTCTGAGTGCGACCCCCCCCTCGCCATCAATTAAAAACACTTTAAAAATATTAAGTATTATTAAAGAATATTGTTAACACTGTTATAAATGTTGGAGGCGAAGCGGGGTTTGGGGGTGGAGACTGACAGCTCGCAACTCCTACATAATTACCTTGCCATCCCCTGAGGGGTCACAACCCCCACTTTGAGAACCCCTGCTGTGGATCCTGATCCGCACAGTGCACGTACAAGGTGGGGGCGGGGGCAGGTGCGGGGGGTGTTTCCATGGGAAGAAGCAGGGCTTAAATCAGAGGTGGGCAATCTTTTTGGCCTGAGGGCCGCATCAGCTTTTGGAAATTATATGGAGGGCTGGTTAGAGGAGGGGGGGCATAGCCCACCCCCTCATCTCCCTCCACCCGCTTCTCGTCCCCTGACGGCCCAGCCCTGGGACTCCTGTCCCATCCAATCCCGCCCTGTTCCCTGACGGCCCCCCAGGACCCCTGCCTCATCCACCCCCCCATCCCCTGACTGCCCCCGGAACCCCTGCCCCTGACTGCCCCCTGCCACCCTATCCAACTCCCCCCTCCTTCCTGACTGCCCCCCTGGACCCCTGCCCCCATTCAACCCCCCTGTTCCCTGCCCTCTGACCACCCTGATCCCTATCCACACCCCCCACCCCCTGACCACGCCCCCGAACTCCCCTGCCCTCTATCCAACCCCCCCACTCCCTGCCCCCTTACCGCGCTGCCTGGAGCACCAGTGGCTGGCGGCGCTACAGCCACGCACCGCGCAACACAGAGCACTGGGTCAGGCCGGGGTCTGCAGCGGTGCTGCCCCAGGAGCTCACAGCCCCGCTGCCCAGCAGCCCAGAGCATTGCGCTGGTGATGGGGCGAGCTGAGGCTGCAGGGGAGGGAGAACAGCAGGGCAGGAGCCATGGGCTAGCCTCCTGGGCCAAGAGCTCAGGGGCCGGGCAGGAGGGTCCCGGGGGCCGGATGTGGCCCGCGGGCTGTAGTTTGCCTACCTCTGGCTTGAATTCAGCTGGAGATGTCCAGAGTGCAGCTCCAGTAAATATTTTCAAACCTGTGGGGCAGAAGCCCCGAGCCCCAGCACCTCCCACAAGGCTGAACCCCCGGGCTCTGGGAAATACTCTGTGAGAATTTAAGCCCTGGGAAAGAGGGAACCATTCCATGGACACCACTGCCCCATTTTCCCCCACCTTCCCTGGTCTGCCAGGTCTGAGTCCCCTGTGCCCATGGAAGCCGGTAGTGAAATCTGGCCCCTTGTTCAGGATGTGGGGCTTAATTATCATTTCCAGTCAGGCCCCTTTTCACTGCTCTGGAAGTACAGAGGGACCTTAAAGGGCCTTAGTGGAATTGAGAATCTCTCCCTTGATGACTGGACTTCCAAAGAATTTTATTTCTACAGCCGGAATAAAGAAAACGGTGCCTAATTTTTCTCACCTTGGCCACACATCTGCAGTGCACGTTTTATTCAAGGGCGCACGCACACGTACCACCAATAGCATGAAAGTCCTTTTACACCGTTCACTTTTCTAAGCAGGCCTTTGCGTCCCATTACATTATACAGCAAGAGGGTTTCAGGGTTCAGCCGCTGCCGCCGAGCTCTTGGTGTCGGCATCATATCCTCCTGTGTCTGTGCAAGAAAGGATGCGTTTTGGTCAGGAAGTCTGCACAGCTGTGTTATTTATAGGCAAATATTTGTTTTTGGAAGGCAATAGCTTTGGCATTTATCTCCAGCGCACCTATAGATCAGTGTCGTGTGTGCCTCGTTGCTGCATCTCCACCAGCTAGAGAAAGCTGGGGAGACTCAGTTACCTCTTGAACCCACTTTTCTCGTCCATTAGATTTGTGTTGGCAGGGAGGGGTCAGCGTATACAGTGGACCCACAATGATCTGATCTAACTGGGACTGGGGCCAGATCGGATAACCAGAAATCTGGATAAACCAGAGAATAGGTGTCAGGGGCTCCCGCTGTCAGCCCCACCCACCTGGGGCTGACAGTGGGAGCCTGAGCCCTCGCTGCCTGGGGCTGACAGCCCAAGCCCTGCCGCTGTCAGCCCTGCACAGCTGGTGGTTCTGTAAATATGGAGAGCTGGATAATGGAGGCTCGATTTAACAGGGTTCTACTGTATCTGGTTCTCCACAGCTGCCCGTTGCTTGGCTTCATGGCTCTGAATTACAGTCTCTTTGCGCATGTCACTGACATGGCTTTTTAGCTCAGGCGTTTTAGCTCAGGCGTTGTTGCTGTGCTTCATAGCAACAA
Source organism: Terrapene triunguis (assembly GCF_002925995.2). Lineage (NCBI taxonomy): Eukaryota > Metazoa > Chordata > Testudines > Emydidae > Terrapene > Terrapene triunguis. The sequence goes on along the minus strand of NW_020664540.1, from coordinate 12,583,856 downwards.
AGGCTGCTCTACACTTGCCTCTGGCAGCTGCAGGGGTAGACTGTAGCCCATGGAGACAGAGGCCATGGTGCAGCATGGGAGGGATTCTGTCTCCAGTCCTGGGAGAATCCTGGGACTGTTCCTGGGAAGTGCATGCTTTGCAAATAGAGTCACCAGCCTTGCAGCAGTTCTTTGTGCCCAGATGGGTGTCCAAGATACAGAAGCCTCCTGAACTCTTTTCTCCACCCCTTGCTGCACACTATCTGGCCCATACTCTTTATGTCCTGCCGTTCTCACTCCGCTCTAATTCAGGCAGAGCTCCTAGTGGCGGCTGTAGGGTTTGCTTGTGTGTTTGGATGACCAGTTAAGAAATAACATGCTGCTTCAATTATCAGCGGGTGAAGGAAAAGGAGCGTGTCAGATCCCATACTGCTTTGGGGGATGCTGGCAGGGATAACATCGCCCTTCGGTAATCCTTGTTTCTCATGGCACTTGCAGAGGGCTGGCTCACTTGCGTAGGGCCCTGTTGCCTCAGTGTTACTCCCTGGCCCACTCCCCCTTCGTAGTAAGAGGGGCTGGCTCTAGGCATGGGCGAGCAGGGGGTGCCACATCACTGTGCCGCTTGGCTGTCTTTTTTTCTCAGCCGCTCTAGAGGGCACCAAAAATGTTTTCCGCTCTGGCTGGCAAAACGCCTACAACTGTGCTCCCATTGGCTCCCTGCTAGGGACAAGCCCTTCCTCTCTGAAGTCTGCATGTTTGGAGCCAGGTCCCATGGCGGGCAGGGGTCTGTCCTGTCTTCTTGCAGGATATTTGGAGGGGGGCACTGGCAGGGAGAGATATTCCACCTTGCGTTGTTCCTGCCTTTCCTAGCTACTCTCTCTCAAGAAAGCAGTGCTCACACCCAGGTCTTCATGGTCCCGAGGAGGGGGCAGGGAGATGTCACCACTCAGCTCAACTGCCTGTTCTGCACTTCGACAGGCTGCTGGTGGGTCCCGTAAATTGCACAACTCAAGAGAGAGATTGCAGTGGGGAGCCTCACAGTGGTGTATTAAAAAGAGCAGTGAGTAACATTTGAACGACTCTGGAAAAATACCTTGATAAGTGTTCACTTAATGGAACATATTTCAAGAATTCTCTTTAGCAGACTCTCCCCACACACAGCAGATAAACTTGTTCCAGTAGCTGTTAGAAACCCATTTTTAAAAAAAAATTCGGACTTAAAAATAGACACTAGTATGCGTGTGTTTGGCCATATCTTACTCATTTCCCTGGTTTCCACATTTCACTTTTGAAATGAAATCATCCCTCAGCATTTAACTAATGGAAACTTGTTTTCATTGCCAAGCTTGGTTCTCCTGCCATTGCAACTATTTTTCCAGAGGACTGGAAACACTATGTAGCTACCATACATGAAGCAGAATGGAAATATTCAAATGCATGTTCCCTCTGATACATATTTTCCAGAGAGAACCATTGAAGTCCCATGTACCATGTTGCAACTAAATACATGTATTTTTCTTTTGGGGATAACCGCAAAGGGCTTGATTCTGATTTACACTTTTTGCTTGTCTACACGATGGGATAATGCACTCTGGGGGTTGATTTCTAGAGCGCACGAACATGTTGCGCATTAATTGATCTATATAGATCCTGCTGGTGCGCTTTTAACATTCAGGTGCACTAGGGAATCTTCTTAGTGCTCACCGGCAGAGTCTACATGGGCCAATTAATGGCAACACATTAGTGTGCTTTTGAAATAATTCCCCCATAGAGTGCACTACCCCACAGCATAGTCAAGCCCTCAGACCCCTCCTCACACTATTCTGCCAATATAAACTGGCCTTAAAGTGTAAGTGCATTCCATTTGCACCCACTCTAAGACCCTTTTGCACTGTCAGAATGGTGTAAAGTGGTCTTAGCATAAATGAGAATCAGACCCACCCTTTTTTATAAATGAAGTGAGAAAGTAAGATTTTTCACTTTATCCAAGTCAAAGTCCATATGAAATGAAATAGCATTTCTTATCGTTTTCATCTTAAATATGTAGTATGGTTGAGGAATGCAGTGTTCACTGTTGACTTTAGCTGCTGTTTCCCCAAATGTGAGAATCAAGAAAAACAGGAGACTTAAAAAAATTGTGTGTGGTTTGTTTGTATAAGGATTGGAAAACATCTGAAGTTCCTTTTCACTACATGTATATGTAATCGTCAAGCATAGTTGTTTGACTGTCCTGGCTGCTTATTTAAAGGTCAGAGACTTGGAGGTGTCCCAATGTATATCACATACCATGGTTTTTCCATATAAAAATAGTTCTATATGCCAATAATGTTTAAATTAATTTTTTTCCAATTCATTTAAATTCTAGCGGTGAAGTATTTACACTTGCACAGAACTTCATGGAGCTCCAGACCGTCTCATGTGGACGGGTACAGGGACAGCCACAACAGTCTAAAGGAAAAAGAGTTTTTGAAATGCAGTTTGAGTCTCAAGTAAAAAGTCTTGTGGGGAAAAATAATGCATCAAAACATTTGCTTGTGGTTTCTGTGTGTGTGTGTGTGTGTGTCGGGGGGGGGGGGTAACAAAGAATTGCTGGCCAAAATGTTGTAGCACAGAACTGCAGGTGCTTAACACCTCTGAATATCAGGCTACTTATTAAGGTGCCTAAATACAAATTAAATTGCCTACCTTAAGACACCCAAGTTGGCAAATTGTGTCCTTCAAGTTACTAGATTCGCAGTACCAAAAAGTCCTCTAGCCACAGAACGTGCCCATCACAGGCATGCAAGCTTTCCCACACTACTCCATTCCTGTGCCTTAGCTCTGATCTGGAGGTGCCACCTCACGGTGTGGGGAAGAGAACCCAGTCCCCATTGCCATTCAGTCCTGGCTTCCCTGCTGAGATTCCCAGCAAAGGTAGCAAATAATCATGATGATGGATTTTGAATGAGTCTTTTTATGCTACGCCTGTAGAAGTTTGTTTATCTAAAGCCTTGTGTACATGCAGAAATTACACCAGTTTAATTTAAATCGATTTTTAAATTGATTTAGTTACACCAGTACAAGCCCCTGTGTGGATGCTCTTTTTTCAGTGTAAGGGCACATCTACACTGTGAGCTGGAAGGTGTAAATTCTAGCTCAGGGAGACCTACCTGCCCTATCTCTGATTGAGCTAGCACACTGAAAACAGAGCGTAGCTGTGCTGGTGCAAGTGGCGGGGGAGGTGAAGTGTCTCAGATGGGTACATGCTCAGGGCAGCTAGCCCCTCCTGCTGCTCGTGGTGTTGCTGCAGCTACTTTCTGTTTTTAGCACACTAGCTTGATCAGAGCTAGCACAGGTATGTCTCCTTGAGCTGGAATTTGCACCTCCATCTCACAGTGTAGACACTGAGAATGACTTATTTCAGTTGAGCTCACATCTGTTCCTCATCAAAGCAAAAGTGAAATAAACCTGGTTTAAACCGTAGTAAGTGTCCACACAGTCTTTTGCACCGGTTTAACTAAATCAGTTGAAAAATCTCACTTTAAGTTAAACCAGCGGCACTTCCCTAGTGTAGAAAAGCCTTTTTCTTCAAGACGAATGGGAGCATCTATAATTCAGTCAGAGCAAGATAAAAGGAAGGAAGTCCTGTCTAATTACAGATACTGTGGTTATGTTGTAGGCTTTTTCTAGAGCATTCATGGTGCATCCTGACTGTTCTTTAAGCTGGCTGGCACAATCCATGCTGATGCTGAAAGTTTTAAAATAGCACTTTACTTAGTTTACTTACCCAGCCCAGTGCAAATGAAAATACCTTTAAAAACTTGTTGGCCCTGATTCTTATTTCACTGCCATAGGAATAATGCCATTGACTTCAATGGAACTTATTCCTGATTTACATCAGCACAGGGAGAAGAATTGGGCTCATGTCAAATAAGAAGCAACTGGTTACTATATTGCCTCTGTTTTCCTCCAGGAAATTTGTTCATGAGCACCTGGAATTTAGTAGGAATGTATTTCCTTCTCTATGCTGTACCTTTCTTTGTATACTAAACAGGGTTCCCATTACAGTTTTGTGAATGTCGGAGACAGCTACTGGTCAGAGCACAAAAATGCAGCTGGGTTAGCCTTATTTTTTTAATTGATAACTTTTCCAGAGGGTTAAAGGTCCTAAATGGTTTTGGTGGATCATATAAAGTATCATTGATAGAGGGTTGGATTGTGTGTATGTGGGTGTCCCAACAAAATAAAATGAAAAACCTCTCTAAAATAGATTAGCTGCATTATACGCGGCATATGCAGTTGGGATGAGCTATGTAACGCACTCGTGGCTACACTCCCACCCAGCTGTGTTTCTTTTTAACATACCATGTGACTTAGTAAATATAGTGACTACCTGGCTAGAGATGAACTCGTTTCAGGGAGTTGCTTTTATGTAGTTTACAGGTGCCTGTAATATAGCAAAGTCTGTTCAGGGCTGAGCGCTGAAAGGGAGCCACTGCCGGTGTGGAGGGTGCAGAGGAGAACCCCATTGGATGACGGCTCCTGGAGACTTGCACAAACAGTGGGGTGGCTCTCCCAGCAGCTATGCTCTGTAACTTGCTGCAGTATGTACTGCCTCACCGATAGCCCCTTCACATCCCCGGTGTGGGTTTTTACTGCCACTGTTGGTGTTAGTATCTCCTGGTTCTTAGGGGCTGGTCTACACTGGGGGGGAGGAGGGGGAGATGGATCTAAGATACGCAACTTCAGCTACGAGAATAGCGTAGCTGAAGTCGACATATCTTAGATCGATTTACTTCGTGTCCTCATGGCGCGGGATCGATGGCCGCGGCTCCCCTGTCGACTCCGCTTCCGCCTCTCGCTCTGGTGGAGTTCCGGAGTTGACGGGGAGCGCGTTCGGGGATCGATTTATCGCGTCTAGACGAGACGCGATAAATCGATCCCCGATAGATTGATCCCCGATAGATCGATTTCTACCCGCCGATCCGGTGGGTAGTGAAGACATACCCTTAGGGGCCATGAGCACAGGAACAGGTATCATGCTAGGCCTTTGGGCAGGGTCACAGCAGGAGATTTAAGCATCGATGGTGAGCTAGGCATAATCTAACCCTAAAAGTATAAATGCATGGGGCTGTGCACTAGCAACTGCAGTGTCAAATCTATTTAACCTGAAAGCCACTAACCCTGCAATGTCCATGTGAATAACAGTGAAAGCAGTCAAAAGAATACACTTTCTGGGCCTGATTGTCACTCTAAGGCCCCTTTACACCTGTCCCTGGTAGATTTAACAGGCTGTAAAGTAAGTGGAAATGGCCCCCTGAAAATACAACCCGAGCAGAGGCCTCTTTGGGTATGTCTACACTTCAGTGTAAGCCCAGGGTTTGAAGTCAGGCTAGAGGATAAATTAGAACAGCCCTGTGGTTGCTCTAATTTACACTGTTAACTGCGTGGATCCTTTTCCAACCCCAGAATATGGGGTTGGCAAGGCTACCTTTACTCCCTTGTCCTGTCTCTGCATCACAGAAATTCATATATTTCTAATACATTGAACTGAGAAATTGTAGCTTTAAGGCCAGAAGGGACCAGTCTGACCTCTTGCCTAACACAGGCCATAGAATTCCACTTAGTAATCGCTGAATCATGTCCCTGGTGTGTATAATTGTACTGTGCACCTAGTTATGCCAGAGTTTTATTCCAAGAAGCTTATTGTTGAATGAACACTGTTGAAAGGTGAATTTATTGTGTACACCCAGGCCCTCTCAGGGAAGCTTTCGGAGAGCGCTGGATAAGTGATGTCTCCCTCGGTTGTATGATTTTAGCCAATTGATTACACCTGGTTTTGTACCGCTTTGTTGAATGCTAAACGAATTAAAATGTCAGATCCCCAACCTATTTCCGTTGCCTGGTGTTATAAATGGATAACAGTGATCTCAAAGTGAAAGAATGTGGCTAACCACTGTCATTTGGGATCTTCTCAAGTACTACGGAAACTCCACATTCTTAAGGCCAACTTGTGGTATGCCAGCACATTCCAATACTGTGAGGTGGAAGGAATACTGGTAGTGTGTGCTGTGATTTGTATGACTGGGGTGGGGAAACGCTGCTTTAAAAATACTCTTAATTATATTCTTTCTCGGCGACGCATTGATGCCATATTTAGCCCATTACAGATGCTATGATTTTCACTTAAATGGAGCCCATTATCTTATTGACCTAGTTTTTATTTTTTGCCGTTGAAACGTTCTATTTTCAGACACTTCACAGCCGTTTCGCATTCAGCTCCTTGCTCTCCTGCCGATCGCAGTGTTTAGCTCTGAGTCTGGGAGCACAGATGCCGCACAAGTTGCTGTGCAGCATCTCCCTGGTTGTAGCTGTTTTTGTGTACTTGAACCGGTCCCCTAATTTCCTCCGGCCACAAAGCTCTACGCAGCACTTGCCACTAGCCATTCTGTTGCTCTGTTCCATCGGTCTTCCACCGGCACCTAGCCAAGTGGTCATGCTGAAAGCCGGCCTCTTCATGCACCCGTACCCGAGAGGCCTTGAGACAGAGACTAAGGAGCGCAGAGGCCCCCTGCTTCCGTGAAGGGTGAGGAAGCTGCACTAGCCTGCCTGATGCCCGGGGTTGTCAGCCTGAGACGGTGACAGGAGCGGGTGTGCTCTGCAGCTGGGTTCTGGAGAGGCCCCGGAGGGAGAGAGGGCAGCTTGTTTCAGTGAGTTCTCTGCCCCTTCCACTGAGACAGCGCTGATCCTTTCCTGCATCGTAAAGCCCACACAAACTATTGCCAGCATGGGTCTGCTGGAGCTCCCCTCCATGGAGCAGGGGGGAGAGGGGCTAGTGACCAGGGGACTCCGACTCCCCCAGGAGAGGTTAGCTGTCGGGTGAGGAGTAGTCAGGTAAGGGGGAAGGGTGTGGATGGGTGTGTTGTGTTGCCATCCTGTCCCATGTAGGCCTGTGGGGAGAGATTCCCTGACAACTCTGCTGCTGTCAGCTGGCCCGGCTTCATGAAGCAGAGGGGCTGCTCAGAGGTCTCACTGGCTGACAGAAACCTGCTGGTCAGACAAAGCACCTCCTTCGCCCACCCCCTCCCCGATCATTGCCATGCAAACCCACCACCATTTTTTTTGCATAGGAACATAGGAGTTGTCATAGTGGACCAGAACCAAGGTCCATCTCACCCACTTTCCTGTCTGGCGGTGGGCAGGACCAGCTGCTTCAGAGGAAGGTGCAACTACCCCAGAGTAGGTAGATGTGGGGTAATCTGCCCCCAATAAAGTCTCTTTCTAGAGGTTGGCTTAAGCCCTGAAAGCATGAGGGCTTTTTTATCATTCCTGAATTTTCGTTGGATGCACTGTTGGCGCTCTAAGGTGAGGTGTGTGCTGGGGGAGAGGCGGGGGCACTCAGCCTCTAGACTAGAGGTCTAGCAGCTCCCCTTCCAATGACAGGGATGGGGAGTTTTCCCTCTCTGCATCCACCTAGTACTCTGCAGGGGAAGAGCCCAGCTGGGCCACGGAGCTGTGGCCATGCTTGGGGCATGCGGAGTCCCAAGGTCAGGTTTTGGGCCTTTCCCTTGTATGACAATTCGCCGGGCCAGGTTCATTCTCTCCCTGGGTCAGGAATCAGTTTCTTTGGAGCCAGGAAGCTCTACAGACAACTGCTATGGACACAGTGGTGAAATGGGGGTGGACTCATGGATGGATTTAAGAGGCAGGCCGCAGCTTGTATTAAACACGAGAGGGGCACTAGCTGCTTATCACCCGATCTCTCCTAACCAGGCATTGAATTGGTTCCAGTGCAGGGGTTACAGGGCTCTTACCATATAACCTGTAACTCAGGGGAGCCTCTCCTCAGCGTAGCTGAAAGAACCACATGGCCCCCGTTCCAGGAGCTGGGGCATTCTGGCCAATCAGTGCCCCTCCACCCCAGCTGGCCAGTAGGTGCCAGAGACTCCCAAGGGGAGGGAGAAGAGGTAACTGGTGTCCTTCTCTCACTGCTGGGACTGTCTCCCTTCACCGCCAGCCCCACGGAGGCAGGTAGGTCGCATTTGGAATATTTGGTCTAGGCGGGACTCACTTGACAGTCTAGGAGCCACAGACACCTGCTCCTACGTCGGCCCTTGAGGTTCTGGGGATGCACAGTTGCTCCGTGCTTTGCTTTCAGCTGGGGGATGGGGTGGATTCCTTCTCCTTCTGATCCCCACAATATATTCTCCTGCACCAAACCAGGCTTTGTGAAAGGGTCTTGACTTAAAGTAACAGTGATGAGTGTGTTGCCGTCTAGCTTGGAGAGAATAAACTGTTTGAAGCACGGATGCTCAGGCCGGTGGCTGTCTCTGGTGTGACTGTCCAATTTGTGCTGAGTTTGGTGTGTATATTTATAATTCTCCCTGGGTCCTGACCTAAGTTCCCTCTAAACTGCCGCGCAGCAGCCTGTTGAACGCCACGCAGGCGCTCAGAGCTGCGGCAGGGAGAGACGTCTCTCCCCGCTGGCCCCAGCCCAGCCCTGGACCGGACCTGTTGTGGCCAGGGGAGAGGCCCCCCAGCCCCGGAGCTGCTGTGGCGGGGAGTGGTACCTCTCCCCCACAGCCCGGGTGCTGCTGGCTGGAGTCCTCTCTCCCCACCATAGCCCTGGGGCAGCTTGCACCCCAAATCCCTCATCCCCGGCCTCATCCCACAGCCCACACCCACAGCCGGAGCCCTCCCCCCCCTGCACCCCAACTCTCTGCCCCAGCCCTGAGCCCCCTCCCACACTCCAAACCGCTCAGCCCCACCCCTGCCACATGAATTTTGTTATGTGCACCAATATGGAGGTGCACATAATAAAATTCATTCCGCACATGCCTGGGAGAAATTCGAGGGAACCCTGGTCCTGACACTTGCAGAGTGGAGCTGGGCTGTGTGCAGGTGACCTGACCTCATTGAAGGGCTAAGGAAGTCCTAAGAAAAATTGACGTGTCCATTTTGCATGTTCGTGAAAACGGCCTTCAGGAAAGGTGTTCAGTGCAATCTTTAACGATACAAGAGGCCAGAAGGTTTAGGTGAAGTGAACAAAAGGAAACTGTGTCAGTTGTAGACTAAATCACTGCGGAGGATGTAATATAGTCATGTGTCACTCTACGGTGGTGCACCGGAGGAGGGAAATTTTTGTGTATATGGAAACATGCCTTAGGGTGAGAGACTAAAGAAGCTCAATCTAATGTTTATCCCAGAGAAGGTTAAGAGGTGACTTGAGCCAGAGAAGGTTAAGAGGTGACTTGATCATGGTCTAGGAACCTACATGGGGAAGTGATTTCTGACAGTAGATGGCTCTGATGTTGTAGAAAAACACATGACAAAATCCAGTGTTTGGAAGCTGAAGCTAAACAACTTCAGATTAAAAATAAGATGCCAATTTTTTACAGTGAGAGTAATGAGAGAACTCCACTAGAACAACTTACCTGGAGATGTGCTGGTTCTCCATCACTTGGAGCATATAAATCAAGATAGGATGTCGGTCTTAATGAATCACTATAACTCTAATAGAAGTTACGCCTTGGTGCAGGAATCAGGGGGTGGAATTCTCTGCCCTGTGTTATGCAAGAGGTCAGACTTGATGATTGAGGGGGGAGGGATAGCTCAGTGGTTTGAGCATT
>NW_020664540.1:12557985-12573869 GCF_002925995.2 Terrapene triunguis | reverse complement strand
GAAGTTGCAAGCCCTGGTAGGCCTGTAAAGATAAAACAAAGAAGCACAGTTACAAAGGGCCCGTCCCATCCTGGGTCTATTCTTAGTCATGTATTGATACCAAGAGCATATTTTTAGAACTGCAGTCATGTGTTTGCTATCTCTAGTGTGCTGTGGTGCCTTTTTCCCCCTCCAGTCAAATGGAAGTGGTCTTTCCTTTAAGATTGTCTTTCTGAGGGATCTTTTCTTTACGCATGGGCTTCATTTAAAAAAAAACAAAAAAACCTTAATGGGATACAGTCAACTTGAATGTTTTTAATTGACTTATTTAAAATAATCCAGTTTCTGATAGTGCACACTTTAAATAGTGCATTGTAAAACAAACAAATAAAGCCCTTCCGTTTTTTTCTGTAAGAGCTTTTTCTGCTCCCATTTATGAAGTTATTTTCTTCTCTAGAAACTGTCTGATTGATTGACAAGAAAACGGGAAATGGTGAAATTAATTAGATGCACAAAGTAAACAAACTTTTTCACCAACAGCTTTCAGTGATGGAGATCTTAGGTGTTAATTGTAGCTATGGCAGCTGCAAAATTCTCAGACAGAAATATAATTTTCATGGTGTTGGTGTTCCTTTAACCCATGTGGACAGGAAACATTGTTTCATGGAATGAAACTGAATCGTGCCAGAGCTATTTTTTCCTGTTGAACAAATGAAAGCGAACTCAATGCAAGCCCCATGCAGATTTTAATCTGTAGGCTGCTATATTACCTGTACAGACATGAAGTTCTCAAAGAAATAGTCAACATAATACAAAGAATATGCCAATGGTATAGCTATTAAACAGAATGTAGCTACACACTGTGTGATGGAAATACAACTTTAATCAATATGGGATAACTCGTATTCCAAAGAGCTGCTCAAGACAGTCTTTGCAGAACTCCAGACAGATGGATGGGAGTATAAGATTTACTCAAAAATAGGAAATGGAGAAACCTCCCCTCAACCTTTTAATAGTAACTCCTCTAAATTACATTTTTATTAACTCATTTAAAATACGATGCAGGCAAAATCTGTTTCTCCAGAGTGACTTATGTTGCAGTTAAAAACAGAAAGCCATTCTAGTCTGTCAGCCAAGTAAAACTTGGATTGCCTATCAAATCCAGAATTTTCTTTGGCTAGTCATTATATCTGGTCACATTAAAGTGTGGGAGCCAGTGCTTTGTAAACCTATTTTTCCAGCCCTTATGATGTCACCTTATCACCTCCTGTACTTGATCAATAGGCTTCCCTCTCACACCGTACCGATGCATTTTAATTAAACTTACATGTCTCAGGAAGTTTAGACAAAATGTTTTTTGTTTTTTTTAAATAATTGGGGCTGAAATTCTAAACAAAAGAATTTGTAAATATTCGGTTTGGGGTTATAAGTGAGCAACGGAGTAGATACGGAACCTCACTGATTCTAAGGGTCTGACCATCCGTGTGTTTTAAGCCGTTTTAGGCTAAATCCTCAGATGACATACATCATCATTGCTCCATTGGAGTCTATAGAGCTATACCAGTTTAAAGCAGTTGAGAGTCTAGCCTTAGGGATTCCAATGCATTTGGGAGACTCTACCTGCATACTAATTCTGTTTTTAGAATGGAGATCCACTTCACATCAATTTTTTCAGAAATATATAGGAAAACATACATGTTCCTGTTGCACTTGGAGCAGATCAACTGCTGCATTGCAGGATCCTCAGGAAAAGCAAGATTGGCACATGCATCTTTGGAAGTTTGTTAACAATTACTATTTGCTGGATTTCAAAGTAGCAGCCGTGTTAGTCGGTATCCGCAGAAAGAACAGGAGTACTTGTGGCACCTTAGAGACTAACAAATTTATTTCAGCATAAGCTTTCGTGGGCTACAGCTCACTTCTTCAGATGCATGTGTGTTCCATTCTATGCACATGAGTCGACCTAACTCTGTAAGCGTCTACACTAAAATACAACTCCTACCGATGTAACTCGCTCACGACACCCACTTAATAACTCCACCTTCACAAGAGGTGTAGCGCTTACGTCGATGCAATGTCAGTGTAGACACTGCGTTGCTTGTATCGACTGTTACTGCCTTTCAAAAGCCATCCCACAATCCCCCACACTGACAGTCCAATTGGTGCAAGCGCTCCTGGTGAGGATGCGTACCGCCGACACCAGGAGCATAGTGTGGACACGCAGAAGCGATTTTATTACTGCGGTGGCTGTATGGCGATGTAATTTAGGTCGACATAATTTTGTAGCGTAGATATACCCACAGACTTGTGGAAAAACATGACCTGCTTCTAGCACCAGAAGATACTCGGGGAAGAATCTATTTTTCTTGTTCTTCTTTGTCATGCGTAAGCCATTTAATGCATTACTGTGATGCTTTCATTGCAGTCAAATTATAAAAACCTGAAGCTCCTGTTGCATCAATTTAAATGATTGCATTTCTGTAAACTGTTCTAAAGAAGAAGAGGGGGAAATTTTGATTCCGAATTATAGACATTTCTGTAAGCTAAGATCTTTCCAAAGCATGGACATATCAGAGAGATGTGCTATCCCTTTCATCTCTAGAGAATGGGCATTCAAACCTGGCAGAGACAATTGACTAATCTCACTGAGATGTAATCTTGAATTGACTCTGTCTACATAATTCTTACCTCATATTTGTCTGTACCGCATGTTCTTTCTCCTCTCTCCAGGAAGACAATTAATGATGTTTTCTCAATGACAGTTCCAAGACTGGAACAGCAGGAGGGTTGCAATGTAAAACTGAAAAGCATTTACCACATTGTTTGGTCATACTATGGTTGGTTGACGCCAAAGCACTGTTAATCCTTCACCATCATAAACACTAATGTCAGGGCTTAGAGTCAGCCAATACAGTGCCCTGGCACCTCTTTCACATTGCCATTTTGTTCTCCAGAATCTAAGCTTTCATTTAAAAAGAAAAAGTAAGTCTCTAGCAGTTACGATTGCTGGGAGCCTGGAAGATGTGACACACGTGTAATGGATGCAGTGACTTTTCTCTGTTTTCAGAATCAGAAACAATCCTCTGAGAGATGTGAACTTCCCCATTCATCCATTGGAGGCTAACATAGAAACCCAATAGTTACAAGGCTGACATTTTAGGTGGGAGCAAAAAAATATTTCTCAACCACCTCTGATTTTCATCACCTACAAGTCCCTAGTCCTGCTAGGTTAGCAGTAACTAAGCACCAGCCCACTTATAGAGGAAGGCTGTAAAATATAATCCCCAGATTTTTTAAAATAAGATTTTCTGTAACATCTTTGGTATATCCCATCCCATCCCATCTGATCTCCCTGGAGCTCATTCTCATCCCCTCCCTTACTCTTCTCCTTAAACCTTCACTCTCATCTGGCTCCTTCCCCTCACAATATAAGCATGCTTTAGACCAGGGGTCGGCCACCTTTCAGAAGTAGTGTGCCGAGTCTTCATTTATTCACTCTAATTTAGGGTTTTGCATGCCTGTCATAACTATAAAGGGAAGGGTAACAGCTCTCTGTGTACAGAGACTCCAAATCCTTTTACCTGTAAAGGGTCAAGAGGCTCGGGTAACCTGGCTGACACCTGACCCGAAGGACCAATAAGGGGGCAAGATACTTTCAAATCTTGGGGGGGGGAAAGGCTTTTGTGTGTGCTCTTTGTTTTAAGGGGTGGTTCGCTCTTGGGACTGAGAGGGACCAGACATCAATCCAGGTTCTCCCCATCTTTCTAAACAAGTCTCTCCTATTTCAAACTTGTAAGTAAAAAGACAGGCAAGGCGTCTTAGATTTACTTTGTTTTCTCAACTTGTAAATGTACCTTTTACCAGAGTGTTTATCTTTGTTTTGCTGTACTTTGAACCTAAGACAGAGGGGGGTCCTCTGAGCTCTTTAAGTTTGATTACCCTGTAAAGCTATTTTCCATACTGATTTTACAGAGATGATTTTTACCTTTTTCTTTAATTAAAAGCCTTCTTTTTTAAGAACCAGATTGATTTCTCCTTGTTTTAAGATCCAAGGGGGTTTGGATCTGTATTCACCAGGAGTTGGTGAAAGGAGGGTGGGAGGAAGGAGGGGGGATGGTTAATTTCTCCTTGTTTTAAGATCCAAGGGGGTTTGGATCTGTGTTCACCAGGGAATTGGTGAAAGGTTTCTCAAGGCTTCCCAGGGAGGGAATTCTTGTGATGGTGGCAGCGGACCAAAGCTAAGCTGGTAGATAAGCTTAGAAGTTTTCATGCAGGCCCCTACATTTGTACCCTAAAGTTCAAAGTGGGGATACAGCCTTGACAATGCCAGTAATACATTTTAACATTTTTAGAAGGTCTCTTTTTATAAGTCTATAATATATAACTAAACTATTGTTGTATGTAAATTAAATAAGGTTTTTTAGATGTGTAAGCAGCTTCATTTAAAATTAAATTAAAATGCAGAGCCCCCCAGACCAGTGGCCAGGACCTGGGCAGTGTGAGTGCCAATGAAAATCAGCTCACTTGCCGCCTTTGGCACGCATGCCATAGGTTGCCTACCCCTGCTTTAGACTCTTCCATCTTACATCCCCCCCAGCTTGACCCCACTTGTCTCTCCAACCATCACCCCATATCCCCTTTCCCTTTTCACCTCTAAACACATTTAACACCTACTCTACAGTCTGTGCCTGGAATTCCTCTCCTCCAATTCCATCCTAAACCCTCTCTATTCCAGCTTCCACTCCTGGCGTGCCACTGAAACTGCTTTCGCCAAATAAATAATACTTAATGATGATGGGATGGTGTGGAATAAATATTCTAGGGGAGATTTTCAAAATCACCTAAGTGATATAGAACCACAAATCCTATTGGTTTTCTGCACTCATCTGCACTTGTGGACCTGCATAATTCGCTGTACTGCTTGTGAGGAATGTGTCCATCCCAAATTCATGCTGATAAACCATTAAACCACACCATTGTGTATTCTGTTTAGTGACAGGGTCAATGAAAAAGTTCTCATTCTTGGTCCCATTTTGCTGGCAGGCTGGAAAATGCCAGTATTCTATTGGCTGGACAGTGGTAGCTGGCTAGGGTGCATTCATAGGGTAACAGTAATGTAAAGGTGCTGTGTATTTAAAGAAATTCAGTAGCAAAAGTGAGCTTTTTGATTATTCTCTTCTTCTTTTCCCTTGGGCTAGATTTTGTTGATGACAGACAGATTTCACTCAGGTTGCTGAAGGCATAAACTGGTATCAACAGCAAGTTCTTGCAGTGTATGTTAGGTGAGAGTTCATGTATAGAACTGTTATTCCCTCCCTCCCAATGCCTGTTTGTCTGGCATGGAAGCTTTTGTTCAGCTCTGAGGGGACATGAGAGAGCATGATTGTCTAAGACAGACTGTGAGTCCACTGGCAGATTTCTCTTGAGTGAAGAGTGTGAACAAATTTGCTCTGCACATCCCTGCTAGACAGAACAGCACATCAACTTTGCTAAGTTAGGTCTCCAGTGCCCTAGAGAACAACAGCACCAGTCCCTTCTCTGAAGAGACGCTCGTTTGCATACAGCTGTCATGGAATCATAGAAGTGTAGGACTGGAAGGGGCCTCAGTAGGTCATCTCGTCCAGTCCCCTGCGCTCAAGGCATACACTGCTTTGGAAGGGCTTTCTCTACTGCACTGGATCCACTGCAGTGTGGATTGTCTGAGGATCCCTCCAAATAATTTTCTGCGAGACAGGACTAGTCTGCACCATCCCTGTCTTCCCACATCACAGTCCCTATGGAAAAGCAACATTTACTGGGAGGCTGCCATGCCTGATGCTGTCCATTTCCCGGCTCCAGGGGGGCAGCTGTAATGTGTTGGCTTCAGGGGTGGCTCTTGAGTGTGTCTTTTCTCCTCCTGTCACCTAGGTAGAGAAAGAATCAGTAATTGAAACGTTTGATCTCTCTAACTGCAGACAGTTGCACTGCATTGCTTTTTTTTAAAGTGTACCTGTGCCAGAACAGCAGCCGCAGATCTTATGAAATCGGCCAGTAAGAAATAACAAACACATCCCATCAGGACATGCTCCTTCAACCCACACATGCCCTCCAAACCCACCTCTTCCTCAACAGCTTGAGGAAAAAGGTAGGCCCTGTAGAATGCCCTGAGGCTCAGGAAACTTGGGCTCTATCAGACCAAGGTGGGAAGCATGGGTGAAGGGCTGGCACTGAGAAAACGCAGCTACCCATGTAAACTAAGGCTGGGTGTGACGGGGTCTGCTTACCCCACACTAGCACAGACAGGGTTAAGCCCATATTATTGACAGTGGAAGTCCCGCCTCCCTGGTGAGACTGGGCATGCTCCAAATGCTCAAGCTGTATAAAGGGAGGGAGCCCAGCTCATTCTGGGCTGGAGGCCGCAGGGGAAGGACCTGTCTGGGAAGCTCCTGAGGAGGGCCAGCCACAGCCCCTGACTACGCCAGGAATCAGAGCCACTCTGGGCCCACCTGCACCCCGGCGACTGGAGGAGCCATTAGAGGCGACCGGCCCCGCTGACCACAGAAAACCAGACATCTCATGGGAGATCCCAACGCAGACTCTGGTAGTAAGTGACCCAGGGAGGGTAACGGAATGGTACCTCCCACCCGGGAAACCTCAGTGTGTTTCGGTAGGACCCCCATGCTGAGTCAGTGGCAAGCCGCTATGCCACTGTTAGGGCCCTGGGTTGGTGTCCGGTGGAGTCTAAGGGTGGCTTTATAGACTGTGACTGATAGGCCACGCTGCCCTGACCCTAGGGGTGTGGACAGTCACACCGGGGTTCCCCCAACATGCTATAAAAACTCCACGGCTCACCTGTGCCACAACAACTGCTTTTCTGTATATAAAAGCCAGAGCCGGTGTTAGGGGATAGCAAGCAGGGCAGTTGCCCAGGCTCCGTGCCCCAGAGGGCCCCATGAAGCTACATTGCTTAGGCTTCAGCGTCAGCCCCAGGTGGCGAGACTTGGGGCCCTGGGCTTCAGCACCATGCAGTGGGACTTCGGCTTTCTGCCCTGGGCCCCAGCAAGTCTAATGCCAGCCCTGCTTGGCGACCCCCCTGAAACCTACTCACAGCCCCCCAGAAGGCCCGGACCCCTTGTTGAGAACCACTGAACTAAGGGATTGGTTGCCTGAACACCTCTGCTGATCTCTGCTGCTACAGGACCCCACAAAGAGAGAGGCGTGCTTCAGGTTGGCAGGGCTTCAACCATTTAGGGCTTTGTTGCTCACCTTGAACTGCACCTGGAGAAGACCTGGAAGCCAGTGCAGAGCTCAGAGCACCTGTGTTAAGGATGTCTGAGCACACAGGCCACTGCATTCTGCACTAGGTGACGTTTCCAAAAGCTTCTCAGGCGCAGTCCCTTTCTCCGTGCATTGCTCTAACCCACTCTAAAGGTGACAAAGGCCTGGGTAACTGTAGGGAGTTCCACTGCCGCTTTCTAGCCTGAGCCTGAAGCGGATAAGGGTTGAACAAGACCTCTAGGTTGCCTTCTGTTCGCTACACAGGTTGACATGCTGTCAAGAAAGAGAGCCAAATTAGCCTTGCTTTATTATTATTTATTGTTTGTTTGTATGATGGCAGCACTTCTCAGGGTCCCGTTGTGCTTGGTGCTGTACAAACACAGAAAAAAAGATGTTAACTTACAGTCTAAGTCTAGAGGGGAGACAAGAGGTGGATACAACAACCAGACAGAGGCAGCACAAGGTAACAATGAGACCTTTATGAGGCCTCAGTCTTGCTCTCCATGCTCAGAAAAGGGCTGGATCATCCCTTCCTACAGAAAATCCTTCAGGGAGGTGGCACTTGGGCTTCCTGATAATTTTCCCACAAGATAAGAGGGTTTTTCTGGATGGTGGGGGTTGGGAGAGTCAGGAATTCACAACTCTGTAGATCCTGGGAATCCTAGAGGAAGGAAGCCATCAAATTCCCAGAGGCAGAAAGGACTGCCCTCTGCTCTGCTCTCTGCCCCAGGTGGCACTGGCAGGGGCCTACAGTTCTTGGAAGGCGTTGTTAATGGAAAGTCATTGAAAGCACTGAAATGCTATGGCTGAGTAATGCATAAAGTTTGAACAAGCAATATTTGCATAAGAAGTGTTTGGAAAGGTGTTTTATCTTTAGAAGCATTGATGCTTCATTAATCTCTTTTAACAATGCTAGCCCATAAATTATATTTACATAATAGGTGTATTTACATAATGAGAGGTAGCTTAACTTGGGCGTTACATGAATGGGGATTAGAAGCAACTGTAGCCTCAGGCAGCCTGATCATCCTCCATAAGTGTGTACCAAACGTTCCAATTAGGGCTGTCGATTAATCGCAGTTAACTCACGCGATTAACTCAAAAAATTAATTGCGATTAATTGCAGTTTTAATCACACTGTTAAACAATAGAATGCCAATTGAAATGTATTAAATATTTTTGGATGTTTTTCTACATTTTCAAATATATTGATTTCAGTTACAACACAGAAAACAGAGTGTACCCTGCTCACTTTATATTATTTTTATTTCAAATATTTGCACTGTAAATATGATAAACAAAAGAAACAGTCTTTTTCAATTCACCTCATACAAGTACTTTAGTGCAATCTCTTTACTGTGAAAATGCAACTTACAAATGTAGATTTTTTTTTTGTTACATAGCTGCACTCAAAAACAAAACAATGCAAAACTTTAGAGCCTACCAGTCCACTGAGTCCTACTTCTCGTTCAGCCAATCGCTAAGGGTATGTCTACACTACGAGGGTAATTCGATTTTACTTAAATCGAATATGTGGAATCGATATTGCAAAGTCGAACGTGTGTGTTCACACTAAGGACACACTAAGGACAGTAATTCGACTTTGTGAGTCCACACTAACGGGGCGAGCGTCGATATTGGAAGCGGTGCACTGTGGGCAGCTATCCCACAGTTCCCGCAGTCCCCGCTGCCCATCGGAATTCTGGGTCGAGCCGCCAATGCCTTCTGGGTAAAAAAAATTTGTCGTCATCCGTCCGTCACTAACGCCCTCCCTCCCTCCATGAAAGCGCCGGCGGGAAATCAGTTCGCGCACTTTTCTGGTCAGTGACAGCGCGGACGCCACAGCACTGCGAGCATGGATCACGCTGCGACCATCGCTGCACTTGTGGCCGTTCTCAACACCTCGCAGCTTATCATACACCTTTCCCTGAGGCAGATGCAGAGAAATCGGGCGAGGAGGCTACGGCACCGCCGTGAGAGCCTGAAGTCGGAGAGTGGCACAGAGCTGTCAGAAACCACGAGCCCCAGCGCCCAGGACATCACGGTGGCAATGGGGCATGTGGATTTTGTTGAACGGCGATTCTGGGCCCGGGAAACAAGCACGGACTGGTGGGACCGTATAGTGCTTCAGGTCTGGGATGAATCCCAGTGGCTGCGAAACTTTCGCATGCGGAAGGGGACTTTCCTCGAACTTTGTGAGTTGCTGTCCCCTGCCCTGAAGCGCAAGGACACCCGCATGCGAGCAGCCCTCACTGTCCAGAAGCGAGTGGCCATAGCCCTCTGGAAGCTTGCAACGCCGGACAGCTACCGGTCAGTCGCGAACCACTTTGGTGTGGGCAAATCTACCGTGGGGGTTGTTGTCATGCAAGTAGCCAAGGCAATCGTGAAGGTACTGCTCCCAAAGGTAGTGACCCTGGGAAACGCGCAGGTCATCATAGATGGCTTTGCCGCGATGGGATTCCCAAACTGCGGTGGGGCTATCGATGGGACTCATATCCCTATCCTGGGACCGGACCACCAGGCCAGCCAGTACATCAATAGAAAGGGCTACTTTTCAATGGTGCTGCAAGCACTGGTGGACCATCGGGGACGGTTTACAAACATCTACGTCGGATGGCCGGGCAAGGTTCATGACGCTCGCGTGTTCAGGAACTCTGGTCTGTTTAGACGGCTGCAGGAAGGTATTTACTTCCCAGACCACAAAATAACTCTTGGGGATGTGGAGATGCCTACAGTCATCCTCGGGGACCCAGCCTACCCGCTGATGCCCTGGCTCATGAAGCCCTATACTGGCGCCCTGGACACAGATAAAGAACTCTTCAACTACCGGCTGAGCAAGTGCAGAATGGTAGTGGAGTGTGCTTTTGGCCGTCTCAAAGGGAGATGGAGAAGCTTACTGACTCGCTGTGATCTCAGTGAAACCAATATCCCCATCGTTATTGCAGCTTGCTGTGTGCTCCACAATCTGTGTGAGAGCAAGGGGGAGACCTTTATGGCGGGGTGGGAGGTTGAGGCAAATAGCCTGGCTGCTGATTACGTCCAGCCAGACAGCCGGGCCATTAGAAGATCCCAGCGGGACGCCCTGTGCATCCGGGAGGCTTTGAAAGCTAGGTTCCTGAGTGAGCAGGGCAACCAGTGACTTTTCAGTTTGTGGACAGAAAAGCTGAACCTGCCCCCGTTTCTTTACCCAGTTCATTTTGACTATCCTCTCCAGTTACATACCCCCTTCACCCCCTTCCCCTTCCCAAAAAATAAAATCATTTCGATTTTGTTAATGAACACCGTTGTCTGTGTTGCTGTTTTCGCGGGAATATTTTAAACCGGGGACGCAGACTGTGGCGGGGGGCGGGTTCAGTGTTCTGATGCAAATGATGCTTCTAAACTCCCGGAATGACAGGCTCCGCACTGGTGGATTGGTTATTTCAATGGAGAACATGAAAAACACCTCCCAGACTGACCAGGGTAACCAGTGACTGCACTGTGTATGTGTCCTGATGCTGGACCTGACACCGCCTCTGTACCCTGCTAAAGGTCACTGTCCTGTCCAATTACCAAGCCCCTTCCCCCCCTCCAGACAGACTCTCCGTCAAAAGAACCTGACTGAAACAGTAATGGAGAGAAACAAACATTTTATTGCGAACCAGACATGAAACGTGGGGTGTGAAACTTGGACGGGGGCTTCTGTGAGGTGGGTGGGAAAGGACTTATGAAATTTTGGGGAATGTCAGCCTTCTAGTGCTAGAGCAGTCTGCAGGGGTTGACTGAAAGTTTTAACGGCCCTTGCCGCCCCTCCTTCTTTGGAGTTTGGGTGAGGGTGGTGTGGGACTTGGTGAGGGCGGTTACAGATAGACTGCAGCGGGGCTCTGTCCTCCTGCCTCCGGTCTTGCAGAACATCCACAAGGCGCCGGAGCGTGTCCGTTTGCTCCCTCATTAGTCCAAGCAGCTTTTCAGTAGCCTGTTGGTCCTCCTGACGCCACCTCTCCTCCCGTTCCATGACTGCTCGGTGCATTTGTGACAAGTTCTCCCTCCACTGTGTCTGCTGGGCTGCCTGGGCTCGGGAGCAGCCCATTAGTTCTGAGAACATGTCTTCACGCGTCTTCTTCTTCCTCCGCCTAATCTGCGCTAGCCTCTGGGAGTGTGCTGACAGGCTGGGTTGGGAGACAGTCGCAGATGTGTCTGTGTGAATTGTAAAAAGGGAGTGAATTCCTGAGACAGATAAATGAAATTGTATACAAAGAACCTAGTCTTTCTCTGTGAACAAGACCATGCACTGAACCTCTCACATGCGCACTCAGGACAAGGTCGAATTTTCGGCCGTCGCCTTCAGTGCCTGTGGACTTGCGGAGGTCTTGGAGTGTTCAGAGAAGCGTGGCTGGAGACCTGAACTTCTGGAGCGGGCAATAATGGTAAGCCGCAGACTTGTGGCTGCTTAAAACTCCAGCAGTAGCACTGGCCTCCTTTCACATTGAAAGCAATGCCAGTCTCTGCTGCCAGCAATCAGGACAGCATCAACTCTGCCCCTGTCCCACCCCCTCGCGGCTGTCCCAGGGAAAGATCCCTGTATGCTGCCCCTCTCCCTCCACCGCGTGGCTGTAAAGCAGTCCCAATACTAACATTCCCCTCCCTAATTCAAAGCAGGGCGTCATGAGCGACATCACCCTCCTGAGGATCCCGGACACCCAGAGAGAACGCATGCTGCGGGAAAGCATGCAGAAACCGGGGCCGTATGCCGCCATGCTATGTCGGGCCATGATCCCGGAGTACTTGATTGTGGCGTGGAGGGGGCATGTCTGCTACCACGGAGGGCCCACTAAGATCGCCCTACCCCGGAACCTGATCAACAGGCTTGAGCTCTACCTCCACGAGACCTACGAGGAGTTCTCCTACGAGGATTTCTCGTCGATCCCCGGCCACATTGACCGGATTTTCGCGTAGGTGCACTGGGACTTTGGAGTGGAGCGTCTTGGGCCTGGGAATCATGTAGTAACGGACATTGTGAAAATTTTTTAAAACACTTGGGACTAAATTGAGAAGAGCCTAAGACAGAGAAATCATGAAAACCCATTTGTTACCTTTGTAAATATTCCTGTTTTGTACCTGATTATTTTTTTACTAGTTTACAGCACTTTTATAAATATACATTGTTAATAGTATAAATATTACCGTTCTGTTTTAAATAAATGTTTACATGTTTACAGCACTTACTGCTTGATCCTTCCCCTGATTCTGTGTCCGGGGTAAGGGATGGGGACGGTTGGTACGGGATCTCGGTAAGGGTGATGAAGAGCTCCTGGCTGTCGGGGAAATCAGCGGTGCCAGCGCTGTCGACTGCCTCGTCCTCCTCATCTCCTTCTTCATCTTCCCCGTCCGCTAACATATCCGACGAGGAACCGGCCGCGGACATGATCCCATCCTCGGAGTCCACGGTCAGGGGTGGGGTAGTGGTGGCGGCCGCTCCCAGGATGGAATGCAGTGCCTCGTAGAAACGGGATGTGTGGGGCTGGGATCCGGAGCGTCCGTTAGCCTCTTTGGTTTTTTGGTAGCCTTGTCTCAGCTCCTTGATTTTCACGCGGCACTGCGTTGCATCCCGGCTGTAGCCTCTCTCTGCCATGGCTTTGGAGATCTTCTCGTAGATCTTAGCATTCCTTCTTTTGGAGCGCAGCTCTGAAAGCACGGACTCATCGCCCCACACTGCGATGAGATCCAAGACTTCCCGATCAGTCCATGCTGGGGCCCTCTTTCTATTAGATTGCACGGCCATCTCTGCTGGAGAGCTCTGCATAGTTGCCACTGCTGCTGAGCTCCCCTCGATGTCCAAAGAGGAACTGAGATTCAAACTGCCCAGACAGGAAAATGAAAATGAATTCAAATTTTCCCGGGGGTGTGGCTGGTCAGAGCATCCGAGCTCGGACTGCTGTCCAGAGCGTCAACAGAGTGGTGCACTGTGGGATAGCTCCCGGAGCTATTACCGTCGATTTCCATCCACACCTAGCCTAATTCGATATGGCCATGTCGAATTTAGCGCTACTCCTCTCGTTGGGGAGGATTACAGAAATCGATTTAAAGAGAGCTTTATGTCGAACTAAATGGCTTCCTGGTGTGGACGGGTGCAGGGTTAATTCGATATAACGGCGCTAAAGTCGACATAAAAGCCTAGTGTAGACCAGGCCTAAGACAAACAAGTTTGTTTACATTTACAGGAGATAATGTTGCCCACTTCTTATTTACAATGTCACCAGCAAGTGAGAACAGGCGTTTGCATAGGACTTTTATAGCCTGCATTGCAAGGTATTTATGTGCCAGATCTGCTAAACATTCGTATGCCCCTTCATTCTTCGGTCACCATTCCAGAGGACATAGATTCATAGATTCTAGGACTGGAAGGGACCTCGAGAGGTCATCGAGTCCAGTCCCCTGCCCGCATGGCAGGACCAAATACTGTCTAGACAATCCCTGATAGACATTTATCTAACCTACTCTTAAATATCTCCAGAGATGGAGATTCCACAACCTCCCTAGGCAATAGACATGCGTCCATGCTGATGATGCTCATGAAAAAAATAATGCGTCTTAACATTTTTTCCCTATTTCAAAACCCAAACCTCCCACATCCTCTTGTCACATGTACAATTCATATGCTGTGGCATGTGCTCTTCTATAGCCAGGCACATGCTCTTTGGAGTGAGCAGGTGCTGTGGATTCTGCTGGTGTGGAACTGAAGAGAGGCAGATATTACCACTGGCCGTGAGTATGTTTGTCACAGAAATTGGCCTGAATTGCTGCTGTGGTGACAAGTCCGGATGTTTGACAGGAGAGCTGAGAAATACACTAGTGAAACTGCCTGACTTCAACTCCACATCTGGCTAAGGGCCCAGTGTGTGCTTGGAACCTGGGCTGCGCTAGTGAAACTGCAACACTAAAGTCTACAGTTTCTGCAACCTTGTGTGCACACTTCAAGATTCTATGTAACACCAGGGTGGGAGGAAGATCAGAGGGAAAATCTCTGTTTCCTTGTGGAAATTCTTTAGGTGGGAAGAATTTTCAGGCCCTGATTGAGCAAGGTCCATCAATGGCTGTTGGCCAGGATGGGGGGATGGTATCCCTAGCTTCTGTTTGCCAGAAGCCGGGAATGAGTGACAGGGGATGAATTGCTTGATTACCTGTTCTGTTCATTCCCTCCAGGGCACCTGGCATTGGCCACTGTCAGACAACAGGATACTGGCCTAGATGGACCTTTGGTCTGACGCAGCATGGCCGTTCTTAGGACAGTGGGTAGGCACGTGTATTTGAAGACTGTGGTTTGTTTGTTTTTTTGTTACATAAAAAAGCCCTTTGTCTTAAATCTGTACTTGGGTTGGTTTTTATTAGAGCACTGAAAACAGAACAGTTATTTGTATCTCCTTCATGTATGTACAATTAGAAAGCCTCTGTTTGGATGCAGGTGTGCATAGCTTAGACAGACTTCAGTGGGAGGTGTGTGCGTATGTGCATGCGCATCCCAGGGCAGAATATGCCTCTTAGAGTCCACAAGTCGAATGTTTTTAACATGCCATGAACTGTTAACAGCTCCTAACCGTAACACAGAAGAGGCCCTTTGTTAGAGCTGCTTCTACAATTAAAAAATAATACAAGCAGTAAAAGTCCCTGTGTGATGCATGGAGAAAATAGAGGTTGTCTTATATGCAGTAGTCTGTCCTTATTTGTGCAATTCAGATACAGTCCTTTATGCCTGGAGCTGGGTTGGTTTTCAGTGTACTTAGCAGCAGCCTTGCTTATGCTCTGGGGCCCGATCCTGTAGACCTTTACTGATTAAGGGCCTGATCCAAAGCCCACCAAAATCAATGCGAGTCTTGTTATTGACTTTCTTGGCTTTGGGTCAGGCACTGATAGAACTAGTCCCATAGAGCGAGCACTCATGTAAGGGTATGCCTACACTGCGGTTAAACACTTGTGGCTGGCCCGTGTCAGCTGACCTGGGTTTGCGGGGCTGTTTAATTGTACTGTAGATGTTCCAGCTTGAGCTGGAGTCTGGGCTCTGGGACCCCACAAAGTGGGGAGGGTCCCAGCTCCTGTGCGTCACCCTAAGCCCAAATGTCTACACTGCAGTTAAACAGCCCTGCAGCCCAAGCCCCATGAGCCCACGCCAGCTGACATGGGCCAGCTGCTGGTGTAATTTCAGTGTAGACGTACCCTAAGAGTGTGGAGAGTCAAGCCTTTAAACAGAAGTAAAATTCAATAAAAGCTAATACCTCGCCTCGCAATGAAGGGTGCATTGTTGAATCAAGGTGTTCAGATGGGCACTGTGTGCTGCTGCTAAGTGGAGGAAGAGGAGGCTGTCGGGGAGGAGAGCAGCTGTGCTGGCACAGGTAGTGTTGCCTCTGTGATTTACATAGGTCTTTGGCAGCTGCATCCGAGAAAGAACAGCGACACACTTCTTCCAGATCTTCCTGCTGGCTGGGCTGAAAGCAGATCAGATTTCACCCTTAAATAACTTTCTTCTGTGCATGTAAAATGTGGCAGTTACAAGGTTTGAAATCTAAGTTTGGCTCTAGATTGGTTACTTTATCAAGTCAGGGATTGGTTATATTTATTCATTTTCTTTCTTTCTTTCTTTCTTTCTTTCTTTCTTTCTTTCTTTCTTTCTTTCT